>NC_073238.2:1287500-1607500 GCF_029281585.2 Gorilla gorilla gorilla
GACCAGTGCAGAGTTATGATGTCACAATGACCCCTTAGGCAGATCACAGAGCTTCTGTCACCTCTGTGACCAGTGCAGAGTTATGGTGTCACAATGCCCCTTTAGGCAGATCACAGACAAGGGTCTGTCACCTGGGTTACCAGTGCAGAGTTGGGATGTCACAATGCAAACTTAAGCAGATCAAAGGCAATGGTCCGTCACCAGGGTGACCTGTGCAGTGTTATGAGGTCACAATGCACCCCTAGGCAGATCACAGACAAGGGTCTGTCACTTGGGTGACCAGTGCAGAGTTATGATGTCACAATGCCCCCTTAGGCAGATCACAGACCAGGGTCTGTCACCTGGGTGACCAGTGCAGGGTTATGATATCACAGTGCCAGCTTAAGCAAATCACAGACAAGGCTCTTTCACCTGGGGGCCCAGTGCAGAGTAATGATGTCACAATATCCCCTTAGGCAGATCACAGACAAGGGTCTGTCACCTGGGTGACCCATTCAGAGTTATGATGTCACTATGCCCCCTTAGGCAGACCACAGAAAAGGGTCTGTCACCACCATAACCAGTGCAGAGTTATGATGTCACAATGCCTCTTTAGGCAGATCAAAGACAAGGGTCTGTCACCTCGGTGAGAAATGCAGAGTTATGATATCACAATGCCCCCTTAGGCAGATCACAGACAAGGGTCTGTCACCTGGGTGACCCGTGCAGAGTTACGATGTCGCAATGCCCCATTTGGCAGATCACAGACAAGGGTCTTTCACCAGGGTGACGAGTGCAGAGTTAAGAGGTCACAATGTCCCTTAGGAAGATCACAGACAAGGGTCTGTCACCTGGGTTACCAGTACACTGTTATGATGTCCCGATGCCCCCTTAGGCATATTAAGAACAGGGAACTGTCACCTGGGTTCCATTGCCGAGTTATGATGTCACAATGCCCCCTTAGGCAGATCAAAGACAAGGGTCTGTCACCTCGGTGACCAGTGCAGGGTTATGATGTCAAAATGCCAACTTAGGCATATCACAGACTAGGGCCTGTCACCTGGGTGACACGAGCAGTGTTATGATGTCACAATGCCCCTTAGGCAGGTAACGGACAAGGGTCTTTCACCAGGGTGACCCGTGCAGAGTTATGATGTCACAATGCCCCCTTAGGCGGAACACGGACAAGGGACTGACACCTGGGTCAAAAGTGGTGAATTATGATGTCACAATGCCCCCTTAGGCAGATCACAGTCTAGGATCTGACAACTGGGTGACGAGTGCAGAGTTATGATGTCACAATGCCCCCTTAAGTAGTTCACAGACCATGGTCTGTCAAGTGGGTGACCAGTGCAGAGTTATGATGTCACAATGCCTCCTTAGGCAGATCACAGACAAACGTCTGTCACCTTGGTGACCAGTGCAGAGTTATGATGTTGCTATGCACCCTTGGGCAGATCACAGACAAGGGTCTGTCACCTGGATGCCCAGTGTAGAGTTATGATGTTACAATGCCCCATACAGCAGATCACACACAAGGGTCTGCCACCTGGGTGACCATTGCAGAGTTATGATGTCACAATTACCCCTTAGGCAGATCACAGACAGTGGTCTGTCACCTTTGTGACCAGTGAAGAGTTATGAAGTCACAATGACCCCTTAGGCAGATCACAGACAAAGTTTCTGTCACCTCTGTGACCAGTGCAGAGTTGTTATGTCACAATGCCCCTTTAGGCAGATCAAAGACAAGGGTCTGTCACCTGGGTTACCAGTGCAGAGTTATGGAGTCACAATGCCCACTTAAGCAGATCAAAGACAATGGTCTGTCACCAGGGTGAACCATGCAGAGTTATGATGTCACAATGCACCCTTAGGCAGATCACAGACAAGTGTCTGTCGCCAGGGTGACCAGTGCAGAGTTATATGTCACAATGCCCCGTTAGGCAGTTCGCAGTCAAGGGTCTGTCAACTGTGTGACCAGTGGAGAGTTATGATGTCACAATGCCCCCTTAAGAAGATCACAGACAAGTGTCTGTCACCTGGGGGAAAAGTGCAGAGTTATAATGCCACAATTAACCCTTAGGCAGTTCACAGACAATGGTCTGTCACCTGGGTGGCCAGTGCAGATTTTTGATGTCACAACGCCCCTTTAGGCAGAAGACAGTCAATGGTCTCTCACCTTGGTGACCAATGCAGAGTTAGGATGTCACAATGCGCCCTTAGGCATATCACAGACAAGAGTTTGTTTCCTGCGTGACCAGTGCAGAGTTATGATGTCACATTGCCCCCCTTAGGCAGGTCAAAGACAAGGGTCTGTCACCTGGGTTCCCAGTGCAGACTTATGATATCACAATGCCCCCTTAGGCACAACACAGACAAGGGTCTGTCTCCTGGGTGACCAGAGCAGAGTTAAGATGTCACAATGCCCCCTTAGGCAGATCAAAGACCAGGGTCTGTCACGTGGGTGACCAGTGCAGAGTTATGATGTCACAATGCCCCCTTAGGCAGATCACAGACAAGGGTCTGTCACCTGGGTGACCCGTGCAGAGTTATGATGTCACAATGCCCCCTTTGGCAGATCACTGACAAGGGTCTTTCAAGAGGATGACCAGTGCAGAGTTATGATGTCACAATGCCCCCTTAGGCAGATCACAGCAAGGGTCTGTCACCTGGGTTACTAGTGCACTGCTATGATGTCACAATGCCCCCTTAGGCAGATCAAAGACGGGGTCTGTCACCACGGGGACCAGTGCAGAGTTAAGATGCAACAATGCCCGCATAGACAGATCACAGACAAGGGTCTGTCACCTGGGTGACCAATGCAGAGTTATGATGTCACAATGCCCCCTTAGGCAGTTCAAAGACAAGGGTCTGTCACCCTTGTGACCAGTGCAGAGTTATGATGACACAAGGCACCCTTAGTCAGATAACGGACAAGGGTCTGTCACCAGGGTGACCAGTGCAGAGTTATGATGTCACATTACCCGCTTAGGCAGATCACAGACAAGGGTCTCTCGCCTGGGTGACCAGTGCAGAATTATGATGTCACAATGCCCCCTTTGAAATATCACAGACAAGGGTCTGTTACTTGCTGACCAGCGCAGAGTTATGATGTCACAATGTCCCCTTATGCAGATGACAGACAAGTGTCTGTCACCATGGTAACCAGTCCAGAGTTATGATGACACCATGCCCCTTAGGCAGATCACAAACAAGGGTCTGTCACCTGGGTGACCCGAGCCTTGTTATGATGTCACAAGGCCCCCTAAGACAGATCACAGACAAGGGCCTCTCACCTGTGTGTCCCGTGCAGAATTAGGATGTCACAATGCCCCCTTACGCAGATCACGGAGAAGGTCCTGTCACCTGGGTGACCAGTGCAGAGTTATAATGTCACAAAGCCCCCTTATGCACATCACAGACAAGGGCCTGTCACCTGGGTGCCCAGTGCAGAGTTATGATGTCACAATGCCCCCTTAGGCAGATCACAGACAGGGGCCTGTCACCTGGGGTCTCAGCACAGATTTATGATGTCACAATGCTCACTTAAGCAGATCAAAGACAAGGGTCTGTCACCAGGGTGACCCGTGCATAGTTATGATTTCACAATGCCCCCTTATGCAGAACACAGACAAGAGTCTGTCACCTGGGTGACCCGTGCGGAGTTATGATGTAACAATGCCCCCTTAGGCAGATCACAGACAAGGGTCTGTCACCTGGGTGACCAGTGCAGAGTTATGATGTCACAATGCCCTCTTAGGCAGATCACAGACAAGGGCATGTCACCTGGGTGCACAGCACAGAGTTATAATATCATAATGACCCCTTATGCACATCATAGACTACGGCCTGTTACCTGGGTGACCAGTGCTGAATTATGATGTCACAATGCCCCCTTAGGCAGATCACAGACAATGGCCTGTCTCCTCGGTGCCCAGTGCAGAGTTATGATTTCACAATGCCCACTTAGGCAGATCACAGGTAAAGGCATGTCACCTGGGTGCCCAGTGCAGAGATATAATGTCAAAATGTACCCTTATGCACATCAGAGACTAGGGCCTGTCACCTGGGTGCCCAGTGCAGAGTTATGATGTCACAATTCCCCGTAATGCAGATCAAAGACAAGGGGCTGTCACCTCAGTGACCATTGCATAGTTATGATGACAAAATGCCCCCTTAGGCAGATCAAAGACAAGGTTCTGTCACCTGGGTGACACTTGCAGATTTATGATGTCACAATGCTCCCTTAGGCAGATGAAAGACAAGGGTCTGTCACCTGGGTGACCAGTGCAGGGTTATGATGTCACGATGCCCCATTAGGCAGATCACAAAGGTTCTGTCACCTCAGTGACCAGTGCAGTGTTATAATCTCACAATGCCTCCTTAGGCATATAACAGACAAGGGTCGGCCTCCTGTGTGAACATTGCAGAGTTATGATGTCACAATGACCCCTTAGGCAGATCACAGACAAGGGTCCGTCACCTGGGTGACCAGTGGAGAATTATTATGTCACAATGCCCAGTTAGGCAGATCACAGTCAAGCGTCTGACACCTGGGAGACCAGTGCAGTGTTATGATGTCACAATGAACCTTAAGCACTTCACAGACAAGGGTCTGTCACCTGGGTGACCAGTGCAGAGTTATGATGTCACAATGACCCCTTAGGCAGATCACAGAGCTTCTGTCACCTCTGTGACCAGTGCAGAGTTATGGTGTCACAATGCCCCTTTAGGCAGATCAAAGACAAGGGTCTGTCACCTGGGTTACCAGTGCAGAGTTGGGATGTCACAATGCAAACTTAAGCAGATCAAAGGCAATGGTCCGTCACCAGGGTGACCTGTGCAGTGTTATGAGGTCACAATGCACCCCTAGGCAGATCACAGACAAGGGTCTGTCACTTGGGTGACCAGTGCAGAGTTATGATGTCACAATGCCCCCTTAGGCCGATCACAGACCAGGGTCTGTCACCTGGGTGACCAGTGCAGGGTTATGATATCACAGTGCCCCCTTAAGCAAATCACAGACAAGGCTCTTTCACCTGAGGGCCCAGTGCAGAGTAATGATGTCACAATATCCCCTTAGGCAGATCACAGAGAAGGGTCTGTTACCTGGGTGACCCATTCCGAGTTATGATGTCACTCTGCCCCCTTAGGCAGACCACAGAAAAGGGTCTGTCACCACCATAACCAGTGCAGAGTTATGATGTCACAATGCCTCCTTAGGCAGATCAAAGACAAGGGTCTGTCACCTCGGTGAGAAATGCAGAGTTATGATATCACAATGCCCCCTTAGGCAGATCACAGACAAGGGTCTGTCACCTGGGTGACCCGTGCAGAGTTACGATGTCGCAATGCCCCATTTGGCAGATCACAGACAAGGGTCTTTCACCAGGGTGACGAGTGCAGAGTTAAGAGGTCACAATGTCCCTTAGGAAGATCACAGACAAGGGTCTGTCACCTGGGTTACCAGTACACTGTTATGATGTCCCGATGCCCCCTTAGGCATATTAAAGACAGGGAACTGTCACCTGGGTGTCCATTGCCGAGTTATGATGTCACAATGCCCCCTTAGGCAGATCAAAGACAAGGGTCTGTCACCTCGGTGACCAGTGCAGGGTTATGATGTCAAAATGCCAACTTATGCATATCACAGACTAGGGCCTGTCACCTGAGTGACACGAGCAGTGTTATGATGTCACAATGCCCCTTAGGCCGATAACGGACAAGGGTCTTTCACCAGGGTGACCCGTGCAGAGTTATGATGTCACAATGCCCCCTTAGGAGGAACACGGCAAGGGTCTGACACCTGGGTCAAAAGTGGTGAATTATGATGTCACAATGCCCCCTTAGGCAGATCACAGTCAAGGATCTGACAACTGGGTGACGAGTGCAGAGTTATGATGTCACAATGCCCCCTTAAGTAGTTCACAGTCCAGGGTCTGTCAAGTGGGTGACCAGTGCAGAGTTATGATGTCACAATGCCTCCTTAGGCAGATCACAGACAAAGGTCTGTCACCTTGGTGACCAGTGCAGAGTTATGATGTCACAATGCACCCTTGGGCAGATCACAGACAAGGGTCTGTCACCTGGATGCCCAGTGTAGATTTATGATGTTTCAATGCCCCATACAGCAGATAACACACAAGGGTCTGCCACCTGGGTGACCATTGCAGAGTTATGATGTCACAATTACCCCTTAGGCAGATCACAGACAGTGGTCCGTCACCTTTGTGACCAGTGAAGAGTTATGAAGTCACAATGACCCCTTAGGCAGATCACAGACAAAGTTTCTGTGACCTCTGTGACCAGTGCAGAGTTGTTATGTCACAATGCCCCTTTAGGCAGATCAAAGACAAGGGTCTGTCACCTGGGTTACCAGTGCAGAGTTATGGAGTCACAATGCCCAATTAAGCAGATCAAAGACAATGGTCTGTCACCAGGGTGAACCATGCAGAGTTATGATGTCACAATGCACCCTTAGGCAGATCACAGACAAGGGTCTGTCGCCAGGGTGACCAGTGCAGAGTTATATGTCACAATGCCCCGTTAGGCAGTTCGCAGTCAAGGGTCTGTCAACTGTGTGACCAGTGGAGAGTTATGATGTCACAATGCCCCCTTAAGAAGATCACAGACAAGTGTCTGTCACCTGGGGGAAAAGTGCAGAGTTATAATGCCACAATTAACCCTTAGGCAGTTCACAGACAATGGTCTGTCACCTGGGTGGCCAGTGCAGATTTTTGATGTCACAACGCCCCTTTAGGCAGAAGACAGTCAATGGTCTCTCACCTTGGTGACCAATGCAGAGTTAGGATGTCACAATGCGCCGTTAGGCATATCACAGACAAGAGTTTGTTACCTGCGTGACCAGTGCAGAGTTATGATGTCACATTGCCCCCTTAGGCAGGTCAAAGACAAGGGTCTGTCACCTGGGTTCCCAGTGCAGACTTATGATATCACAATGCCCCCTTAGGCACAACACAGACAAGGGTCTGTCTCCTGGGTGACCAGAGCAGAGTTAAGATGTCACAATGCCCCCTTAGGCAGATCAAAGACCAGGGTCTGTCACGTGGGTGACCAGTGCAGAGTTATGATGTCACAATGCCCCCTTAGGCAGATCACAGACAAGGGTCTGTCACCTGGGTGACCCGTGCAGAGTTATGATGTCACAATGCCCCCTTTGGCAGATCACTGACAAGGGTCTTTCAAGAGGATGACCAGTGCAGAGTTATGATGTCACAATGCCCCCTTAGGCAGATCACAGACAAGGCTCTGTCACCTGGGTTACTAGTGCACTGCTATGATGTCACAATGCCCCCTTAGGCAGATCAAAGACGGGGTCTGTCACCACGGGGACCAGTGCAGAGTTAAGATGCAACAATGCCCGCATAGACAGATCACAGACAAGGGTCTGTCACCTGGGTGACCAATGCAGAGTTATGATGTCACAATGCCCCCTTAGGCAGTTCAAAGACAAGGGTCTGTCACCCTTGTGACCAGTGCAGAGTTATGATGACACAAGGCACCCTTAGTCAGATAACGGACAAGGGTCTGTCACCAGGGTGACCAGTGCAGAGTTATGATGTCACATTACCCACTTATGCAGAACACAGACAAGAGTCTGTCACCTGGGTGACCCGTGCGGAGTTATGATGTTACAATGCCCCCTTAGGCAGATCACAGACAAGGGTCTGTCACCTGGGTGACCAGTGCAGATTTATGATGTCACAATGCCCTCTTAGGCAGATCACAGACAAGGGCATGTCACCTGGGTGCACAGCACAGAGTTATAATATCATAATGACCCCTTATGCACATCATAGACTACGGCCTGTTACCTGGGTGACCAGTGCTGAATTATGATGTCACAATGCCCCCTTAGGCAGATCACAGGCAATGGCCTGTCTCCTGGGTGCCCAGTGCAGAGTTATGATTTCACAATGCCCACTTAGGCAGATCACAGGTAAAGGCATGTCACCTGGGTGCCCAGTGCAGAGATATGATGTCAAAATGTACCCTTATGCACATCAGAGATTAGGGCCTGTCACCTGGGTGCCCAGTGCAGAGTTATGATGTCACAATTCCCCTTAATGCAGATCAAAGACAAGGGGCTGTCACCTCAGTGACCATTGCATAGTTATGATGACAAAATGCCCCCTTAGGCAGATCAAAGACAAGGTTCTGTCACCTGGGTGACACTTGCAGATTTATGATGTCACAATGCTCCCTTAGGCAGATGAAAGACAAGGGTCTGTCACCTGGGTGACCAGTGCAGGGTTATGATGTCACGATGCCCCATTAGGCAGTTCAAAGACAATGGTCTGTAACTTGGGTGACCAGTGCAGGGTTATGATGTCACAATGTCCCCTTACGCAGATCACAGACAAGGGTCCGTCACCTGGGTGACCAGTGGAGAATTATGATGTCACAATGACCACTTAGGCAGATCACAGACAAGGGTCTGTTACCTTTTTGAGCAGTGCAGAGTTAGGATGTCACAATGACCCCTTAGGCAGATCACAAAGGTTCTGTCACCTCAGTGACCAGTGCAGTGTTATAATCTCACAATGCCTCCTTAGGCATATAACAGACAAGGGTCGGCCTCCTGTGTGACCATTGCAGAGTTATGATGTCACAATAACCCCTTAGGCAGATCACAGACAACGGTCTGTCACCTGGATGACCAGTGCAGAGTTATGATGTCAAATGACCCCTTAGGCAGATCACAGACAAGGGTCTGTCACCTGGGTGACCAGTGGAGAATTATGATGTCACAATGCCCCGTTAGGCAGATCACAGTCAAGCGTCTGACACCTGGGAGACCAGTGCAGTGTTATGATGTCACAACGAACCTTAAGCAGTTCACAGACAAGGGTCTGTCACCTGGGTGACCAGTGCAGAGTTATGATGTCACAATGCCTCCTTAGGCAGATCACAGACAAGGGTCTGACACCTGGGTGACCAGTGCAGAGTTATGATGGCACATTGACCCCTTAGATCACAGACAAGGGTTTGTCACTTGGGTGACCAGTGCAGAGTTATGATGTCACAATGACCCCTTAGGCAGATCACAGAGCTTCTGTCACCTCTGTGACCAGTGCAGAGTTATGGTGTCACAATGCCCCTTTAGGCAGATCAAAGACAAGGGTCTGTCACCTGGGTTACAAGTGCAGAGTTGGGATGTCACAATGCAAACTTAAGCAGATCAAAGGCAATGGTCCGTCACCAGGGTGACCTGTGCAGTGTTATGAGGTCACAATGCACCCCTAGGCAGATCACAGACAAGGGTCTGTCTCTTGGGTGACCAGTGCAGAGTTATGATGTCACAATGCCCCCTTAGGCAGATCACAGACCAGGGTCTGTCACCTGGGTGACCAGTGCAGGGTTATGATATCACAGTGCCCCCTTAAGCAAATCACAGACAAGGCTCTTTCACCTGGGGGCCCAGTGCAGAGTAATGATGTCACAATATCCCCTTAGGCAGATCACAGACAAGGGTCTGTCACCTGGGTGACCCATTCAGAGTTATGATGTCACTATGCCCCCTTAGGCAGACCACAGAAAAGGGTCTGTCACCACCATAACCAGTGCAGAGTTATGATGTCACAATGCCTCTTTAGGCAGATCAAAGACAAGGGTCTGTCACCTCGGTGAGAAATGCAGAGTTATGATATCACAATGCCCCCTTAGGCAGATCACAGACAAGGGTCTGTCACCTGGGTGACCCGTGCAGAGTTACGATGTCGCAATGCCCCATTTGGCAGATCACAGACAAGGGTCTTTCACCAGGGTGACGAGTGCAGAGTTAAGAGGTCACAATATCCCTTAGGAAGATCACAGACAAGGGTCTGTCACCTGGGTTACCAGTACACTGTTATGATGTCCCGATGCCCCCTTAGGCATATTAAAAACGGGGAACTGTCACCTGGGTTCCATTGCCGAGTTATGATGTCACAATGCCCCCTTAGGCAGATCAAAGACAAGGGTCTGTCACCTCGGTGACCAGTGCAGGGTTATGATGTCAAAATGCCAACTTAGGCATATCACAGACTAGGGCCTGTCACCTGGGTGACACGAGCAGTGTTATGATGTCACAATGCCCCTTAGGCAGGTAACGGACAAGGGTCTTTCACCAGGGTGACCCGTGCAGAGTTATGATGTCACAATGCCCCCTTAGGCGGAACACGGACAAGGGTCTGACACCTGGGTCAAAAGTGGTGAATTATGATGTCACAATGCCCCCTTAGGCAGATCACAGTCTAGGATCTGACAACTGGGTGACGAGTGCAGAGTTATGATGTCACAATGCCCCCTTAAGTAGTTCACAGTCCAGGGTCTGTCAAGTGGGTGACCAGTGCAGAGTTATGATGTCACAATGCCTCCTTAGGCAGATCACAGACAAAGGTCTGTCACCTTGGTGACCAGTGCAGAGTTATGATGTCGCAATGCACCCTTGGGCAGATCACAGACAAGGGTCTGTCACCTGGATGCCCAGTGTAGATTTATGATGTTTCAATGCCCCATACAGCAGATCACACACAAGGGTCTACCACCTGGGTGACCATTGCAGAGTTATGATGTCACAATTACCCCTTAGGCAGATCACAGACAGTGGTCCGTCACCTTTGTGACCAGTGAAGAGTTATGAAGTCACAATGACCCCTTAGGCAGATCACAGACAAAGTTCTGTGACCTCTGTGACCAGTGCAGAGTTGTTATGTCACAATGCCCCTTTAGGCAGATCAAAGACAAGGGTCTGTCACCTGGGTTACCAGTGCAGAGTTATGGAGTCACAATGCCCACTTAAGCAGATCAAAGACAATGGTCTGTCACCAGGGTGAACCATGCAGAGTTATGATGTCACAATGCACCCTTAGGCAGATCACAGACAAGGGTCTGTCGCCAGGGTGACCAGTGCAGAGTTATATGTCACAATGCCCCGTTAGGCAGTTCGCAGTCAAGGGTCTGTCAACTGTGTGACCAGTGGAGAGTTATGATGTCACAATGCCCCCTTAAGAAGATCACAGACAAGTGTCTGTCACCTGGGGGAAAAGTGCAGAGTCATAATGCCACAATTAACCCTTAGGCAGTTCACAGACAATGGTCTGTCACCTGGGTGGCCAGTGCAGATTTTTGATGTCACAACGCCCCTTTAGGCAGAAGACAGTCAATGGTCTCTCACCTTGGTGACCAATGCAGAGTTAGGATGTCACAATGCGCCCTTAGGCATATCACAGACAAGAGTTTGTTACCTGCGTGACCAGTGCAGAGTTATGATGTCACATTGCCCCCTTAGGCAGGTCAAAGACAAGGGTCTGTCACCTGGGTTCCCAGTGCAGACTTATGATATCACAATGCCCCCTTAGG
The DNA here is from genome assembly GCF_029281585.2 of Gorilla gorilla gorilla. Taxonomy (NCBI): domain Eukaryota; kingdom Metazoa; phylum Chordata; class Mammalia; order Primates; family Hominidae; genus Gorilla; species Gorilla gorilla. The sequence continues at coordinate 1,298,844 of NC_073238.2, forward strand.
CACAACACAGACAAGGGTCTGTCTCCTGGGTGACCAGAGCAGAGTTAAGATGTCACAATGCCCCCTTAGGCAGATCAAAGACCAGGGTCTGTCACGTGGGTGACCAGTGCAGAGTTATGATGTCACAATGCCCCCTTAGGCAGATCACAGACAAGGGTCTGTCACCTGGGTGACCCGTGCAGAGTTATGATGTCACAATGCCCCCTTTGGCAGATCACTGACAAGGGTCTTTCAAGAGGATGACCAGTGCAGAGTTATGATGTCACAATGCCCCCTTAGGCAGATCACAGACAAGGGTCTGTCACCTGGGTTACTAGTGCACTGCTATGATGTCACAATGCCCCCTTAGGCAGATCAAAGACGGGGTCTGTCACCACGGGGACCAGTGCAGAGTTAAGATGCAACAATGCCCGCATAGACAGATCACAGACAAGGGTCTGTCACCTGGGTGACCAATGCAGAGTTATGATGTCACAATGCCCCCATAGGCAGATCAAAGACAAGGGTCTGTCACCCTTGTGACCAGTGCAGAGTTATGATGACACAAGGCACCGTTAGTCAGATAACGGACAAGGGTCTGTCACCAGGGTGACCAGTGCAGAGTTATGATGTCACATTACCCACTTAGGCAGATCACAGACAAGGGTCTCTCGCCTGGGTGACCAGTGCAGAATTATGATGTCACAATGCCCCCTTTGAAATATCACAGACAAGGGTCTGTCACTTGGTGACCAGCGCAGAGTTATGATGTCACAATGTCCCCTTATGCAGATGACAGACAAGTGTCTGTCACCATGGTAACCAGTCCAGAGTTATGATGACACCATGCCCCTTAGGCAGATCACAAACAAGGGTCTGTCACCTGGGTGACCCGAGCCTTGTTATGATGTCACAAGGCCCCCTAAGACAGATCACAGACAAGGGCCTCTCACCTGTGTGTCCCGTGCAGAATTATGATGTCACAATGCCCCCTTATGCAGATCACGGAGAAGGTCCTGTCACCTGGGTGACCAGTGCAGAGTTATAATGTCACAAAGCCCCCTTATGCACATCACAGACAAGGGCCTGTCACCTGGGTGCCCAGTGCAGAGTTATGATGTCACAATGCCCCCTTAGGCAGATCACAGACAGGGGCCTGTCACCTGGGGTCTCAGCACAGATTTATGATGTCACAATGCTCACTTAAGCAGATCAAAGACAAGGGTCTTTCACCAGGGTGACCCGTGCATAGTTATGATTTCACAATGCCCCCTTATGCAGAACACAGACAAGAGTCTGTCACCTGGGTGACCCGTGCGGAGTTATGATGTTACAATGCCCCCTTAGGCAGATCACAGACAAGGGTCTGTCACCTGGGTGACCAGTGCAGAGTTATGATGTCACAATGCTCTCTTAGGCAGATCACAGACAAGGGCATGTCACCTGGGTGCACAGCACAGAGTTATAATATCATAATGACCCCTTATGCACATCATAGACTACGGCCTGTTACCTGGGTGACCAGTGCTGAATTATGATGTCACAATGCCCCCTTAGGCAGATCACAGAGAAGGGCCTGTCTCCTGGGTGCCCAGTGCAGAGTTATGATTTCACAATGCCCACTTAGGCAGATCACAGGTAAAGGCATGTCACCTGGGTGCCCAGTGCAGAGATATAATGTCAAAATGTACCCTTATGCACATCAGAGACTAGGGCCTGTCACCTGCGTGCCCACTGCAGAGTTATGATGTCACAATTCCCCTTAATGCAGATCAAAGACAAGGGGCTGTCACCTCAGTGACCATTGCATAGTTATGATGACAAAATGCCCCCTTAGGCAGATCAAAGACAAGGTTCTGTCACCTGGGTGACACTTGCAGATTTATGATGTCACAATGCTCCCTTAGGCAGATGAAAGACAAGGGTCTGTCACCTGGGTGACCAGTGCAGGGTTATGATGTCACGATGCCCCATTAGGCAGTTCAAGACAATGGTCTGTCACCTGGGTGACCAGTGCAGGGTTATGATGTCACAATGTCCCCTTACACAGATCACAGACAAGGGTCCGTCACCTGGGTGACCAGTGGAGAATTATGATGTCACAATGACCACTTAGGCAGATCACAGACAGGGGTCTGTTACCTTTTTGAGCAGTGCAGAGTTATGATGTCACAATGACCCCTTAGGCAGATCACAAAGGTTCTGTCACCTCAGTGACCAGTGCAGTTTGATAATCTCACAATGCCTCCTTAGGCATATAGCAGACAAGGGTCGGCCTCCTGTGTGACCATTGCAGAGTTATGATGTCACAATAACCCCTTAGGCAGATCACAGACAACGGTCTGTCACCTGGGTGACCAGTGCAGAGTTATGATGTCACAATGACCCCTTAGGCAGATCACAGACAAGGGTCTGTCACCTGGGTGACCAGTGGAGAATTATGATGTCACAATGCCCAGTTAGGCAGATCACAGTCAAGCGTCTGACACCTGGGAGACCAGTGCAGTGTTATGATGTCACAACGAACCTTAAGCAGTTCACAGACAAGGGTCTGTCACCTGAGTGACCAGTGCAGAGTTATGATGTCACAATGCCTCCTTAGGCAGATCACAGACAAGGGTCTGACACCTGGGTGACCAGTGCAGAGTTATGATGGCACATTGACCCCTTAGATCACAGACAAGGGTTTGTCACTTGGGTGACCAGTGCAGAGTTATGATGTCACAATGACCCCTTAGGCAGATCACAGAGCTTCTGTCACCTCTGTGACCAGTGCAGAGTTATGGTGTCACAATGCCCCTTTAGGCAGATCAAAGACAAGGGTCTGTCACCTGGGTTACCAGTGCAGAGTTGGGATGTCACAATGCAAACTTAAGCAGATCAAAGGCAATGGTCCGTCACCAGGGTGACCTGTGCAGTGTTATGAGGTCACAATGCACCCCTAGGCAGATCACAGACAAGGGTCTGTCACTTGGGTGACCAGTGCAGAGTTATGATGTCACAATGCCCCCTTAGGCAGATCACAGACCAGGGTCTGTCACCTGGGTGACCAGTGCAGGGTTATGATATCACAGTGCCCCCTTAAGCAAATCACAGACAAGGCTCTTTCACCTGGGGGCCCAGTGCAGAGTAATGATGTCACAATATCCCCTTAGGCAGATCACAGACAAGGTTCTGTCACCTGGGTGACCCATTCAGAGTTATGATGTCACTATGCCCCCTTAGGTAGACCACAGAAAAGGGTCTGTCACCACCATAACCAGTGCAGAGTTATGATGTCACAATGCCTCTTTAGGCAGATCAAAGACAAGGGTCTGTCACCTCGGTGAGAAATGCAGAGTTATGATATCACAATGCCCCCTTAGGCAGATCACAGACAAGGGTCTGTCACCTGGGTGACCCGTGCAGAGTTAAGAGGTCACAATGTCCCTTAGGAAGATCACAGACAAGGGTCTGTCACCTGGGTTACCAGTACACTGTTATGATGTCCCGATGCCCCCTTAGGCATATTAAAGACAGGGAACTGTCACCTGGGTGTCCATTGCCGAGTTATGATGTCACAATGCCCCCTTAGGCAGATCAAGGACAAGGGTCTGTCACCTCGGTGACCAGTGCAGGGTTATGATGTCAAAATGCCAACTTAGGCATATCACAGACTAGGGCCTGTCACCTGGGTGACACGAGCAGTGTTATGATGTCACAATGTCCCTTAGGCAGGTAACGGACAAGGGTCTTTCACCAGGGTGACCCGGGCAGAGTTATGATGTCACAATGCCCCCTTAGGCGGAACACGGACAAGGGTCTGACACCTGGGTCAAAAGTGGTGAATTATGATGTCACAATGCCCCCTTAGGCAGATCACAGTCTAGGGTCTGACAACTGGGTGACGAGTGCAGAGTTATGATGTCACAATGCCCCCTTAAGTAGTTCACAAACCATGGTCTGTCAAGTGGGTGACCAGTGCAGAGTTATGATGTCACAATGCCTCCTTAGGCAGATCACAGACAAAGGTCTGTCACCTTGGTGACCAGTGCAGAGTTATGATGTCACAATGACCCCTTAGGCAGATCACAGACAGTGGCCTGTCACCTTTGTGACCAGTGAAGAGTTATGAAGTCACAATGACCCCTTAGGCAGATCACAGACAAAGTTTCTGTGACCTCTGTGACCAGTGCAGAGTTGTTATGTCACAATGCCCCTTTAGGCAGATCAAAGACAAGGGTCTGTCACCTGGGTTACCAGTGCAGAGTTATGGAGTCACAATGCCCACTTAAGCAGATCAAAGACAATGGTCTGTCACCAGGGTGAACCATGCAGAGTTATGATGTCACAATGCACCCTTAGGCAGATCACAGACAAGGGTCTGTCGCCAGGGTGACCAGTGCAGAGTTATATGTCACAATGCCCCGTTAGGCAGTTCGCAGTCAAGGGTCTGTCAACTGTGTGACCAGTGGAGAGTTATGATGTCACAATGCCCCCTTAAGAAGATCACAGACAAGTGTCTGTCACCTGGGGGAAAAGTGCAGAGTTATAATGCCACAATTAACCCTTAGGCAGTTCACAGACAATGGTCTGTCACCTGGGTGGCCAGTGCAGATTTTTGATGTCACAACGCCCCTTTAGGCAGAAGACAGTCAATGGTCTCTCACCTTGGTGACCAATGCAGAGTTAGGATGTCACAATGCGCCCTTAGGCATATCACAGACAAGAGTTTGTTTCCTGCGTGACCAGTGCAGAGTTATGATGTCACATTGCCCCCTTAGGCAGGTCAAAGACAAGGGTCTGTCACCTGGGTTCCCAGTGCAGACTTATGATATCACAATGCCCCCTTAGGCACAACACAGACAAGGGTCTGTCTCCTGGGTGACCAGAGCAGAGTTAAGATGTCACAATGCCCCCTTAGGCAGATCAAAGACCAGGGTCTGTCACGTGGGTGACCAGTGCAGAGTTATGATGTCACAATGCCCCCTTAGGCAGATCACAGACAAGGGTCTGTCACCTGGGTGATCCGTGCAGAGTTATGATGTCACAATGCCCCCTTTGGCAGATCACTGACAAGGGTCTTTCAAGAGGATGACCAGTGCAGAGTTATGATGTCACAATGCCCCCTTAGGCAGATCACAGACAAGGCTCTGTCACCTGGGTTACTAGTGCACTGCTATGATGTCACAATGCCCCCTTAGGCAGATCAAAGACGGGGTCTGTCACCACGGGGACCAGTGCAGAGTTAAGATGCAACAATGCCCGCATAGACAGATCACAGACAAGGGTCTGTCACCTGGGTGACCAATGCAGAGTTATGATGTCACAATGCCCCCTTAGGCAGTTCAAAGACAAGGGTCTGTCACCCTTGTGACCAGTGCAGAGTTATGATGACACAAGGCACCCTTAGTCAGATAACGGACAAGTGTCTGTCACCAGGGTGACCAGTGCAGAGTTATGATGTCACATTGCCCACTTAGGCAGATCACAGACAAGGGTCTCTCGCCTGTGTGACCAGTGCAGAATTATGATGTCACAATGCCCCCTTTGAAATATCACAGACAAGGGTCTGTCACTTGGTGACCAGTGCAGAGTTATGATGTCACAATGTCCCCTTATGCAGATGACAGACAAGTGTCTGTCACCATGGTAACCAGTCCAGAGTTATGATGACACCATGCCCCTTAGGCAGATCACAAACAAGGGTCTGTCACCTGGGTGACCCGAGCCTTGTTATGATGTCACAAGGCCCCCTAAGACAGATCACAGACAAGGGCCTCTCACCTGTGTGTCCCGTGCAGAATTATGATGTCACAATGCCCCCTTATGCAGATCACGGAGAAGGTCCTGTCACCTGGGTGACCAGTGCAGAGTTATAATGTCACAAAGCCCCCTTATGCACATCACAGACAAGGGCCTGTCACCTGGGTGCCCAGTGAAGAGTTATGATGTCACAATGCCCCCTTAGGCAGATCACAGACAGGGGCCTGTCACCTGGGGTCTCAGCACAGATTTATGATGTCACAATGCTCACTTAAGCAGATCAAAGACAAGGGTCTGTCACCAGGGTGACCCGTGCATAGTTATGATTTCACAATGCCCCCTTATGCAGAACACAGACAAGAGTCTGTCACCTGGGTGACCCGTGCGGAGTTATGATGTAACAATGCCCCCTTAGGCAGATCACAGACAAGGGTCTGTCACCTGGGTGACCAGTGCAGAGTTATGATGTCACAATGCCCTCTTAGGCAGATCACAGACAAGGGCATGTCACCTGGGTGCACAGCACAGAGTTATAATATCATAATGACCCCTTATGCACATCATAGACTACGGCCTGTTACCTGGGTGACCAGTGCTGAATTATGATGTCACAATGCCCCCTTAGGCAGATCACAGACAATGGCCTGTCTCCTGGGTGCCCAGTGCAGAGTTATGATTTCACAATGCCCACTTAGGCAGATCACAGGTAAAGTCATGTCACCTGGGTGCCCAGTGCAGAGATATAATGTCAAGATGTACCCTTATGCACATCAGAGACTATGGCCTGTCACCTGGGTGCCCAGTGCAGAGTTATGATGTCACAATTCCCCTTAATGCAGATCAAAGACAAGGGGCTGTCACCTCAGTGACCATTGCATAGTTATGATGACAAAATGCCCCCTTAGGCAGATCAAAGACAAGGTTCTGTCACCTGGGTGACACTTGCAGATTTAAGATGTCACAATGCTCCCTTAGGCAGATGAAAGACAAGGGTCTGTCACCTGGGTGACCAGTGCAGGGTTATGATGTCACAATGCCCCCTTAGGCAGATCACAGACAGGGGCCTGTCACCTGGGGTCTCAGCACAGATTTATGATGTCACAATGCTCACTTAAGCAGATCAAAGACAAGGGTCTTTCACCAGGGTGACCCGTGCATAGTTATGATTTCACAATGCCCCCTTATGCACAACACAGACAAGAGTCTGTCACCTGGGTGACCCGTGCGGAGTTATGATGTTACAATGCCCCCTTAGGCAGATCACAGACAAGGGTCTGTCACCTGGGTGACCAGTGCAGAGTTATGATGTCACAATGCCCTCTTAGGCAGATCACAAACAAGGGCATGTCACCTGGGTGCACAGCACAGAGTTATAATATCATAATGACCCCTTATGCACATCATAGACTACGGCCTGTTACCTGGGTGACCAGTGCTGAATTATGATGTCACAATGACCCTTAGGCAGATCACAGACAATGGCCTGTCTCCTGGGTGCCCAGTGCAGAGTTTTGATTTGACAATGCCCACTTAGTCAGATCACAGGTAAAGGCATGTCACCTGGGTGCCCAGTGCAGAGATATAATGTCAAAATGTACCCTTATGCACATCAGAGACTAGGGCCTGTCACCTGGGTGCCCAGTGCAGAGTTATGATGTCACAATTCCCCTTAATGCAGATCAAAGACAAGGGGCTGTCAACTCAGTGACCATTGCATAGTTATGATGACAAAATGCCCCCTTAGGCAGATCAAAGAGAAGGTTCTGTCACCTGGGTGACACTTGCAGATTTATGATGTCACAATGCTCCCTTAGGCAGATGAAAGACAAGGGTCTGTCACCTGGGTGACCAGTGCAGGGTTATGATGTCACGATGCCCCATTAGGCAGTTCAAAGACAATGGTCTGTCACCTGGGTGACCAGTGCAGGGTTATGATGTCACAATGTCCCCTTACGCAGATCACAGACAAGGGTCTGTCACCTGGGTGACCAGTGAACACTTATGATGTCACAATGCTCCTTTAGGCAGACCGCTGACAACTGTCTTTCACCAGGGTGACCAGTGCAGAGTTATGATGTCACAATGCCCCCTTAGGCAGATCAGAGGCTAGAGTCCATGACCTGGGTGACCAGTGGAGAATTATGATGTCACAATGACCACTTAGGCAGATCACAGACAAGGGTCTGTTACCTTTTTGAGCAGTGCACAGTTATGATGTCACAATGACCCCTTAGGCAGATCACAAAGGTTCTGTCACCTTAGTGACCTGTGCAGTGTTATAATCTCACAATGCCTCCTTAGGCATATAACAGACAAGGGTCGGCCTCCTGTGTGACCATTGCAGAGTTATGATGTCACAATAACCCCTTAGGCAGATCACAGACAACGGTCTGTCACCTGGGTGACCAGTGCAGAGTTATGATGTCACAATGACCCCTTAGGCAGATCACAGACAAGGGTCTGTCACCTGGGTGACCAGTGGAGAATTATGATGTCACAATGCCCAGTTAGGCAGATCACAGTCAAGCGTCTGACACCTGGGAGACCAGTGCAGTGTTATGATGTCACAACGAACCTTAAGCAGTTCACAGACAAGGGTCTGTCACCTGGGTGACCAGTGCAGAGTTATGATGTCACAATGCCTCCTTAGGCAGATCACAGACAAGGGTCTGACACCTGGGTGACCAGTGCAGAGTTATGATGGCACATTGACCCCTTAGATCACAGACAAGGGTTTGTCACTTGGGTGACCAGTGCAGAGTTATGATGTCACAATGACCCCTTAGGCAGATCACAGAGCTTCTGTCACCTCTGTGACCAGTGCAGTGTTATGGTGTCACAATGCCCCTTTAGGCAGATCAAAGACAAGGGTCTGTCACCTGGGTTACCAGTGCAGAGTTGGGATGTCACAATGCAAACTTAAGCAGATCAAAGGCAATGGTCCGTCACCAGGGTGACCTGTGCAGTGTTATGAGGTCACAATGCACCCCTAGGCAGATCACAGACAAGGGTCTGTCACTTGGGTGACCAGTGCAGAGTTATGATGTCACAATGCCCCCTTAGGCAGATCACAGACCAGGGTCTGTCACCTGGGTGACCAGTGCAGGGTTATGATATCACAGTGCCCCCTTAAGCAAATCACAGACAAGGCTCTTTCACCTGGGGGCCCAGTGCAGAGTAATGATGTCACAATATCCCCTTAGGCAGATCACAGACAAGGGTCTGTTACCTGGGTGACCCATTCCGAGTTGTGATGTCACTATGCCCCCTTAGGCAGACCACAGAAAAGGGTCTGTCACCACCATAACCAGTGCAGAGTTATGATGTCACAATGCCTCCTTAGGCAGATCAAAGACAAGGGTCTGTCACCTCGGTGAGAAATGCAGAGTTATGATATCAAATGCCCCCTTAGGCAGATCACAGACAAGGGTCTGTCACCTGGGTGACCCGTGCAGAGTTACGATTTTGCAATGCCCCATTTGGCAGATCACAGACAAGGGTCTTTCACCAGGGTGACGGGTGCAGAGTTAAGAGGTCACAATGTCCCTTAGGAAGATCACAGACAAGGGTCTGTCACCTGGGTTACCAGTACACGGTTATGATGTCCCGATGCCCCCTTAGGCATATTAAAGACAGGGAACTGTCACCTGGGTGTCCATTGCCGAGTTATGATGTCACAATGCCCCCTTAGGCAGATCAGAGACAAGGGTCTGTCACCTCGGTGACCAGTGCAGGGTTATGATGTCACAACGAACCTTAAGCAGTTCACAGACAAGGGTCTGTCACCTGGGTGACCAGTGCAGAGTTATGATGTCACAATGCCTCCTTAGGCAGATCACAGACAAGAGTCTGACACCTGGGTGACCAGTGCAGAGTTATGATGGCACATTGACCCCTTAGATCACAGACAAGGGTTTGTCACTTGGGTGACCAGTGCAGAGTTATGATTTCACAGTGACCCCTTAGGCAGATCACAGAGCTTCTGTCACCTCTGTGACCAGTGCAGAGTTACGGTGTCACAATGCCCCTTTAGGCAGATCAAAGACAAGGGTCTGTCACCTGGGTTACCAATGCAGAGTTGGGATGTCACAATGCAAACTTAAGCAGATCAAAGGCAATGGTCCGTCACCAGGGTGACCTGTGCAGTGTTATGAGGTCACAATGCACCCCTAGGCAGATCACAGACAAGGGTCTGTCACTTGGGTGACCAGTGCAGAGTTATGATGTCACAATGCCCCCTTAGGCAGATCACAGACCAGGGTCTGTCACCTGGGTGACCAGTGCAGGGTTATGATATCACAGTGCCCCCTTAAGCAAATCACAGACAAGGCTCTTTCACCTGGGGGCCCAGTGCAGAGTAATGATGTCACAATATCCCCTTAGGCAGATCACAGACAAGGGTCTGTCACCTGGGTGACCCATTCAGAGTTATGATGTCACTATGCCCCCTTAGGCAGACCACAGAAAAGGGTCTGTCACCACCATAACCAGTGCAGAGTTATGATGTCACAATGCCTCTTTAGGCAGATCAAAGACAAGGGTCTGTCACCTCGGTGAGAAATGCAGAGTTATGATATCACAATGCCCCCTTAGGCAGATCACAGACAAGGGTCTGTCACCTGGGTGACCCGTGCAGAGTTACGATGTCGCAATGCCCCATTTGGCAGATCACAGACAAGGGTCTTTCACCAGGGTGACGAGTGCAGAGTTAAGAGGTCACAATGTCCCTTAGGAAGATCACAGACAAGGGTCTGTCACCTGGGTTACCAGTACACTGTTATGATGTCCCGATGCCCCCTTAGGCATATTAAAGACAGGGAACTGTCACCTGGGTGTCCATTGCCGAGTTATGATGTCACAATGCCCCCTTAGGCAGATCAAAGACAAGGGTCTGTCACCTCGGTGACCAGTGCAGGGTTATGATGTCAAAATGCCAACTTAGGCATATCACAGACTAGGGCCTGTCACCTGGGTGACACGAGCAGTGTTATGATGTCACAATGCCCCTTAGGCAGGTAACGGACAAGGGTCTTTCACCAGGGTGACCCGTGCAGAGTTATGATGTCACAATGCCCCCTTAGGCGGAACACGGCAAGGGTCTGACACCTGGGTCAAAAGTGGTGAATTATGATGTCACAATGCCCCCTTAGGCAGATCACAGTCAAGGGTCTGACAACTGGGTGACGAGTGCAGAGTTATGATGTCACAATGTCCCCTTAAGTAGTTCACAGTCCAGGGTCTGTCAAGTGGGTGACCAGTGCAGAGTTATGATGTCACAATGCCTCCTTAGGCAGATCACAGACAAAGGTCTGTCACCTTGGTGACCAGTGCAGAGTTATGATGTCGCAATGCACCCTTGGGCAGATCACAGACAAGGGTCTGTCAGCTGGATGCCCAGTGTAGATTTATGATGTTTCAATGCCCCATACAGCAGATCACACACAAGGGTCTGCCACCTGGGTGACCATTGCAGAGTTATGATGTGTCACAATTACCCCTTAGGCAGATCACAGACAGTGGTCCGTCACCTTTGTGACCAGTGAAGAGTTATGAAGTCACAATGACCCCTTAGGCAGATCACAGACAAAGTTTCTGTGATCTCTGTGACCAGTGCAGAGTTGTTATGTCACAATGCCCCTTTAGGCAGATCAAAGACAAGGGTCTGTCACCTGGGTTACCAGTGCAGAGTTATGGAGTCACAATGCCCGCTTAAGCAGATCAAAGACAATGGTCTGTCACCAGGGTGAACCATGCAGAGTTATGATGTCACAATGCACCCTTAGGCAGATCACAGACAAGGGTCTGTCGCCAGGGTGACCAGTGCAGAGTTATATGTCACAGTGCCCCGTTAGGCAGTTCGCAGTCAAGGGTTTGTCAACTGTGTGACCAGTGGAGAGTTATGATGTCACAATGCCCCCTTAAGAAGATCACAGACAAGTGTCTGTCACCTGGGGGAAAAGTGCAGAGTTATAATGCCACAATTAACCCTTAGGCAGTTCACAGACAATGGTCTGTCACCTGGGTGGCCAGTGCAGATTTTTGATGTCACAACGCCCCTTTAGGCAGAAGACAGTCAATGGTCTCTCACCTTGGTGACCAATGCAGAGTTAGGATGTCACAATGCGCCGTTAGGCATATCACAGACAAGAGTTTGTTACCTGCGTGACCAGTGCAGAGTTATGATGTCACATTGCCCCCTTAGGCACAACACAGACAAGGGTTTGTCTCCTGGGTGACCAGTGCAGAGTTAAGATGTCACAATGCCGCCTTAGGCAGATCAAAGACCAGGGTCTGTCACGTGGGTGACCAGTGCAGTGTTATGATGTCACAATGCCCCCTTAGGCAGATCACAGACAAGGGTCTGTCACCTGGGTGACCCGTGCAGAGTTATGATGTCACAATGCCCCCTTTGGCAGATCACTGACAAGGGTCTTTCAAGAGGATGACCAGTGCAGAGTTATGATGTCACAATGCCCCCTTAGGCAGATCACAGACAAGGTTGTGTCACCTGGGTTACTAGTGCACTGCTATGATGTCACAATGCCCCCTTAGGCAGATCAAAGACGGGGTCTGTCACCACGGGGACCAGTGCAGAGTTAAGATGCAACAATGCCCGCATAGACAGATCACAGACAAGGGTCTGTCACCTGGGTGACCAATGCAGAGTTATGATGTCACAATGCCCCCTTAGGCAGTTCAAAGACAAGGGTCTGTCACCCTTGTGACCAGTGCAGAGTTGTGATGACACAAGGCACCCTTAGTCAGATAACGGACAAGGGTCTGTCACCAGGGTGACCAGTGCAGAGTTATGATGTCACATTACCCACTTAGGCAGATCACAGACAAGGGTCTCTCGCCTGGGTGACCAGTGCAGAATTATGATGTCACAATGCCCCCTTTGAAATATCACAGACAAGGGTCTGTCACTTGGTGACCAGCGCAGAATTATGATGTCACAATGTCCCCTTATGCAGATGACAGACAAGTGTCTGTCACCATGGTAACCAGTCCAGAGTTATGATGACACCATGCCACTTAGGCAGATCACAAACAAGGGTCTGTCACCTGGGTGACCCGAGCCTTGTTATGATGTCACAAGGCCCCCTAAGACAGATCACAGACAAGGGCCTCTCACCTGTGTGTCCCGTGCAGAATTATGATGTCACAATGCCCCCTTACGCAGATCACGGAGAAGGTCCTGTCACCTGGGTGACCAGTGCAGAGTTATAATGTCACAAAGCTCCCTTATGCACATCACAGACAAGGGCCTGTCACCTGCGTGCCCAGTGCAGAGTTATGATGTCACAATGCCCCCTTAGGCAGATCACAGACAGGGGCCTGTCACCTGGGGTCTCAGCACAGATTTATGATGTCACAATGCTCACTTAAGCAGATCAAAGACAAGGGTCTGTCACCAGGGTGACCCGTGCATAGTTATGATTTCACAATGCCCCCTTATGCAGAACACAGACAAGAGTCTGTCACCTGGGTGACCCGGGCGGAGTTATGATGTTACAATGCCCCCTAAGGCAGATTACAGACAAGGGTCTGTCACCTGGGTGACCAGTGCAGAGTTATGATGTCACAATGCCCTCTTAGGCAGATCACAGACAAGGGCATGTCACCTGGGTGCACAGCACAGAGTTATAATATCATAATGACCCCTTATGCACATCATAGACTACGGCCTGTTACCTGGGTGACCAGTGCTGAATTATGATGTCACAATGCCCCCTTAGGCAGATCACAGACAATGGCCTGTCTCCTGGGTGCCCAGTGCAGAGTTATGATTTCACAATGCCCACTTAGGCAGATCACAGGTAAAGGCATGTCACCTGGGTGCCCAGTGCAGAGATATAATGTCAAAATGTATCCTTATGAACATCAGAGAGTAGGGCCTGTCACCTGGGTGTCCAGTGCAGAGTTATGATGTCACAATTCCCCTTAATGCAGATCAAAGACAAGGGGCTGTCACCTCAGTGACCATTGCATAGTTATGATGACAAAATGCCCCCTTAGGCAGATCAAAGAGAAGGTTCTGTCACCCGGGTGACACTTGCAGATTTATGATGTCACAATGCTCCCTTAGGCAGATGAAAGACAAGGGTCTGTCACCTGGGTGACCAGTGCAGGGTTATGATGTCACGATGCCCCATTAGGCAGTTCAAAGACAATGGTCTGTCACCTGGGTGACCAGTGCAGGGTTATGATGTCACAATGTCCCCTTACGCAGATCACAGACAAGGGTCTGTCACCTGGGTGACCAGTGAACACTTATGATGTCACAATGCTCCTTTAGGCAGACCGCTGACAAGGGTCTTTCACCAGGGTGACCAGTGAAGGGTTATGATGTCAAAATGCCCCCTTAGGCAGATCAGAGGCAAGAGTCCGTGACCTGGGTGACCAGTGGAGAATTATGATGTCACAATGACCACTTAGGCAGATCACAGACAAGGGTCTGTTACCCTTTTGAGCAGTGCAGAGTTAGGATGTCACAATGACCCCTTAGGCAGATCACAAAGGTTCTGTGACCTCAGTGACCAGTGCAGTGTTATAATCTCACAATGCCTCCTTAGGCATATAACAGACAAGGGTCGGCCTCCTGTGTGACCATTGCAGAGTTATGATGTCACAATAACCCCTTAGGCAGATCACAGACAACGGTCTGTCACCTGGGTGACCAGTGCAGAGTTATGATGTCACAATGACCCCTTAGGCAGATCACAGACAAGGGTCTGTCACCTGGGTGACCAGTGGAGAATTATGATGTCACAATGCCCAGTTAGGCAGATCACAGTCAAGCGTCTGACACCTGGGAGACCAGTGCAGTGTTATGATGTCACAACGAACCTTAAGCAGTTCACAGACAAGGGTCTGTCACCTGGGTGACCAGTGCAGAGTTATGATGTCACAATGCCTCCTTAGACAGATCACAGACAAGGGTCTGACACCTGGGTGACCAGTGCAGAGTTATGATGGCACATTGACCCCTTAGATCACAGACAAGGGTTTGTCACTTGGGTGACCAGTGCAGAGTTATGATGTCACAGTGACCCCTTAGGCAGATCACAGAGCTTCTGTCACCTCTGTGACCAGTGCAGAGTTATGGTGTCACAATGCCCCTTTAGGCAGATCAAAGACAAGGGTCTGTCACCTGGGTTACCAGTGCAGAGTTGGGATGTCACAATGCAAACTTAAGCAGATCAAAGGCAATGGTCCGTCACCAGGGTGACCTGTGCAGTGTTATGAGGTCACAATGCACCCCTAGGCAGATCACAGACAAGGGTCTGTCACTTGGATGACCAGTGAAGAGTTATGATGTCACAATGCCCCCTTAGGCAGATCACAGACCAGGGTCTGTCACCTGTGTGACCAGTGCAGGGTTATGATATCACAGTGCCCCCTTAAGCAAATCACAGACAAGGCTCTTTCACCTGGGGGCCCAGTGCAGAGTAATGATGTCACTATATCCCCTTAGGCAGATCATAGACAAGGGTCTGTTACCTGGGTGACCCATTCCGAGTTATGATGTCACTATGCCCCCTTAGGCAGACCACAGAAAAGGGTCTGTCACCACCATAACCAGTGCAGAGTTATGATGTCACAATGCCTCCTTAGGCAGATCAAAGACAAGGGTCTGTCACCTCGGTGAGAAATGCAGAGTTATGATATCACAATGCCCCCTTAGGCAGATCACAGACAAGGGTCTGTCACCTGGGTGACCCGTGCAGAGTTACGATTTCGCAATGCGCCATTTGGCAGATCACAGACAAGGGTCTTTCACCAGGGCGACGAGTGCAGAGTTAAGAGGTCACAATGTCCCTTAGGAAGATCACAGACAAGGGTCTGTCACCTGGGTTACCAGTACACTGTTATGATGTCCCGATGCCCCCTTAGGCATATTAAAGACAGGGAACTGTCACCTGGGTGTCCATTGCCGAGTTATGATGTCACAATGCCCCCTTAGGCAGATCAAAGACAAGGGTCTGTCACCTCGGTGACCAGTGCAGGGTTATGATGTCAAAATGCCAACTTAGGCATATCACAGACTAGGGCCTGTCACCTGGGTGACACGAGCAGTGTTATGATGTCACAATGCCCCTTAGGCCGATAACGGACAAGGGTCTTTCACCCGGGTGACCCGTGCAGAGTTATGATGTCACAATGCCCCCTTAGGCGGAACACGGACAAGGGTCTGACACCTGGGTCAAAAGTGGTGAATTATGATGTCACAATGCCCCCTTAGGCAGATCACAGTCAAGGGTCTGACAACTGGGTGACGAGTGCAGAGTTATGATGTCACAATGCCCCCTTAAGTAGTTCACAGTCCAGGGTCTGTCAAGTGGGTGACCAGTGCAGAGTTATGATGTCACAATGCCTCCTTAGGCAGATCACAGACAAAGGTCTGTCACCTTGGGGACCAGTGCAGAGTTATGATGTCGCAGTGCACCCTTGGGCAGATCACAGACAAGGGTCTGTCGCCAGGGTGACCAGTGCAGAGTTATATGTCACAATGCCCCGTTAGGCAGTTCGCAGTCAAGGGTCTGTCAACTGTGTGACCAGTGGAGAGTTATGATGTCACAATGCCCCCTTAAGAAGATCACAGACAAGTGTCTGTCACCTGGGGGAAAAGTGCAGAGTTATAATGCCACAATTAACCCTTAGGCAGTTCACAGACAATGGTCTGTCACCTGGGTGGCCAGTGCAGATTTTTGATGTCACAACACCCCTTTAGGCAGAAGACAGTCAATGGTCTCTCACCTTGGTGACCAATGCAGAGTTAGGATGTCACAATGCGCCGTTAGGCATATCACAGACAAGAGTTTGTTTCCTGCGTGACCAGTGCAGAGTTATGATGTCACATTGCCCCCTTAGGCAGGTCAAAGACAAGGGTCTGTCACCTGGGTTCCCAGTGCAGACTTATGATATCACAATGCCCCCTTAGGCACAACACAGACAAGGGTCTGTCTCCTGGGTGACCAGTGCAGAGTTAAGATGTCACAATGCCCCCTTAGGCAGATCAAAGACCAGGGTCTGTCACGTGGGTGACCAGTGCAGAGTTATGATGTCACAATGCCCCCTTAGGCAGATCACAGACAAGGTTCTGTCACCTGGGTGACCCGTGCAGAGTTATGATGTCACAATGCCCCCTTTGGCAGATCACTGACAAGGGTCTTTCAAGAGGATGACCAGTGCAGAGTTATGATGTCACAATGCCCCCTTAGGCAGATCACAGACAAGGCTCTGTCACCTGGGTTACTAGCGCACTGCTATGATGTCACAATGCCCCCTTAGGCAGATCAAAGACGGGGTCTGTCACCACGGGGACCAGTGCAGAGTTAAGATGCAACAATGCCCGCATAGACAGATCACAGACAAGGGTCTGTCACCTGGGTGACCAATGCAGAGTTATGATGTCACAATGCCCCCTTAGGCAGTTCAAAGACAAGGGTCTCTCACCCTTGTGACCAGTGCAGAGTTATGATGACACAAGGCACCCTTAGTCAGATAACGGACAAGGGTCTGTCACCAGGGTGACCAGTGTAGAGTTATGATGTCACATTACCCACTTAGGCAGATCACAGACAAGGGTCTCTCGCCTGGGTGACCAGTGCAGAATTATGATGTCACAATGCTCCTTTGAAATATCACAGACAAGGGTCTGTCACTTGGTGCCCAGCGCAGAGTTATGATGTCACAATGTCCCCTTATGCAGATCAAAGACAAGGGTCTGTCACCAGGGTGACCCATGCATAGTTATGATTTCACAATGCCCCCTTATGCAGAACACAGACAAGAGTCTGTCACCTGGGTGACCCGGGCGGAGTTATGATGTTACAATGCCCCCTTAGGCAGATCACAGACAAGGGTCTGTCACCTGGGTGACCAGTGCAGAGTTATGACGTCACAATGCCCTCTTAGGCAGATCACAGACAAGGGCATGTCACCTGGGTGCACAGCACAGTGTTATAATATCTTAATGACCCCTTATGCACATCATAGACTACGGCCTGTTACCTGGGTGACCAGTGCAGAGTTATGATGTCACAATGCCCCCTTAGGCAGATCACAGAGAAGGGCCTGTCTCCTGGGTGCCCAGGACAGAGTTATGATTTCACAATGCCCACTTAGGCAGATCACAGATAAAGGCATGTCACCTGGGTGCCCAGTGCAGAGATATAATGTCAAAATGTACCCTTATGCACATCAGAGACTAGGGCCTGTCACCTGGGTGCCCAGTGCAGAGTTATGATGTCACAATTCCCCTTAATGCAGATCAAAGACAAGGGGCTGTCACCTCAGTGACCATTGCATAGTTATGATGACAAAATGCCCCATTAGGCAGATCAAAGACAAGGTTCTGTCACCTGGGTGACACTTGCAGATTTATGATGTCACAATGCTCCCTTAGGCAGATGAAAGAAAAGGGTCTGTCACCTGGGTGACCAGTGCAGGGTTATGATGTCACGATGCCCCATTAGGCAGTTCAAAGACAATGGTCTGTCACCTGGGTGACCAGTGCAGGGTTATGATGTCACAATGTCCCCTTACGCAGATCACAGACAAGGGTCTGTCACCTGGGTGACCAGTGGAGAATTATGATGTCACAATGACCACTTAGGCAGATCACAGACAAGGGTCTGTTACCTTTTTGAGCAGTGCAGAGTTATGATGTCACAATGACCCCTTAGGCAGATCACAAAGGTTCGGTCACCTCAGTGACCAGTGCAGTGTTATAATCTCACAATGCCTCCTTAGGCATATAACAGACAAGGGTCGGCCTCCTGTGTGACCATTGCAGAGTTATGATGTCACAATAACCCCTTAGGCAGATCACAGACAACGGTCTGTCACCTGGGTGACCAGTGCAGAGTTATGATGTCACAATGACCCCTTAGGCAGATCACAGACAAGGGTCTGTCAACTGGGTGACCAGTGGAGAATTATGATGTCACAATGCCCCGTTAGGCAGATCACAGTCAAGCGTCTGACACCTGGGAGACCAGTGCAGTGTTATGATGTCACAACGAACCTTAAGCAGTTCACAGACAAGGGTCTGTCACCTGGGTGACCAGTGCAGAGTTATGATGTCACAATGCCTCCTTAGGCAGATCACAGACAAGGGTCTGACACCTGGGTGACCAGTGCAGAGTTATGATGTCACAATGCCCCCTTAGGCAGATCACAGACCAGGGTCTGTCACCTGGGTGACTAGTGCAGGGTTATATCACAGTGCCCCCTTAAGCAAATCACAGACAAGGCTCTTTCACCTGGGGGCCCAGTGCAGAGTAATGAAGTCACAATATCCCTTTAGGCAGATCACAGACAAGGGTCTGTCACCTGGGTGACCTATTTAGAGTTATGATGTCACTATGCCCCCTTAGGCAGACCACAGAAAAGGGTCTGTCACCACCATAACCAGTGCAGAGTTATAATGTCACAATGCCTCTTTAGGCAGATCAAAGACAAGGGTCTGTCACCTTGGTGAGAAATGCAGAGTTATGATATCACAATGCCCCCTTAGGCAGATCACAAACAAGGGTCTGTCACCTGGGTGACCCGTGCAGAGTTACGATGTCGCAATGCCCCATTTGGCAGATCACAGACAAGGGTCTTTCACCAGGGTGACGAGTGCAGAGTTAAGAGGTCACAATGTCCCTTAGGAAGATCACAGACAAGGGTCTGTCACCTGGGTTACCAGTACACTGTTATGATGTCCCGATGCCCCCTTAGGCATATTAAAGACAGGGAACTGTCACCTGGGTGTCCATTGCCGAGTTATGATGTCACAATGCCCCCTTAGGCAGATCAAAGACAAGGGTCTGTCACCTCGGTGACCAGTGCAGGGTTATGATGTCAAAATGCCAACTTAGGCATATCACAGACTAGGGCCTGTCACCTGGGTGACACGAGCAGTGTTATGATGTCACAATGCCCCTTAGGCAAGTAACGGACAAGGGTCTTTCACCAGGGTGACCCGTGCAGAGTTATGATGTCACAATGCCCCCTTAGGCGGAACAAGGACAAGGGTCTGACACCTGGGTCAAAAGTGGTGAATTATGATGTCACAATGCCCCCTTAGGCAGATCACAGTCTAGGGTCTGACAACTGGGTGACGAGTGCAGAGTTATGATGTCACGATGCCCCCTTAAGTAGTTCACAGACCATGGTCTGTCAAGTGGGTGACCAGTGCAGAGTTATGATGTCACAATGCCTCCTTAGGCAGATCACAGACAAAGGTCTGTCACCTTGGTGACCAGTGCAGAGTTATGATGTTGCTATGCACCCTTGGGCAGATCACAGACAAGGGTCTGTCACCTGGATGCCCAGTGTAGAGTTATGATGTTACAATGCCCCATACAGCAGATCACACACAAGGGTCTGCCACCTGGGTGACCATTGCAGAGTTATGATGTCACAATTACCCCTTAGGCAGATCTCAGACAGTGGTCTGTCACCTTTGTGACCAGTGAAGAGTTATGAAGTCACAATGACCCCTTAGGCAGATCACAGACAAAGTTTCTGTGACCTCTGTGACCAGTGCAGAGTTGTTATGTCACAATGCCCCTTTAGGCAGATCAAAGACAAGGGTCTGTCACCTGGGTTACCAGTGCAGAGTTATGGAGTCACAATGCCCACTTAAGCAGATCAAAGACAATGGTCTGTCACCAGGGTGAACCATGCAGAGTTATGATGTCACAATGCACCCTTAGGCAGATCACAGACAAGGGTCTGTCGCCAGGGTGACCAGTGCAGAGTTATATGTCACAATGCCCCGTTAGGCAGTTCGCAGTCAAGGGTCTGTCAACTGTGTGACCAGTGGAGAGTTATGATGTCACAATGCCCCCTTAAGAAGATCACAGACAAGTGTCTGTCACCTGGGGGAAAAGTGCAGAGTTATAATGCCACAATTAACCCTTAGGCAGTTCACAGACAATGGTCTGTCACCTGGGTGGCCAGTGCAGATTTTTGATGTCACAACGCCCCTTTAGGCAGAAGACAGTCAATGGTCTCTCACCTTGGTGACCAATGCAGAGTTAGGATGTCACAATGCGCCCTTAGGCATATCACAGACAAGAGTTTGTTACCTGCGTGACCAGTGCAGAGTTATGATGTCACATTGCCCCCTTAGGCAGGTCAAAGACAAGGGTCTGTCACCTGGGTTCCCAGTGTAGACTTATGATATCACAATGCCCCCTTAGGCACAACACAGACAAGGGTCTGTCTCCTGGGTGACCAGAGCAGAGTTAAGATGTCACAATGCCCCCTTAGGCAGATCAAAGACCAGGGTCTGTCACGTGGGTGACCAGTGCAGAGTTATGATGTCACAAGCCCCCTTAGGCAGATCACAGACAAGGGTCTGTCACCTGGGTGACCCGTGCAGAGTTATGATGTCACAATGCCCCCTTTGGCAGATCACTGACAAGGGTCTTTCAAGAGGATGACCAGTGCAGAGTTATGATGTCACAATGCCCCCTTAGGCAGATCACAGACAAGGCTCTGTCACCTGGGTTACTAGTGCACTGCTATGATGTCACAATGCCCCCTTAGGCAGATCAAAGACGGGGTCTGTCACCACGGGGACCAGTGCAGAGTTAAGATGCAACAATGCCCGCATAGACAGATCACAGACAAGGGTCTGTCACCTGGGTGACCAATGCAGAGTTATGATGTCACAATGCCCCCTTAGGCAGTTCAAAGACAAGGGTCTGTCACCCTTGTGACCAGTGCAGAGTTGTGATGACACAAGGCACCCTTAGTCAGATAACGGACAAGGGTCTGTCACCAGGGTGACCAGTGCAGAGTTATGATGTCACATTACCCACTTAGGCAGATCACAGACAAGGGTCTCTCGCCTGGGTGACCAGTGCAGAATCATGATGTCACAATACCCCCTTTGAAATATCACAGACAAGGGTCTGTCACTTGGTGACCAGCGCAGAGTTATGATGTCACAATGTCCCCTTATGCAGATGACAGACAAGTGTCTGTCACCATGGTAACCAGTCCAGAGTTATGATGACACCATGCCCCTTAGGCAGATCACAAACAAGGGTCTGTCACCTGGGTGACCCGAGCCTTGTTATGATGTCACAAGGCCCCCTAAGACAGATCACAGACAAGGGCCTCTCACCTGTGTGTCCCGTGCAGAATTATGATGTCACAATGCCCCCTTATGCAGATCACGGAGAAGGTCCTGTCACCTGGGTGACCAGTGCAGAGTTATAATGTCACAAAGCCCCCTTATGCACATCACAGACAAGGGCCTGTCACCTGGGTGCCCAGTGCAGAGTTATGATGTCACAATGCCCCCTTAGGCAGATCACAGACAGGGGCCTGTCACCTGGGGTCTCAGCACAGATTTATGATGTCACAATGCTCACTTAAGCAGATCAAAGACAAGGGTCTGTCACCAGGGTGACCCGTGCATAGTTATGATTTCACAATGCCCCCTTATGCAGAACACAGACAAGAGTCTGTCACCTGGGTGACCCGTGCGGAGTTATGATGTTACAATGCCCCCTTAGGCAGATCACAGACAAGGGTCTGTCACCTGGGTGACCAGTGCAGAGTTATGATGTCACAATGCCGTCTTAGGCAGATCACAGACAAGGGCATGTCACCTGGGTGCACAGCACAGAGTTATAATATCATAATGACCCCTTATGCACATCATAGACTACGGCCTGTTACCTGGGTGACCAGTGCTGAATTATGATGTCACAATGCCCCCTTAGGCAGATCACAGACAATGGCCTGTCTCCTTGGTGCCCAGTGCAGAGTTATGATTTCACAATGCCCACTTAGGCAGATCACAGGTAAAGGCATGTCACCTGGGTGCCCAGTGCAGAGATATAATGTCAAAATGTATCCTTATGAACATCAGAGAGTAGGGCCTGTCACCTGGGTGTCCAGTGCAGAGTTATGATGTCACAATTCCCCTTAATGCAGATCAAAGACAAGGGGCTGTCACCTCAGTGACCATTGCATAGTTATGATGACAAAATGCCCCCTTAGGCAGATCAAAGACAAGGTTCTGTCACCTGGGTGACACTTGCAGATTTATGATGTCACAATGCTCCCTTAGGCAGATGAAAGACAAGGGTCTGTCACCTGGGTGACCAGTGCAGGGTTATGATGTCACGATGCCCCATTAGGCAGTTCAAAGACAATGGTCTGTCACCTGGGTGACCAGTGCAGGGTTATGATGTCACAATGTCCCCTTACGCAGATCACAGACAAGGGTCTGTCACCTGGGTGACCAGTGAACACTTATGATGTCACAATGCTCCTTTAGGCAGACCGCTGACAAGGGTCTTTCACCAGGGTGACCAGTGAAGGGTTATGATGTCAAAATGCCCCCTTAGGCAGATCAGAGGCAAGAGTCCGTGACCTGGGTGACCAGTGGAGAATTATGATGTCACAATGACCACTTAGGCAGATCACAGACAAGGGTCTGTTACCTTTTTGAGCAGTGCAGAGTTAGGATGTCACAATGACCCCTTAGGCAGATCACAAAGGTTCTGTGACCTCAGTGACCAGTGCAGTGTTATAATCTCACAATGCCTCCTTAGGCATATAACAGACAAGGGTCGGCCTCCTGTGTGACCATTGCAGAGTTATGATGTCACAATAACCCCTTAGGCAGATCACAGACAACGGTCTGTCACCTGGGTGACCAGTGCAGAGTTATGATGTCACAATGACCCCTTAGGCAGATCACAGACAAGGGTCTGTCACCTGGGTGACCAGTGGAGAATTATGATGTCACAATGCCCAGTTAGGCAGATCACAGTCAAGCGTCTGACACCTGGGAGACCAGTGCACTGTTATGATGTCACAACGAACCTTAAGCAGTTCACAGACAAGGGTCTGTCACCTGGGTGACCAGTGCAGAGTTATGATGTCACAATGCCTCCTTAGACAGATCACAGACAAGGGTCTGACACCTGGGTGACCAGTGCAGAGTTATGATGGCACATTGACCCCTTAGATCACAGACAAGGGTTTGTCACTTGGGTGACCAGTGCAGAGTTATGATGTCACAATGACCCCTTAGGCAGATCACAGAGCTTCTGTCACCTCTGTGACCAGTGCAGAGTTATGGTGTCACAATGCCCCTTTAGGCAGATCAAAGACAAGGGTCTGTCACCTGGGTTACCAGTGCAGAGTTGGGATGTCACAATGCAAACTTAAGCAGATCAAAGGCAATGGTCCGTCACCAGGGTGACCTGTGCAGTGTTATGAGGTCACAATGCACCCCTAGGCAGATCACAGACAAGGGTCTGTCACTTGGATGACCAGTGAAGAGTTATGATGTCACAATGCCCCCTTAGGCAGATCACAGACCAGGGTCTGTCACCTGGGTGACCAGTGCAGGGTTATGATATCACAGTGCCCCCTTAAGCAAATCACAGACAAGGCTCTTTCACCTGGGGGCCCAGTGCAGAGTAATGATGTCACTATATCCCCTTAGGCAGATCACAGACAAGGGTCTGTTACCTGGGTGACCCATTCCGAGTTATGATGTCACTATGCCCCCTTAGGCAGACCACAGAAAAGGGTCTGTCACCACCATAACCAGTGCAGAGTTATGATGTCACAATGCCTCCTTAGGCAGATCAAAGACAAGGGTCTGTCACCTCGGTGAGAAATGCAGAGTTATGATATCACAATGCCCCCTTAGGCAGATCACAGACAAGGGTCTGTCACCTGGGTGACCCGTGCAGAGTTACGATTTCGCAATGCCCCATTTGGCAGATCACAGACAAGGGTCTTTCACCAGGGCGACGAGTGCAGAGTTAAGAGGTCACAATGTCCCTTAGGAAGATCACAGACAAGGGTCTGTCACCTGGGTTACCAGTACACTGTTATGATGTCCCGATGCCCCCTTAGGCATATTAAAGACAGGGAACTGTCACCTGGGTGTCCATTGCCGAGTTATGATGTCACAATGCCCCCTTAGGCAGATCAAAGACAAGGGTCTGTCACCTCGGTGACCAGTGCAGGGTTATGATGTCAAAATGCCAACTTAGGCATATCACAGACTAGGGCCTGTCACCTGGGTGACACGAGCAGTGTTATGATGTCACAATGCCCCTTAGGCCGATAACGGACAAGGGTCTTTCACCCAGGTGACCCGTGCAGAGTTATGATGTCACAATGCCCCCTTAGGCGGAACACGGCAAGGGTCGGACACCTGGGTCAAAAGTGGTGAATTATGATGTCACAATGCCCCCTTAGGCAGATCACAGTCAAGGGTCTGACAACTGGGTGACGAGTGCAGAGTTATGATGTCACAATGCCCCCTTAAGTAGTTCACAGTCCAGGGTCTGTCAAGTGGGTGACCAGTGCAGAGTTATGATGTCACAATGCCTCCTTAGGCAGATCACAGACAAAGGTCTGTCACCTTGGTGACCAGTGCAGAGTTATGATGTCGCAATGCACCCTTGGGCAGATCACAGACAAGGGTCTGTCACCTGGATGCCCAGTGTAGATTTATGATGTTTCAATGCCCCATACAGCAGATCACACACAAGGGTCTGCCACCTGGGTGACCATTGCAGAGTTATGATGTCACAATTACCCCTTAGGCAGATCACAGTCAGTGGTCCGTCACCTTTGTGACCAGTGAAGAGTTATGAAGTCACAATGACCCCTTAGGCAGATCACAGACAAAGTTTCTGTCACCTCTGTGACCAGTGCAGAGTTGTTATGTCACAATGCCCCTTTAGGCAGATCAAAGACAAGGGTCTGTCACCTGGGTTACCAGTGCAGAGTTATGGAGTCACAATGCCCACTTAAGCAGATCAAAGACAATGGTCTGTCACCAGGGTGAACCATGCAGAGTTATGATGTCACAATGTACCCTTAGGGAGATCACAGACAAGGGTCTGTCGCCAGGGTGACCAGTGCAGAGTTATATGTCACAATGCCCCGTTAGGCAGTTCGCAGTCAAGGGTCTGCCAACTGTGTGACCAGTGGAGAGTTATGATGTCACAATGCCCCCTTAAGAAGATCACAGACAAGTGTCTGTCACCTGGGGGAAAAGTGCAGAGTTATAATGCCACAATTAACCCTTAGGCAGTTCACAGACAATGGTCTGTCACCTGGGTGGCCAGTGCAGATTTTTGATGTCACAACACCCCTTTAGGCAGAAGACAGTCAATGGTCTCTCACCTTGGTGACCAATGCAGAGTTAGGATGTCACAATGCGCCGTTAGGCATATCACAGACAAGAGTTTGTTTCCTGCGTGACCAGTGCAGAGTTATGATGTCACATTGCCCCCTTAGGCAGGTCAAAGACAAGGGTCTGTCACCTGGGTTCCCAGTGCAGACTTATGATATCACAATGCCCCCTTAGGCACAACACAGACAAGGGTCTGTCTCCTGGGTGACCAGTGCAGAGTTAAGATGTCACAATGCCCCCTTAGGCAGATCAAAGACCAGGGTCTGTCACGTGGGTGACCAGTGCAGAGTTATGATGTCACAATGCCCCCTTAGGCAGATCACAGACAAGGTTCTGTCACCTGGGTGACCCGTGCAGAGTTATGATGTCACAATGCCCCCTTTGGCAGATCACTGACAAGGGTCTTTCAAGAGGATGACCAGTGCAGAGTTATGATGTCACAATGCCCCCTTAGGCAGATCACAGACAAGGCTCTGTCACCTGGGTTACTAGCGCACTGCTATGATGTCACAATGCCCCCTTAGGCAGATCAAAGACGGGGTCTGTCACCACGGGGACCAGTGCAGAGTTAAGATGCAACAATGCCCGCATAGACAGATCACAGACAAGGGTCTGTCACCTGGGTGACCAATGCAGAGTTATGATGTCACAATGCCCCCTTAGGCAGTTCAAAGACAAGGGTCTGTCACCCTTGTGACCAGTGCAGAGTTATGATGACACAAGGCACCCTTAGTCAGATAACGGACAAGGGTCTGTCACCAGGGTGACCAGTGTAGAGTTATGATGTCACATTACCCACTTAGGCAGATCACAGACAAGGGTCTCTCGCCTGGGTGACCAGTGCAGAATTATGATGTCACAATACCCCCTTTGAAATATCACAGACAAGGGTCTGTCACTTGGTGCCCAGCGCAGAGTTATGATGTCACAATGTCCCCTTATGCAGATCAAAGACAAGGGTCTGTCACCAGGGTGACCCGTGCATAGTTATGATTTCACAATGCCCCCTTATGCAGAACACAGACAAGAGTCTGTCACCTGGGTGACCCGGGCGGAGTTATGATGTTACAATGCCCCCTTAGGCAGATCACAGACAAGGGTCTGTCACCTGGGTGACCAGTGCAGAGTTATGACGTCACAATGCCCTCTTAGGCAGATCACAGACAAGGGCATGTCACCTGGGTGCACAGCACAGAGTTATAATATCTTAATGACCCCTTATGCACATCATAGACTACGGCCTGTTACCTGGGTGACCAGTGCAGAGTTATGATGTCACAATGCCCCCTTAGGCAGATCACAGAGAAGGGCCTGTCTCCTGGGTGCCCAGGACAGAGTTATGATTTCACAATGCCCACTTAGGCAGATCACAGATAAAGGCATGTCACCTGGGTGCCCAGTGCAGAGATATAATGTCAAAATGTACCCTTATGCACATCAGAGACTAGGGCCTGTCACCTGGGTGCCCAGTGCAGAGTTATGATGTCACAATTCCCCTTAATGCAGATCAAAGACAAGGGGCTGTCACCTCAGTGACCATTGCATAGTTATGATGACAAAATGCCCCATTAGGCAGATCAAAGACAAGGTTCTGTCACCTGGGTGACACTTGCAGATTTATGATGTCACAATGCTCCCTTAGGCAGATGAAAGAAAAGGCTCTGTCACCTGGGTGACCAGTGCAGGGTTATGATGTCACGATGCCCCATTAGGCAGTTCAAAGACAATGGTCTGTCACCTGGGTGACCAGTGCAGGGTTATGATGTCACAATGTCCCCTTAGGCAGATCACAGACATGGGTCTGTCACCTGGGTGACCAGTGGAGAATTATGATGTCACAATGACCACTTAGGCAGATCACAGACAAGGGTCTGTTACCTTTTTGAGCAGTGCAGAGTTATGATGTCACAATGACCCCTTAGGCAGATCACAAAGGTTCTGTCACCTCAGTGACCAGTGCAGTGTTATAATCTCACAATGCCTCCTTAGGCATATAACAGACAAGGGTCGGCCTCCTGTGTGACCATTGCAGAGTTATGATGTCACAATAACCCCTTAGGCAGATCACAGACAACGGTCTGTCACCTGGGTGACCCATTCAGAGTTATGATGTCACTATGCCCCCTTAGGCAGACCACAGAAAAGGGTCTGACACCACCATAACCAGTGCAGAGTTATGATGTCACAATGCCTCTTTAGGCAGATCAAAGACAAGGGTCTGTCACCTCGGTGAGAAATGCAGAGTTATGATATCACAATGCCCCCTTAGACAGATCACAGACAAGGGTCTGTCACCTGGATGCCCACTGTAGAGTTATGATGTTACAATGCCCCATACAGCAGATCACACACAAGGGTCTGCCACCTGGGTGACCATTGCAGAGTTATGATGTCACAATTACCCCTTAGGCAGATCACAGACAGTGGTCCGTCACCTTTGTGACCAGTGAAGAGTTATGATATCACAATGCCCCCTTAAGCAGATCACAGACAAGGGTCTGTCACCTGGGTGACCCGTGCAGAGTTACGATTTCGCAATTCCCCATTTGGCAGATCACAGACAAGGGTCTTTCACCAGGGTGACGAGGGCAGAGTTAAGAAGTCACAATGTCCCTTAGGAAGATCACAGACAAGGGTCTGTCACCTGGGTTACCATTACACTGTTATGATGTCCCGATGCCCCCTTAGGCATATTAAAGACAGGGACCTGTCACCTCGGTGTCCATTGCCGAGTTATGATGTCACAATGCCCCCTTAGGCAGATCAAAGACAAGGGTCTGTCACCTCGGTGACCAGTGCAGGTTTATGATGTCAAAATGCCAACTTAGGCATATCACAGACTAGGGCCTGTCACCTGGGTGACACGAGCAGTGTTATGATGTCACAATGCCCCTTAGGCCGATAACGGACAAGGGTCTTTCACCCGGGTGACCCGTGCAGAGTTATGATGTCACAATGCCCCCTTAGGCGGAACACGGCAAGGGTCTGACACCTGGGTCAAAAGTGGTGAATTCTGATGTCACAATGCCCCCTTAGGCAGATCACAGTCAAGGGTCTGACAACTGGGTGAGGAGTGCAGAGTTATGATGTCACAATGCCCCCTTAAGTAGTTCACAGTCCAGGGTCTGTCAAGTGGGTGACCAGTGCAGAGTTATGATGTCACAATGCCTCCTTAGGCAGATCACAGACAAAGGTCTGTCACCTTGGTGACCAGTGCAGAGTTATGATGTCGCAATGCACCCTTGGGCAGATCACAGACAAGGGTCTGTCACCTGGATGCCCAGTGTAGATTTATGATGTTTCAATGCCCCATACAGCAGATCACACACAAGGGTCTGCCACCTGGGTGACCATTGCAGAGTTATGATGTCACAATTACCCCTTAGGCAGATCACAGACAGTGGTCCGTCACCTTTGTGACCAGTGAAGAGTTATGAAGTCACAATGACCCCTTAGGCAGATCACAGACAATGTTTCTGTCACCTCTGTGACCAGTGCAGAGTTGTTATGTCACAATGCCCCTTTAGGCAGATCAAAGACAAGGGTCTGTCACCTGGGTTACCAGTGCAGAGTTATGGAGTCACAATGCCCACTTAAGCAGATCAAAGACAATGGTCTGTCACCAGGGTGAACCATGCAGAGTTATGATGTCACAATGCACCCTTAGGCAGATCACAGACAAGGGTCTGTCGCCAGGGTGACCAGTGCAGAGTTATATGTCACAATGCCCCGTTAGGCAGTTCGCAGTCAAGGGTCTGTCAACTGTGTGACCAGTGGAGAGTTATGATGTCACAATGCCCCCTTAAGAAGATCACAGACAAGTGTCTGTCACCTGGGGGAAAAGTGCAGAGTTATAATGCCACAATTAACCCTTAGGCAGTTCACAGACAATGGTCTGTCACCTGGGTGGCTAGTGCAGATTTTTGATGTCACAACGCCCCTTTAGGCAGAAGACAGTCAATGGTCTCTCACCTTGGTGACCAATGCAGAGTTAGGATGTCACAATGCGCCGTTAGGCATATCACAGACAAGAGTTTGTTACCTGCGTGACCAGTGCAGAGTTATGACGTCACAATGCCCCCTTAGGCAGATCACAGACAAGGGTCTGTCACCTGGGTGACCCGTGCAGAGTTATGATGTCACAATGCCCCCTTTGGCAGATCACTGACAAGGGTCTTTCAAGAGGATGACCAGTGCAGAGTTATGATGTCACAATGCCCCCTTAGGCAGATCACAGACAAGGCTCTGTCACCTGGGTTACTAGTGCACTGCTATGATGTCACAATGCCCCCTTAGGCAGATCAAAGACGGGGTCTGTCACCACGGGGACCAGTGCAGAGTTAAGACGCAACAATGCCCGCATAGACAGATCACAGACAAGGGTCTGTCACCTGGGTGACCAATGCAGAGTTATGATGTCACAATGCCCCCTTAGGCAGTTCAAAGACAAGGGTCTGTCACCCTTGTGACCAGTGCAGAGTTGTGATGACACAAGGCACCCTTAGTCAGATAACGGACAAGGGTCTGTCACCAGGGTGACCAGTGCAGAGTTATGATGTCACATTACCCACTTAGGCAGATCACAGACAAGGGTCTCTCGCCTGGGTGACCAGTGCAGAATTATGATGTCACAATACCCCCTTTGAAATATCACAGACAAGGGTCTGTCACTTGGTGACCAGCGCAGAGTTATGATGTCACAATGTCCCCTTATGCAGATGACAGACAAGTGTCTGTCACCATGGTAACCAGTCCAGAGTTATGATGACACCATGCCCCTTAGGCAGATCAAAACAAGGGTCTGTCACCTGGGTGACCCGAGCCTTGTTATGATGTCACAAGGCCCCCTAAGACAGATCACAGACAAGGGCCTCTCACCTGTGTGTCCCGTGCAGAATTATGATGTCACAATGCCCCCTTATGCAGATCACGGAGAAGGTCCTGTCACCTGGGTGACCAGTGCAGAGTTATAATGTCACAAAGCCCCCTTATGCACATCACAGACAAGGGCCTGTCACCTGGGTGCCCAGTGCAGAGTTATGATGTCACAATGCCCCCTTAGGCAGATCACAGACAGGGGCCTGTCACCTGGGGTCTCAGCACAGGTTTATGATGTCACAATGCTCACTTAAGCAGATCAAAGACAAGGGTCTGTCACCAGGGTGACCCGTGCATAGTTATGATTTCACAATGCCCCCTTATGCAGAACACAGACAAGAGTCTGTCACCTGGGTGACCCGTGCGGAGTTATGATGTTACAATGCCCCCTTAGGCAGATCACAGACAAGGGTCTGTCACTTGGGTGACCAGTGCAGAGTTATGATGTCACAATGCCGTCTTAGGCAGATCACAGACAAGGGCATGTCACCTGGGTGCACAGCACAGAGTTATAATATCATAATGACCCCTTATGCACATCATAGACTACGGCCTGTTACCTGGGTGACCAGTGCTGAATTATGATGTCACAATGCCCCCTTAGGCAGATCACAGACAATGGCCTGTCTCCTGGGTGCCCAGTGCAGAGTTATGATTTCACAATGCCCACTTAGGCAGATCACAGGTAAAGGCATGTCACCTGGGTGCCCAGTGCAGAGATATAATGTCAAAATGTACCCTTATGAACATCAGAGACTAGGGCCTGTCACCTGGGTGCCCAGTGCAGAGTTATGATGTCACAATTCCCCTTAATGCAGATCAAAGACAAGGGGCTGTCACCTCAGTGACCATTGCATAGTTATGATGACAAAATGCCCCCTTAGGCAGATCAAAGACAAGGTTCTGTCACCTGGGTGACACTTGCAGATTTATGATGTCACAATGCTCCCTTAGGCAGATGAAAGACAAGGGTCTGTCACCTGGGTGACCAGTGCAGGGTTATGATGTCACGACGCCCCATTAGGCAGTTCAAAGACAATGGTCTGTCACCTGGGTGACCAGTGCAGGGTTATGATGTCACAATGTCCCCTTACGCAGATCACAGACAAGGGTCTGTCACCTGGGTGACCAGTGAACTCTTATGATGTCACAATGCTCCTTTAGGCAGACCGTTGACAAGGGTCTTTCACCAGGGTGACCAGTGCAGAGTTATGATGTCTCAATGCCCCCTTAGGCAGATCAGAGGCAAGAGTCCGTGACCTGGGTGACCAGTGGAGAGTTATGATGTCACAATGACGACTTAGGCAGATCACACACAAGGGTCTGTTACCTTTTTGAGCAGTGCAGAGTTATGATGTCACAATGACCCCTTAGGCAGATCACAAAGGTTCTGTCACCTCAGTGACCAGTGCAGTGTTATAATCTCACAATGCCTCCTTAGGCATATAACAGACAAGGGTCGGCCTCCTGTGTGACCATTGCAGAGTTATGATGTCACAATAAACCCTTAGGCAGATCACAGACAACGGTCTGTCACCTGGGTGACCAGTGCAGAGTTATGATGTCACAATGACCCCTTAGGCAGATCACAGACAAGGGTCTGTCACCTGGGTGACCAGTGGAGAATTATGATGTCACAATGCCCAGTTAGGCAGATCACAGTCAAGCGTCTGACACCTGGGAGACCAGTGCACTGTTATGATGTCACAACGAACCTTAAGCAGTTCACAGACAAGGGTCTGTCACCTGGGTGACCAGTGCAGAGTTATGATGTCACAATGCCTCCTTAGGCAGATCACAGACAAGGGTCTGACACCTGGGTGACCAGTGCAGAGTTATGATGGCACATTGACCCCTTAGATCACAGAAAAGGGTTTGTCACTTGGGTGACCAGTGCAGAGTTATGATGTCACAATGACCCCTTAGGCAGATCACAGAGCTTCTGTCACCTCTGTGACCAGTGCAGAGTTATGGTGTCACAATGCCCCTTTAGGCAGATCAAAGACAAGGGTCTGTCACCTGGGTTACCAGTGCAGAGTTGGGATGTCACAATGCAAACTTAAGCAGATCAAAGGCAATGGTCCGTCACCAGGGTGACCTGTGCAGTGTTATGAGGTCACAATGCACCCCTAGGCAGATCACAGACAAGGGTCTGTCACTTGGGTGACCAGTGCAGAGTTATGATGTCACAATGCCCCCTTAGGCAGATCACAGACCAGGGTCTGTCACCTGGGTGACCAGTGCAGGGTTATGATATCACAGTGCCCCCTTAAGCAAATCACAGACGAGGCTCTTTCACCTGGGGGCCCAGTGCAGAGTAATGATGTCACAATATCCCCTTAGGCAGATCACAGACAAGGGTCTGTTACCTGGGTGACCCATTCCGAGTTATGATGTCACTATGCCCCCTTAGGCAGACCACAGAAAAGGGTCTGTCACCACCATAACCAGTGCAGAGTTATGATGTCACAATGCCTCCTTAGGCAGATCAAAGACAAGGGTCTGTCACCTCGGTGAGAAATGCAGAGTTATGATATCACAATGCCCCCTTAGGCAGATCACAGACAAGGGTCTGTCACCTGGGTGACCCGTGCAGAGTTACGATTTCGCAATGCCCCATTTGGCAGATCACAGACAAGGGTCTTTCACCAGGGTGACGAGTGCAGAGTTAAGAGGTCACAATGTCCCTTAGGAAGATCACAGACAAGGGTCTGTCACCTGGGTTACCAGTACACTGTTATGATGTCCCGATGCCCCCTTAGGCATATTAAAGACAGGGAACTGTCACCTGGGTGTCCATTGCCGAGTTATGATGTCACAATGCCCCCTTAGGCAGATCAAAGACAAGGGTCTGTCACCTCGGTGACCAGTGCAGGGTTATGATGTCAAAATGCCAACTTAGGCATATCACAGACTAGGGCCTGTCACCTGGGTGACACGAGCAGTGTTATGATGTCACAATGCCCCTTAGGCCGATAACGGACAAGGGTCTTTCACCAGGGTGACCCGTGCAGAGTTATGATGTCACAATGCCCCCTTAGGCGGAACACGGACAAGGGTCTGACACCTGGGTCGAAAGTGGTGAATTATGATGTCACAATGCCCCCTTAGGCAGATCACAGTCAAGGGTCTGACAACTGGGTGAGGAGTGCAGAGTTATGATGTCACAATGCCCCCTTAAGTAGTTCACAGTCCAGGGTCTGTCAAGTGGGTGACCAGTGCAGAGTTATGATGTCACAATGCCTCCTTAGGCAGATCACAGACAAAGGTCTGTCACCTTGGTGACCAGTGCAGAGTTATGATGTCGCAATGCACCCTTGGGCAGATCACAGACAAGGGTCTGTCACCTGGATGCCTAGTGTAGATTTATGATGTTTCAATGCCCCATACAGCAGATCACACACAAGGGTCTGCCACCTGGGTGACCGTTGCAGAGTTATGATGTGTCACAATTACCCCTTAGGCAGATCACAGACAGTGGTCCGTCACCTTTGTGACCAGTGAAGAGTTATGAAGTCACAATGACCCCTTAGGCAGATCACAGACAAAGTTTCTGTGACCTCTGTGACCAGTGCAGAGTTGTTATGTCACAATGCCCCTTTAGGCAGATCAAAGACAAGGGTCTGTCACCTGGGTTACCAGTGCAGAGTTATGGAGTCACAATGCCCACTTAAGCAGATCAAAGACAATGGTCTGTCACCAGGGTGAACCATGCAGAGTTATGATGTCACAATGCACCCTTAGGCAGATCACAGACAAGGGTCTGTCGCCAGGGTGACCAGTGCAGAGTTATATGTCACAATGCCCCGTTAGGCAGTTCGCAGTCAAGGGTCTGTCAACTGTGTGACCAGTGGAGAGTTATGATGTCACAATGCCCCCTTAAGAAGATCACAGACAAGTGTCTGTCACCTGGGGGAAAAGTGCAGAGTTATAATGCCACAATTAACCCTTAGGCAGTTCACAGACAATGGTATGTCACCTGGGTGGCCAGTGCAGATTTTTGATGTCACAACGCCCCTTTAGGCAGAAGACAGTCAATGATCTCTCACCTTGGTGACCAATGCAGAGTTAGGATGTCACAATGCGCCGTTAGGCATATCACAGACAAGAGTTTGTTTCCTGCGTGACCAGTGCAGAGTTATGATGTCACATTGCCCCCTTAGGCAGGTCAAAGACAAGGGTCTGTCACCTGGGTTCCCAGTGCAGACTTATGATATCACAATGCCCCCTTAGGCACAACACAGACAAGGGTCTGTCTCCTGGGTGACCAGTGCAGAGTTAAGATGTCACAATGCCCCCTTAGGCAGATCAAAGACCAGGGTCTGTCACGTGGGTGACCAGTGCAGAGTTATGATGTCACAATGCCCCCTTAGGCAGATCACAGACAAGGGTCTGTCACCTGGGTGACCCGTGCAGAGTTATGATGTCACAATGCCCCCTTTGGCAGATCACTGACAAGGGTCTTTCAAGAGGATGACCAGTGCAGAGTTATGATGTCACAATGACCCCTTAGGCAGATCACAGACAAGGCTCTGTCACCTGGGTTACTAGTGCACTGCTATGATGTCACAATGCCCCCTTAGGCAGATCAAAGATGGGGTCTGTCACCACGGGGACCAGTGCAGAGTTAAGATGCAACAATGCCCGCATAGACAGATCACAGACAAGGGTCTGTCACCTGGGTGACCAATGCAGAGTTATGATGTCACAATGCCCCCTTAGGCAGTTCAAAGACAAGGGTCTGTCACCCTTGTGACCAGTGCAGAGTTGTGATGACACAAGGCACCCTTAGTCAGATAACGGACAAGGGTCTGTCACCAGGGTGACCAGTGCAGAGTTATGATGTCACATTACCCACTTAGGCAGATCACAGACAAGGGTCTCTCGCCTGGGTGACCAGTGCAGAATTATGATGTCACAATACCCCCTTTGAAATATCACAGACAAGGGTCTGTCACTTGGTGACCAGCGCAGAGTTATGATGTCACAATGTCCCCTTATGCAGATGACAGACAAGTGTCTGTCACCATGGTAACCAGTCCAGAGTTATGATGACACCATGCCCCTTAGGCAGATCACAAACAAGGGTCTGTCACCTGGGTGACCCGAGCCTTGTTATGATGTCACAAGGCCCCCTAAGACAGATCACAGACAAGGGCCTCTCACCTGTGTGTCCCGTGCATAGTTATGATGTCACAATGCCCCCTTATGCAGATCACGGAGAAGGTCCTGTCACCTGGGTGACCAGTGCAGAGTTATGATGTCACAATTCCCCTTAATGCAGATCAAAGACAAGGGGCTGTCACCTCAGTGACCATTGCATAGTTATGATGACAAAATGCCCCCTTAGGCAGATCAAAGACAAGGTTCTGTCACCTGGGTGACACTTGCAGATTTATGATGTCACAATGCTCCCTTAGGCAGATGAAAGACAAGGGTCTGTCACCTGGGTGACCAGTGCAGGGTTATGATGTCACGACGCCCCATTAGGCAGTTCAAAGACAATGGTCTGTCACCTGGGTGACCAGTGCAGGGTTATGATGTCACAATGTCCCCTTACGCAGATCACAGACAAGGGTCTGTCACCTGGGTGACCAGTGAACACTTATGATGTCACAATGCTCCTTTAGGCAGACCGTTGACAAGGGTCTTTCACCAGGGTGACCAGTGCAGAGTTATGATGTCTCAATGCCCCCTTAGGCAGATCAGAGGCAAGAGTCCGTGACCTGGGTGACCAGTGGAGAATTATGATGTCACAATGACGACTTAGGCAGATCACACACAAGGGTCTGTTACCTTTTTGAGCAGTGCAGAGTTATGATGTCACAATGACCCCTTAGGCAGATCACAAAGGTTCTGTCACCTCAGTGACCAGTGCAGTGTTATAATCTCACAATGCCTCCTTAGGCATATAACAGACAAGGGTCGGCCTCCTGTGTGACCATTGCAGAGTTATGATGTCACAATAACCCCTTAGGCAGATCACAGACAACGGTCTGTCACCTGGGTGACCAGTGCAGAGTTATGATGTCACAATGACCCCTTAGGCAGATCACAGACAAGGGTCTGTCACCTGGGTGACCAGTGGAGAATTATGATGTCACAATGCCCAGTTAGGCAGATCACAGTCAAGCGTCTGACACCTGGGAGACCAGTGCACTGTTATGATGTCACAACGAACCTTAAGCAGTTCACAGACAAGGGTCTGTCACCTGGGTGACCAGTGCAGAGTTATGATGTCACAATGCCTCCTTAGGCAGATCACAGACAAGGGTCTGACACCTGGGTGACCAGTGCAGAGTTATGATGGCACATTGACCCCTTAGATCACAGAAAAGGGTTTGTCACTTGGGTGACCAGTGCAGAGTTATGATGTCACAATGACCCCTTAGGCAGATCACAGAGCTTCTGTCACCTCTGTGACCAGTGCAGAGTTATGGTGTCACAATGCCCCTTTAGGCAGATCAAAGACAAGGGTCTGTCACCTGGGTTACCAGTGCAGAGTTGGGATGTCACAATGCAAACTTAAGCAGATCAAAGGCAATGGTCCGTCACCAGGGTGACCTGTGCAGTGTTATGAGGTCACAATGCACCCCTAGGCAGATCACAGACAAGGGTCTGTCACTTGGGTGACCAGTGCAGAGTTATGATGTCACAATGCCCCCTTAGGCAGATCACAGACCAGGGTCTGTCACCTGGGTGACCAGTGCAGGGTTATGATATCACAGTGCCCCCTTAAGCAAATCACAGACAAGGCTCTTTCACCTGGGGGCCCAGTGCAGAGTAATGATGTCACAATATCCCCTTAGGCAGATCACAGACAAGGGTCTGTTACCTGGGTGACCCATTCCGAGTTATGATGTCACTATGCCCCCTTAGGCAGACCACAGAAAAGGGTCTGTCACCACCATAACCAGTGCAGAGTTATGATGTCACAATGCCTCCTTAGGCAGATCAAAGACAAGGGTCTGTCACCTCGGTGAGAAATGCAGAGTTATGATATCACAATGCCCCCTTAGGCAGATCACAGACAAGGGTCTGTCACCTGGGTGACCCGTGCAGAGTTACGATTTCGCAATGCCCCATTTGGCAGATCACAGACAAGGGTCTTTCACCAGGGTGACGAGTGCAGAGTTAAGAGGTCACAATGTCCCTTAGGAAGATCACAGACAAGGGTCTGTCACCTGGGTTACCAGTACACTGTTATGATGTCCCGATGCCCCCTTAGGCATATTAAAGACAGGGAACTGTCACCTGGGTGTCCATTGCCGAGTTATGATGTCACAATGCCCCCTTAGGCAGATCAAAGACAAGGGTCTGTCACCTCGGTGACCAGTGCAGGGTTATGATGTCAAAATGCCAACTTAGGCATATCACAGACTAGGGCCTGTCACCTGGGTGACACGAGCAGTGTTATGATGTCACAATGCCCCTTAGGCCGATAACGGACAAGGGTCTTTCACCAGGGTGACCCGTGCAGAGTTATGATGTCACAATGCCCCCTTAGGCGGAACACGGACAAGGGTCTGACACCTGGGTCGAAAGTGGTGAATTATGATGTCACAATGCCCCCTTAGGCAGATCACAGTCAAGGGTCTGACAACTGGGTGAGGAGTGCAGAGTTATGATGTCACAATGCCCCCTTAAGTAGTTCACAGTCCAGGGTCTGTCAAGTGGGTGACCAGTGCAGAGTTATGATGTCACAATGCCTCCTTAGGCAGATCACAGACAAAGGTCTGTCACCTTGGTGACCAGTGCAGAGTTATGATGTCGCAATGCACCCTTGGGCAGATCACAGACAAGGGTCTGTCACCTGGATGCCTAGTGTAGATTTATGATGTTTCAATGCCCCATACAGCAGATCACACACAAGGGTCTGCCACCTGGGTGACCGTTGCAGAGTTATGATGTGTCACAATTACCCCTTAGGCAGATCACAGACAGTGGTCCGTCACCTTTGTGACCAGTGAAGAGTTATGAAGTCACAATGACCCCTTAGGCAGATCACAGACAAAGTTTCTGTGACCTCTGTGACCAGTGCAGAGTTGTTATGTCACAATGCCCCTTTAGGCAGATCAAAGACAAGGGTCTGTCACCTGGGTTACCAGTGCAGAGTTATGGAGTCACAATGCCCACTTAAGCAGATCAAAGACAATGGTCTGTCACCAGGGTGAACCATGCAGAGTTATGATGTCACAATGCACCCTTAGGCAGATCACAGACAAGGGTCTGTCGCCAGGGTGACCAGTGCAGAGTTATATGTCACAATGCCCCGTTAGGCAGTTCGCAGTCAAGGGTCTGTCAACTGTGTGACCAGTGGAGAGTTATGATGTCACAATGCCCCCTTAAGAAGATCACAGACAAGTGTCTGTCAACTGGGGGAAAAGTGCAGAGTTATAATGCCACAATTAACCCTTAGGCAGTTCACAGACAATGGTATGTCACCTGGGTGGCCAGTGCAGATTTTTGATGTCACAACGCCCCTTTAGGCAGAAGACAGTCAATGATCTCTCACCTTGGTGACCAATGCAGAGTTAGGATGTCACAATGCGCCGTTAGGCATATCACAGACAAGAGTTTGTTACCTGCGTGACCAGTGCAGAGTTATGATGTCACATTGCCCCCTTAGGCAGGTCAAAGACAAGGGTCTGTCACCTGGGTTCCCAGTGCAGACTTATGATATCACAATGCCCCCTTAGGCACAACACAGAAAAGGGTCTGTCTCCTGGGTGACCAGTGCAGAGTTAAGATGTCACAATGCCCCCTTAGGCAGATCAAAGACCAGGGTCTGTCACGTGGGTGACCAGTGCAGAGTTATGATGTCACAATGCCCCCTTAGGCAGATCACAGACAAGGGTCTGTCACCTGGGTGACCCGTGCAGAGTTATGATGTCACAATGCCCCCTTTGGCAGATCACTGACAAGGGTCTTTCAAGAGGATGACCAGTGCAGAGTTATGATGTCACAATGACCCCTTAGGCAGATCACAGACAAGGCTCTGTCACCTGGGTTACTAGTGCACTGCTATGATGTCACAATGCCCCCTTAGGCAGATCAAAGACGGGGTCTGTCACCACGGGGACCAGTGCAGAGTTAAGATGCAACAATGCCCGCATAGACAGATCACAGACAAGGGTCTGTCACCTGGGTGACCAATGCAGAGTTATGATGTCACAATGCCCCCTTAGGCAGTTCAAAGACAAGGGTCTGTCACCCTTGTGACCAGTGCAGAGTTGTGATGACACAAGGCACCCTTAGTCAGATAACGGACAAGGGTCTGTCACCAGGGTGACCAGTGCAGAGTTATGATGTCACATTACCCACTTAGGCAGATCACAGACAAGGGTCTCTCGCCTGGGTGACCAGTGCAGAATTATGATGTCACAATACCCCCTTTGAAATATCACAGACAAGGGTCTGTCACTTGGTGACCAGCGCAGAGTTATGATGTCACAATGTCCCCTTATGCAGATGACAGACAAGTGTCTGTCACCATGGTAACCAGTCCAGAGTTATGATGACACCATGCCCCTTAGGCAGATCACAAACAAGGGTCTGTCACCTGGGTGACCCGAGCCTTGTTATGATGTCACAAGGCCCCCTAAGACAGATCACAGACAAGGGCCTCTCACCTGTGTGTCCCGTGCATAGTTATGATGTCACAATGCCCCCTTATGCAGATCACGGAGAAGGTCCTGTCACCTGGGTGACCAGTGCAGAGTTATAATGTCACAAAGCCCCCTTATGCACATCACAGACAAGGGCCTGTCACCTGGGTGCCCAGTGCAGAGTTATGATGTCACAATGCCCCCTTAGGCAGATCACAGACAGGGGCCTGTCACCTGGGGTCTCAGCACAGATTTATGATGTCACAATGCTCACTTAAGCAGATCAAAGACAAGGGTCTGTCACCAGGGTGACCCGTGCATAGTTATGATTTCACAATGCCCCCTTATGCAGAACACAGACAAGAGTCTGTCACCTGGGTGACCCGTGCGGAGTTATGATGTTACAATGCCACCTTAGGCAGATCACAGACAAGGGTCTGTCACCTGGGTGACCAGTGCAGAGTTATGATGTCACAATGCCCTCTTAGGCAGATCACAGACAAGGGCATGTCACCTGGGTGCACAGCACAGAGTTATAATATCATAATGACCCCTTATGCACATCATAGACTACGGCCTGTTACCTGGGTGACCAGTGCTGAATTATGATGTCACAATGCCCCCTTAGGCAGATCACAGACAATGGCCTGTCTCCTGGGTGCCCAGTGCAGAGTTATGATTTCACAATGCCCACTTAGGCAGATCACAGGTAAAGGCATGTCACCTGGGTGCCCAGTGCAGAGATATAATGTCAAAATGTACCCTTATGAACATCAGAGACTAGGGCCTGTCACCTGGGTGCCCAGTGCAGAGTTATGATGTCACAATTCCCCTTAATGCAGATCAAAGACAAGGGGCTGTCACCTCAGTGATCATTGCATAGTTATGATGACAAAATGCCCCCTTAGGCAGATCAAAGACAAGGTTCTGTCACCTGGGTGACACTTGCAGATTTATGATGTCACAATGCTCCCTTAGGCAGATGAAAGACAAGGGTCTGTCACCTGGGTGACCAGTGCAGGGTTATGATGTCACGATGCCCCATTAGGCAGTTCAAAGACAATGGTCTGTCACCTGGGTGACCAGTGCAGGGTTATGATGTCACAATGTCCCCTTACGCAGATCACAGACAAGGGTCTGTCACCTGGGTGACCAGTGAACACTTATGATGTCACAATGCTCCTTTAGGCAGACCGTTGACAAGGGTCTTTCACCAGGGTGACCAGTGCAGAGTTATGATGTCACAATGCCCCCTTAGGCAGATCAGAGGCAAGAGTCCGTGACCTGGGTGACCAGTGGAGAATTATGATGTCACAATGACGACTTAGGGAGATCACAGACAATGGTCTGTTACCTTTTTGAGCAGTGCAGAGTTAGGATGTCACAATGACCCCATAGGCAGATCACAAAGGTTCTGTCACCTCAGTGACCAGTGCAGTGTTATAATCTCACAATGCCTCCTTAGGCATATAACAGACAAGGGTCGGCCTCCTGTGTGACCATTGCAGAGTTATGATGTCACAATAACCCCTTAGGCAGATCACAGACAACGGTCTGTCACCTGGGTGACCAGTGCAGAGTTATGATGTCACAATGACCCCTTAGGCAGATCACAGACAAGGGTCTGTCACCTGGGTGACCAGTGGAGAATTATGATGTCACAATGCCCAGTTAGGCAGATCACAGTCAAGCGTCTGACACCTGGGAGACCAGTGCAGTGTTATGATGTCACAACGAACCTTAAGCAGTTCACAGACAATGGTCTGTCACCTGGGTGACCAGTGCAGAGTTATGATGTCACAATGCCTCCTTAGGCAGATCACAGACAAGGGTCTGACACCTGGGTGACCAGTGCAGAGTTATGATGGCACATTGACCCCTTAGACAGATCACAGACAAGGGTTTGTCACTTGGGTGACCAGTGCAGAGTTATGATGTCAC
Organism: Gorilla gorilla gorilla; assembly: GCF_029281585.2. Taxonomy (NCBI): domain Eukaryota; kingdom Metazoa; phylum Chordata; class Mammalia; order Primates; family Hominidae; genus Gorilla; species Gorilla gorilla. Next base: position 1,341,186 of record NC_073238.2, read on the forward strand.
AATGACGCCTTAGGCAGATCACAGAGCTTCTGTCACCTCTGTGACCAGTGCAGAGTTATGGTGTCACAATGCCCCTTTAGGCAGATCAAAGACAAGGGTCTGTCACCTGGGTTACCAGTGCAGAGTTGGGATGTCACAATGCAAACTTAAGCAGATCAAAGGCAATGGTCCGTCACCAGGGTGACCTGTGCAGTGTTATGAGGTGACAATGCACCCCTAGGCAGATCACAGACAAGGGTCTGTCACCTGGGTGACCCGTGCAGAGTTATGATGTCACAATGCCCCCTTTGGCAGATCACTGACAAGGGTCTTTCAAGAGGATGACCAGTGCAGAGTTATGATGTCACAATGACCCCTTAGGCTGATCAAAGACAAGGGTCTGTCTCCTGGGTGACCCGTGAAAAGTTATGATGTCACAATGCACCCTTAGGCAGATCGCAGACAAGGGCATGTCACCTGGGTGCCCAGTGCAGAGGTTTGATGTCACAATGCCCCCTTAGGCAGATCACAGACAAGGGTCTGTCACCTGGGTGACGAGTGCAGAGTTACGATGTCACAATGCCACCTTAGGCAGATCACAGACAAGGGACTGTCACCTGGGTGCCCAGTGCAGAGTTGTGATGTCACTATGCCCCCTTAGGCAGATCACAGAGAAAGGCCTATCACCTGTGTGCCCAGTGCAGAGTTATGATGTAACAATGCCCCCTTAAGCAGATCACAGTCAAAGACCTGTCCCCTGTGTGCCTAGTGCAGAGTTATGATGTCACAATGCCCCCTTGGGCAGATAACAGACATGGGCCTGTCATCTGGGTTACCAGTGCAGAGTTATGATGTCACAATGCCGTCTTATGCCGATCACAGAAATGGGCCTGTCAACAGGGTGACCAGTGCAGTGTTATGATATCACAACACACCTTTAGGCAGATCCCAGACAAGGGCCTGTCACCTGGGTGACCAGTGCAGTGTTATGATGCCACAATGCCCTGTTAGGCAGATCACACATAAGGGTCTGTCCCCTGGGTGACCAGTGAAGGGTTATGTTGTCACAATGCCCCCTTAGGCAGATCACAGACAAGGGCCTGTCACCTGGGTGAGCAGTGCAGAGTTAGGATGTCACAATGCCCCATTAGGCAGAGCAAAGACAAGAGCCCGGCACCTGGGTGACCAATGCTGAGTTATGATGTCAAAATGCCCCGTTAGGCAGATCACAGAAAAGGGACTGTAACCTGGGTGCCCGGTGCGGAGTTATGATGTCACAATACCCCCTTAGCGAGATCACAGACAAGAGCCTGTCACCTGGTTGACCAGTGCAGAATTAATATGTCACAATGCCCCCTTAGGCAGATCACAGACAAGGGAGTGTCACCTGGGTTCCCAGTGCAGAGTTAGGATGTCACAATGTCCCCTTAGGCAGATCACAGACAAAGGACTGTCACCTGGGTGACCCGTGCACAGTTATGATGTCACTATGCTTGCTTAGGCAGATCACAGACAAGGGCCTCTCACCTGGGTGAGCACTGCAGAATTACGATGTCGCAATGCCCCCTTAGGGAGATCACAGACAAGTGCCTGTCACCTGGGTGACCAGTGCAGGGTTATGATTACACAATGCCCCCTTACGCAGATTACTGCAAGGTTCTGTCACCTGCGTGACCAATGCAGGGTTATGATGTCACAATGCCCCCTTAGGCAGATCACAGGCAATAGCCTGTCACCTGCGTCACCAGTGCAGAGTTATGTTGTCACAATGCCCTCTTAGGAAGATCACAGACAAGGGTCTGTCCCCTGGGTGACCATTGCAGTTTTATGGTGTCACAATGCCCCCTTAGAGAGATCACAGACAACGGTCCGTCAACTGGGTGACCAGTGCAGTGTTATGATGTCACAATGGATCCTTAGCCAGGTCACAGAAAAGGGCCTGTCACCTGGGTGCCCAGTGTAGACTTATGATTTCAAAATGCCCCCTTAGGAAGATCACAGAGAAGGGCCTGTCACCTGGGTGCCCAGTGCAGAGTTATGATGTTACAATGCTTCTTAGGCAGATCACAGGCATGGGCCTATCACCTGTGCTCCCAGTGCAGAGTTATGATGTCACAATGCTCCCTTAGGCAGATGACAGACAATGGTCTGTCACCAGGGTGACCAGTGGAGGGTTATGATGTCACAATGCCCCCTTAGGCAGATCACAGACAAGGGCCTGTCAACTGGGTGACCAGTGCAGTGTTATGATGTCACAATGCCCCCTTAGGCAGATCACAGATAAGGGCCTGTCACCTGGGTGCCCGGTGAAGACTTATGTTGTCACAATGCCCCTATAGGCTGCTCCCAGGCAATGGCCTCACACCTGGGTTACCAGTGCAGTGTTATGATGTCACAATGCCTCCTTAGGCAGATTAGAGACAAGGGCCAGTCACCTGGGTGTCGAGGGCAGAATTATGATGTCACAATACCCCCTTAGGCTGATCACAGACAATGGGATGTCACCTCGGTGACCCGTGCAGAGTTGTGACGTCAAAATGCCCCTTAGGCAGATGCCAGACAATGGCCTGTCATCTGGGAGACCATGGCAGATTTATGATGTCACAATGCCCCCTTAGGAAGATCACAGACAAGGGCCTGTCACCTGGGTGATCAGTGCAGAGTTATGAGGTCGTAATGCCCCCTTTGGCAGATCACAGACAAGGGCCTGTCATCGGGGTGCCCAGTGCAGAGTTATGATTTCACAGTGCCCCGTTAGGCATTTCACAGAAAAGGGCCTGTAACCTGGGTGCCCAGTGCAGAGTTGTGATGTCACAATGCCCCCTTAGGCAGATCAAAGGCATTGGCCTTTGACCTCTGTGCCCAGTGTAGAGTTAAGATGTCACAATACCCCCTTAGGCAGATCAACGAAATGGTCCTGTCACCTGGGTGCCCAATGCTGAGTTATGATGTCACAATGCCCCCTTAGGGAGATCACAGACAAGAGCATGTCACCTGGGAGACCAGGGCAGAGTTATGATGGCACAATGCTCCCTTAGGCAGATCACAGACAAGGGCCTGTCACCTGGGTGAGCAGTGCAGAGTTCTGACGTCACAATGCCCCCTTAGGCAGATCATAGTCAAGGGCCTGTCAACTGGGTGACAAGTGCAGTGTTATGATGCCACAATGCCCCGTTAGGCAGATGAAACACAAGGGTCTGTCCCCTGGGAGACCAGTGAATGGTTATGTATTCACAATGCCCCCTTAGGCAGATCACAGGCAAGGGCCTGTCACCTGGGTGACCAGTGCAGTGTTATGATGTCACAATGCCCCTTAGGCAGATCACAGACATGGGCCTGTCACCTGGGTGACCAGTGCAGAATTATGATGTCACAATGCCCCATTAGTCAGATCAAACACAAGGGCCTGACACCTGGGTGCCCAATGCTGAGTTATGATGTCAAAATGCCCCGTTAGACAAATCACAGACAAGGGACTGTAACCTGGGTGCCCAGTACGGAGTTATGATGTCACAATGCCCCCTTAGGGAGATCACAGACAAGAGCTTATTACCTGGGAGACCAGGGCAGAGTTACGAGTTCACAATGCCCTCTTAGGAAGATCACAGTAAAGGGCCTGACACCGGGGTGCTCAGTGCAGAGTTATGATGTCACAATGAACCCTTAGGGAGATCAAAGACAATGGCCTTTCACTTCGGTGCCCAGTGCAGAGTTATGATATCACAATGTCCCCTTAGGCAGAACAAAGAGAAGGATCTGTCACCTGGGAGCCCAATGCTGAGTTATGATGTCACAATGCCCCGTTAGGAAGATCACAGACAAGGGACAGTAACCTGGGTGCCCGGTGTGGAGTTACGATGTCACAATGCCCCCTTAGGCAGATCAGAGACAAGGGACAGTCACCTGCGAGACCAGGGCAGAGTTATGACGTCACAATTCCCCCTTAGGCAGATCACAGACAAGAGCCTGTCAACTGTGTGCCCACTGCAGGGTTATGATGTCACTATGCCCCCTTAGGCAGATCACAGACAAGGGCCTGACACCTGGGTGAGCAGTGCAGAGTTGTGATGTCACAATGCCCCCACAGGGAGATCACAGACATGGGGCTGTCAACTGGGTGACCAGTGCAGTGTTATGATGTCACAATGCCCCATTAGGCAGATCACAGACAGGGGCCTGACCCCTGGGTGACCAGCGCAGTGTTATGATATCCCAATGCCCCCTTAGGCAGATCACAGAAAAGGGTCTGTCCCCTGGGTGGCCAGTGCAGGGTTATGATGTCCGAATGCCCCCTTAGGCAGATCACAGACAAGGGTCCGTCAACTGGGTGACCAGTGCAGTGTTAAGATGTCACAATGCCACCTTAGCCAGGTCACAGACAAGGGCCTGTCACCTGGGTGCCCAGTGTTGAGTTATGATTTAAAAATGCCCCCTTAGGCAGATCACAGACAAGGGCCTGTCATCTGGGTGACCTGTGCTCAGTGATGATGTCACAATACCCCCTTAAGAAGATCACAGATCAGGGCCTGTCACCTGGGTGACCCGTGCAGTGTTATGAATTCACAATGCCCCGTAGGCAGATCAAAGACAAGAGCCTGTCACCTGGGTGAGCAGTGCAGAGTAATGATGTCACAATACCCCCTTAGGCAGATCACTGACAAGGCCTGTCACCTGGGTGAGCAGTGCAGAGTTATGATGTCACAATGCCCCCTTAGGCAGATCACAGAGAAGGGCCTGTCACCTGGGTGACCAGTGCAGAGTTATGAAGTCACAATGCCACCTTAGGCAGATCACAGACAAGGGTCTGTCACCTGGGTGACCAGTGCAGGGTTATGATGTCCCAATGCCCCCTTAGGTAGATCACAGTCAAGGGCCTGTCAACTGGGTGAGCAGTGCAGGGTTATGATGTCACAATGCCCCCTAAGGCAGATCACAGACGGGCCTGTCACCTTGGTGCCCAGTGCAGAGTTATGATGTCACAACGTCGCCTTACGCAGATCACAAACAAAGACATGTCACCTGCGTGCCTAGTGCAGAGTTATGATGTCACAATGCCCCCTTAGGCAGATCACACACAAGGGCCTGTCACCTGGGTGAACAGTGCAGAGTTATGATGTTACAATGTCCCCTTAGGCAGATCACAGACAATAGTCTGTCACCTGGGTGACCAGTACGGAGTTTTGATGTCACAGTGCCCCAATAGGCAGATCAGAGACAAAGCCCAGTCACCTGGGTGACGAGGGCAGAGTTATGCTGTCACAGTACCCCCTTAGGCTGATCACAGACAAGGGCTGTCACCTGGGTGACCCATGCAGAGTTGTGACATCACAGGGCCCCTTAGGCAGATCACAGACAAGGACCTGTCACCAGGGTAACCAATGCAGAGTTATGATGTCACAATGCAAACTTAGGCAGATCACAGACAAGGGCATGTCATCTGGGTGAGCAGTGCAGAGTTATGATGTCACAGTGCCCCCTTAGGCAGATCACAGACAATGGGCTGTCACCTGGATGCCCGGTGAAGAGTTATGATGTCAGAATACTCCCTTAGGCTGCTCACAGACAACGGCCTCTCTCCTTGGTTACCAGTGCAGTGTTATGATGTCCCAATGCCTCCTTAGGCAGATCAGAGACAGCGGCCAGTCACCTGGGTGTCGAGGGCAGAGTTATGATGTCACAATACCCCCTTAGGCTGATCACAGACGAGGGGCTGTCTCCTTTGTGACCCGTGCAGAGATGTGACGTCACAATTCCCCTTAGGCAGATCACAGACAATGGCCTGTCACCTGGGAGATCATGGCAGAGTTATGATGTCACAATGCCCCATAGGCAGATCACAGACAAGAACCTGTCACCAGGGTGAGCAGTGCAGAGTTATGATGTCACAATGCCCCCTTAGGCAGAACACAGACAAGAGCCTGTCATCTGGGTGCCCAGTGCAGAGTTATGATTTCACAATACCCCGTTAGGCAGATCACAGAAAAGGGCCCGTCATCTGGGTGCCCAGAGCAGAGTTATGATTTCACAATACCCCCTTAGGCAGATCACAGAAAAGGGCCTGTCACCTGGTTGACCAGTGCAGCGTTATGATGTCACAATGACCCCTTAGGCAGATCACAGACAAGGGTTGGTCACCGGGGTGACCAGTGCAGAGTTATGATGTCACAATGACCCCTTAGGCAGATCAAAGACAAGGGTCTGTCACGTGGGTGACCAGTGCAGAGTTATCATGTCACAATGCAACCTCAGGCAGATCAAAGACAAGGGTCTCCACCTTGGTGACCAGCGCAGAGTTATGATGTCACAAGGCCAACTTATGTAGATCAACGACAAGGGTCTATCAACAGGGCGACCCATGCAGAGTTATGATGTCACAATGCCGCCTTAGGCAGATCACAGACAAGGGTCTTTCACCTGGGTGAGCAGTGCAGAGTTATGATATCGCAATGCACCATTAGGCAGATCACAGACAAGGGTCTGTCACCTGGTTGACCCATGCAGAGTTATGATGTCACAATGCCTCCTTAGGCAAATCACAGACAAGGGTCTGTCACCTGGGTGACCAGTGCAGACTTATAATGTCAGAATGCACCCTTACGCAGATCATAGACAAGGGTCTTTCACCTGGGTGACCAGTGCAGAGTTATCAAGTAACAATGCCCACTTAGACAGATCACACACAAGGGTATGTCACCTGGGGGACCAGTGCACAATTATGATGTCACAATGCCCCGTTAGGCAGATCACAGACAAGGGTCTGTCACCTGGGTGACCAGTGCAGTGTTATGATGTCACAATGCCCCCTTAGGCAGATAAAAGACAAGGGTCTCTCACCTGGGTGACCCGTGCAGAGTTACGATGTCACAATGCCCCCATAGGCAGATCACAGAGAAGAGTCTGTCACCTGGGTTACCAGTGCAGAGTTATGATGTCACAATGCCCCCTTAGGCAGTTCACGGAAAAGTGTCTGTCACCTGGGTGACCAGAAAAGTGTTATCATATCACAATGCCCCCTTAGGGAGATCACAGACAAGGCTCTGTCTCCTGTGTGACCAGTGCATTGTTATGACGTCACAGTGATCCCTTAGGCAGATCGCAAGGAAGGGCCTGTCACCTGGATGACCCGTGTAGAGTAATGATGTCACAATGCCCCCTTAGGCAGATCACAGGCAAGGGTCTGTCACCTGGGTGACCCGTGCAGAGTTATGATGCGACTATGCCCCCTTACGCAGATCACAGTCAAGGGTCTGTCACCTGGGTGATGCGTGCAGTGTTAGGATGTCACATTGCCCACTTAGGCAGATCACAGACAAGTGTCTGTCACCTGGGTGACACGTGCAGAATTATGATTTCATAATGCCCCCTTAGGCAGATCACAGACAAGGGTCTTTCACCTGGGTGACCAGTGCAGAGTTATGATGTCACAATGCCCCGATAGGCCGATCACAGACAAGGGTCTTTCGCCTGGGTGACCAGTGCAGAGTGATGAAGTCACAATGCCCACTTACACAGATCACAGACAAGGGTCTGCCCCTGGGTGACCAGTGCAGAGTTATGATGTCACAATGACCCCTTAGGCTGATCAAAGACAAGGGTCTGTCTCCTGGGTGACCCGTGAAAAGTTATGATGTCACAATGCACCCTTAGGCAGATCACAGACAAGGGCATGTCACCTGGGTGCCCAGTGCAGAGGTTTGATGTCACAGTGCCCCCTTAGGCAGATCACAGACAAGGGTCTGTCACCTGGGTGACGAGTGCAGAGTTACGATGTCACAATGCCACCTTAGGCAGATCACAGACAAGGGACTGTCACCTGGGTGCCCAGTGCAGAGTTATGATGTCACTATGCCCCCTTAGGCAGATCACAGAGAAAGGCCTATCACCTGTGTGCCCAGTGCAGAGTTATGATGTAACAATGCCCCCTTAAGCACATCACAGTCAAAGACCTGTCCCCTGGGTGCCTAGTGCAGAGTTATGATGTCACAATGCCCCCTTAGGCAGATCACAGACATGGGCCTGTCATCTGGGTTACCAGTGCAGAGTTATGATGTCACAATGCCGTCTTAGGCAGATCACAGAAATGGGTCTGTCAACAGGGTGACCAGTGCAGTGTTATGATATCACAACACCCCTTTAGGCAGATCACAGACAAGGGCCTGTCACCTGGGAGACCAGGGCAGAGTTATGATGGCACAATGCGCACTTAGACAGATCACAGACAAGGGCTTGTCACTTGGGTGAGCAGTGCAGAGTTATGACGTCACCATGCCCCCTTAGGCAGATCAGAGTCAAGGGCCTGTCACCTGGGTGACCAGTGCAGTGTTATGATGCCACAATGCCCTGTTAGGCAGATCACACATAAGGGTCTGTCCCCTGGGTGACCAGTGAAGGGTTATGTTGTCACAATGCCCCCTTAGGCAGATCACAGACAAGGGCCTGTCACCTGGGTGAGCAGTGCAGAGTTATGATGTCACAATGCCCCATTAAGCAGAGCAAAGACAAGAGCCCGGCACCTGGGTGACCAATGCTGAGTTATGATGTCAAAATGCCCCGTTAGGCAGATCACAGAAAAGGGACTGTAAGCTGGGTGCCCGGTGCGGAGTTATGATGTCACAATACCCCCTTAGCGAGATCACAGACAAGAGCCTGTCACCTGGATGACCAGTGCAGAATTAATATGTCACAATGCCCCCTTAGGCAGATCACAGACAAGGGAGTGTCACCTGGGTTCCCAGTGCAGAGTTAGGATGTCACAATGTCCCCTTAGGCAGATCACAGACAAAGGACTGTCACCTGGGTGACCCGTGCACAGTTATGATGTCACTATGCTCGCTTAGGCAGATCACAGACAAGGGCCTCTCACCTGGGTGAGCACTGCAGAGTTACGATGTCGCAATGCCCCCTTAGGGAGATCACAGACAAGTGCCTGTCACCTGGGTGACCAGTGCAGGGTTATGATTACACAATGCCCCCTTACGCAGATTACTGCAAGGTTCTGTCACCTGCGTGACCAATGCAGGGTTATGATGTCACAATGCCCCCTTAGGCAGATCACAGGCAACAGCCTGTCACCTGCGTCACCAGTGCAGAGTTATGTTGTCACAATGCCCCCTTAGGAAGATCACAGACAAGGGTCTGTCCCCTGGGTGACCATTGCAGTTTTATGGTGTCACAATGCCCCCTTAGAGAGATCACAGACAACGGTCCGTCAACTGGGTGACCAGTGCAGAGTTATGATGTCACAATGGATCCTTAGCCAGGTCACAGAAAAGGGCCTGTCACCTGGGTGCCCAGTGTAGACTTATGATTTCAAAATGCCCCCTTAGGAAGATCACAGAGAAGGGCCTGTCACCTGGGTGCCCAGTGCAGAGTTATGATGTTACAATGCACCCTTAGGCAGATCACAGACATGGGCCTATCACCTGTGCGCCCAGTGCAGAGTTATGATGTCACAATGCTCCCTTAGGCAGATGACAGACAATGGTCTGTCACCAGGGTGACCAGTGGAGGGTTATGATGTCACAATGCCCCCTTAGGCAGATCACAGACAAGGGCCTGTCAACTGGGTGACCAGTGCAGTGTTATGATGTCACAATGCCCCCTTAGGCAGATCACAGATAAGGGCCTGTCACCTGGGTGCCCGGTGAAGAGTTATGTTGTCACAATGCCCCCTTAGGCTGCTCCCAGGCAATGGCCTCACACCTGGGTTACCAGTGCAGTGTTATGATGTCACAATGCCTCCTTAGGCAGATTAGAGACAAGGGCCAGTCACCTGGGTGTCGAGGGCAGAATTATGATGTCACAATACCCCCTTAGGCTGATCACAGACAATGGGATGTCACCTCGGTGACCCGTGCAGAGTTGTGACGTCAAAATGCCCCTTAGGCAGATGCCAGACAATGGCCTGTCATCTGGGAGACCATGGCAGATTTATGATGTCACAATGCCCCCTTAGGAGGATCACAGACAAGGGCCTGTCACCTGCGTGATCAGTGCAGAGTTATGAGGTCATAATGCCCCCTTAGGCAGATCACAGACAAGGGCCTGTCATCGGGGTGCCCAATGCAGAGTTATGATTTCACAGTGCCCCGTTAGGCATTTCACAGAAAAGGGTCTGTAACCTGGGTGCCCAGTGCAGAGTTGTGATGTCACAATGCCAACTTAGGCAGATCAAAGGCATTGGCCTTTGACCTCTGTGCCCAGTGTAGAGTTAAGATGTCACAATACCCCCTTAGGCAGATCAACGAAATGGTCCTGTCACCTGGGTGCCCAATGCTGAGTTATGATGTCACAACGCCCCCTTAGGAAGATCACAGTCAAGGTACTGTCACCTGGGTGCCCAGTGCGGTGTTATGATGTCACAATGCCCCCTTAGGGAGATCACAGACAAGAGCATGTCACCTGGGAGACCAGGGCAGAGTTATGATGGCACAATGCTCCCTTAGGCAGATCACAGACAAGGGCCTGTCACCTGGGTGAGCAGTGCAGAGTTCTGACGTCACAGTGCCCCCTTAGGCAGATCACAGTCAAGGGCCTGTCAACTGGGTGACCAGTGCAGTGTTATGATGCCACAATGCCCCGTTAGGCAGATGAAACACAAGGGTCTGTCCCCTGGGTGACCAGTGAATGGTTATGTATTCACAATGCCCCCTTAGGCAGATCACAGACAAGGGCCTGTCACCAGGGTGACCAGTGCAGTGTTATGATGCCACAATGCCCCGTTAGGCAGATGAAACACAAGGGTCTGTCCCCTGGGTGACCAGTGAATGGTTATGTATTCACAATGCCCCCTTAGGCAGATCACAGACAAGGGCCTGTCACCTGGGTGACCAGTGCAGAGTTATGATGTCACAATGCCCCTTAGGCAGATCACAGACAAGGGCCTGTCACCTGGGTGACCAGTGCAGAATTATGATGTCACAATGCCCCATTAGCCAGATCAAACACAAGGGCCTGACACCTGGGTGCCCAATGCTGAGTTATGATGTCAAAATGCCCCGTTAGACAAATCACAGACAAGGGACTGTAATCTTTGTGCCCAGTACGGAGTTATGATGTCACAATGCCCCCTTAGGGAGATCACAGACAAGAGCTTATTACCTGGGAGACCAGGGCAGAGTTACGAGTTCACAATGCCCTCTTAGGAAGATCACAGTAAAGGGCCTGTCACCGGGGTGCTCAGTGCAGAGTTATGATGTCACAATGAACCCTTAGGGAGATCAAAGACAATGGCTTTTCACTTCGGTGCCCAGTGCAGAGTTATGATATCACAATGCCCCCTTATGCAGAACAAAGAGAAGGACCTGTCACCTGGGAGCCCAATGCTGAGTTATGATGTCACAATGCCCCGTTAGGAAGATCACAGACAAGGGACAGTAACCTGGGTGCCCGGTGTGGAGTTACGATGTCACAATGCCCCCTTAGGCAGATCAGAGACAAGGGACAGTCACCTGGGTTCCCAGTGCCATGTTACGATGTCACAATGCCCTCTTAGGGAAATCACAGACAAGGGCCTGTCACCTGCGAGACCAGGGCAGAGTTATGACGTCACAATTCCCCCTTAGGCAGATCACAGACAAGAGCCTGTCAACTGTGTGCCCACTGCAGGGTTATGATGTCACTATGCCCCCTTAGGCAGATCACAGACAAGGGCCTGACACCTGGGTGAGCAGTGCAGAGTTGTGATGTCACAATGCCCCCTCAGGGAGATCACAGACATGGGGCTGTCAACTGGGTGACCAGTGCAGTGTTATGATGTCACAATGCCCCATTAGGCAGATCACAGACAGGGGCCTGACCCCTGGGTGACCAGCGCAGTGTTATGATATCCCAATGCCCCCTTAGGCAGATCACAGACAAGGGTCTGTCCCCTGGGTGGCCAGTGCAGGGTTATGATGTCAGAATGCCCCTTAGGCAGATCACAGACAAGGGTCCGTCAACTGGGTGACCAGTGCAGTGTTAAGATGTCACAATGCCACCTTAGCCAGGTCACAGACAAGGGCCTGTCACCTGGGTGCCCAGTGTTGAGTTATGATTTAAAAATGCCCCCTTAGGCAGATCACAGACAAGGGCCTGTCATCTGGGTGACCTGTGCTCAGTGATGATGTCACAATACCCCCTTAAGAAGATCACAGATCAGGGCCTGTCACCTGGGTGACCCGTGCAGTGTTATGAATTCACAATGCCCCGTAGGCAGATCAAAGACAAGAGCCTGTCACCTGGGTGAGCAGTGCAGAGTAATGATGTCACAATACCCCCTTAGGCAGATCACTGACAAGGCCTGTCACCTGGGTGAGCAGTGCAGAGTTATGATGTCACAATGCCCCCTTAGGCAGATCACAGAGAAGGGCCTGTCACCTGGGTGACCAGTGCAGAGTTATGAAGTCACAATGCCACCTTAGGCAGATCACAGACAAGGGTCTGTCACCTGGGTGACCAGTGCAGGGTTATGATGTCCCAATGCCCCCTTAGGTAGATCACAGTCAAGGGCCTGTCAACTGGGTGAGCAGTGCAGGGTTATGATGTCACAATGCCCCCTAAGGCAGATCACAGACGGGCCTGTCACCTTGGTGCCCAGTGCACAGTTATGATGTCACAACGTCCCCTTACACAGATCACAGGCAAAGACATGTCACCTGGGTGCCTAGTGCAGAGTTATGATGTCACAATGCCCCCTTAGGCAGATCACACACAAGGGCCTGTCACCTGGGTGAACAGTGCAGAGTTATGATGTTACAATGTCCCCTTAGGCAGATCACAGACAATAGTCTGTCACCTGGGTGACCAGTACGGAGTTTTGATGTCACAATGCCCCAATAGGCAGATCAGAGACAAAGCCCAGTCACCTGGGTGACGAGGGCAGAGTTATGCTGTCACAATACCCCCTTAGGCTGATCACAGACAAGGGCTGTCACCTGGGTGACCCATGCAGAGTTGTGACATCACAGGGCCCCTTAGGCAGATCACAGACAAGGACCTGTCACCAGGGTAACCAATGCAGAGTTATGATGTCACAATGCAAACTTAGGCAGATCACAGACAAGGGCATGTCATCTGGGTGAGCAGTGCAGAGTTATGATGTCACAGTGCCCCCTTAGGCAGATCACAGACAATGGGCTGTCACCTGGATGCCCGGTGAAGAGTTATGATGTCAGAATACTCCCTTAGGCTGCTCACAGACAACGGCCTCTCTCCTTGGTTACCAGTGCAGTGTTATGATGTCCCAATGCCTCCTTAGGCAGATCAGAGACAGCGGCCAGTCACCTGGGTGTCGAGGGCAGAGTTATGATGTCACAATACCCCCTTAGGCTGATCACAGACGAGGGGCTGTCTCCTTTGTGACCCGTGCAGAGATGTGACGTCACAATTCCCCTTAGCAGATCACAGACAATGGCCTGTCACCTGGGAGATCATGGCAGAGTTATGATGTCACAATGCCCCTTAGGCAGATCACAGACAAGGACCTGTCACCTGGGTGAGCAGTGCAGAGTTATGATGTCACAATGCCCCCTTAGGCAGAACACAGACAAGAGCCTGTCATCTGGGTGCCCAGTGCAGAGTTATGATTTCACAATACCCCGTTAGGCAGATCACAGAAAAGGGCCTGTCACCTGGGTGCCCAGTGCAGAGTTATGATGTCACAATGACCACTTAGGCAGATCAAAGGCATTGGCCTTTCACCTCTGTGCCCAGTGCAGAGTTATGATGTCACAATACCCCCTTAGGCAGATCAAAGACACGGGTCTGTCACCTGGGTGCCCAGTGCGGTGTTAGGATGTCACAATGCCCCCTTAGGGAGACCACAGACAAGGGCCTGTAACCTGGGAGACCAGGGCAGAGGTATGATGGCACAATGCCCCTTAGGCAGATCACAGACAAGGGCCTGTCACCTGTGTGAGCAGTGCAGAGTTAAGACGTCACAATGCCCCCTTAGGCAGATCACAGACAAGGGACTGTCACCTGGGCGACCAGTGAAGTGTTATGATGCCACAATGCCCCGTTAGGCAGATCACATACAAGGGTCTGTCCCCTGCGTGACCAGTGCAGGGTTATGTTGTCACAATGCCCCCTTAGGCAGATCACAGACAAGGGCTTGTCACCTGGGTGAGCAGTGCAGAGTTATGATGTCACAATGCCCCCTTAGGAGGATCACAGACAAGGGCCTGTCACCTGGGTGACCAGTGCAGAATTATGATGTCACAGTGCCCCATTAGGTAGATCAAAGACAAGGGTCTGTCACCTGGGTGCCCAATGTAGGGTTATGATGTCACAATGCCCCCTTAGGCAGATCACAGACAAGGGACTGTAACCTGCGTGCCCGGTACTGACTTATGATGTCACAGTGCCCCCTCAGGGAGATCACAGACAACAGCCTGTCACCTGCGAGGCCAGGGCAGAGTTATGATGTCACAATGCCCCCTTAGGCAGATCACAGACAGGGGTCTGTCCCCTGGGTGACCAGTGCACTGTTATGGTATCCCAATGCCCCCTTGGGCATATCACAGACATGGGCCGTTCAACTGGGTGACCAGTGCAGAGTTATGATTACACAATGCCCCCTTAGGCAGATCACAGGAAAGGGGCTGTCACCTGGGTGCTCAGTGCAGAGTTATAATGTCACAATGCCCGCTTAGGGAGATCAAAGACAATTTCCTTTCACCTCGGTGCCCAGAGCAGAGTTATGATGTCACAATGCCTCCTTAGGCAAATCACAGACAAGGGTCTATCACCTGGTTGATCAGTGCACAGTTATGATGTCACAATGCCCTCTTAGGCAGATCACAGACAAGGGTATTTCACCTGGGTGACCAGTGCAGAGATATGATGACAAAATTCCCCCTTAGGGCAATCAAAGACAAGGGTCTGTCACTGGGTGACCAGTGCACAGTTATGATGTCACAATACCCCCTTAGGCATATCACACACAAGAGTGTGTCACCAAGGTGACCAGTGCAGAGCTATGGTGTCACAATGCCCCCTCAGGCAGATCACAGACAAGGGTCTGTCACCTGGGTGACCAGTGCAGAGATATGATGTCACTATGCTCCCTTAGGCAGATCACAGAAAAGGGTCTCTAACCTTGGTGACAGGTGGAGAGTTATGATGTCACAATGCCCACTTAAGTAGATCAAAGACAATGGTCTGTCACCAGGGTGACCCGTGCAGAGTTACGATGTCTCAATGCAACCTTTGGCAGATCACAGTCAAGGTTCTGTCACCTGGGTGACCCGTGCAGAGTTATGATGTCACAATGCACCTTAGGTAGATCACAGACAAGGGTCTGTCACCTGGGTGCCCAATGTAGGGTTATGATGTCACAATGCCCCCTTAGGCAGATCACAGACAAGGGACTGTAACCTGCGTGCCTGGTACTGACTTATGATGTCACAGTGCCCCCTCAGGGAGATCACAGACAACAGCCCGTCACCTGCGAGACCAGGGCAGAGTTATGATGTCACAATGCCCCCTTAGGCAGATCACAGACAGGGGTCTGTCCCCTGGGTGACCAGTGCACTGTTATGGTATCCCAATGCCCCCTTGGGCATATCACAGACATGGGCCGTTCAACTGGGTGGCCAGTGCAGAGTTATGATTACACAATGCCCCCTTAGGCAGATCACAGGAAATGGGCTGTCACCTGGGTGCTCAGTGCAGAGTTATAATGTCACAATGCCCGCTTAGGGAGATCAAAGACAATTTCCTTTCTCCTCGGTGCCCAGAGCAGAGTTATGATGTCACAATGCCTCCTTAGGCAAATCACAGACAAGGGTCTATCACCTGGTTGATCAGTGCACAGTTATGATGTCACAATGCCCTCTTAGGCAGATCACAGACAAGGGTATTTCACCTGGGTGACCAGTGCAGAGATATGATGACAAAATTCCCCCTTAGGGCAATCAAAGACAAGGGTCTGTCACTGGGTGACCAGTGCACAGTTATGATGTCACAATACCCCCTTAGGCATATCACACACAAGAGTGTGTCACCAAGGTGACCAGTGCAGAGCTATGGTGTCACAATGCCCCCTCAGGCAGATCACAGACAAGGGTCTGTCACATGGGTGACCAGTGCAGAGATATGATGTCACTATGCTCCCTTAGGCAGATCACAGAAAAGGGTCTCTAACCTTGGTGACAGGTGGAGAGTTATGATGTCACAATGCCCACTTAAGTAGATCAAAGACAATGGTCTGTCACCAGGGTGACCCGTGCAGAGTTACGATGTCTCAATGCAACCTTTGGCAGATCACAGTCAAGGTTCTGTCACCTGGGTGACCCGTGCAGAGTTATGATGTCACAATGCACCTTAGGTAGATCACAGACAAGGGTCTGTCACCTGGGTGACCAGTGCAGTGTTATGATGTCACAATGCCCCCTTAAGCAGATCACAGACAAGGCCCAGTCACCTGGGTGACGAGGGCAGAGTTATGATGTCACAATACCCCCTTAGGCTGATCACCGACAAGGGGCTGTCACCTAGGTGACCCGTGCAGAGTTGTGACGTCACAATGCCCCGTAGGCTGATCACAGACAATGGCCTGTCAGCTGGGTGCACAGAGCAGAGTTACGATGTCACAAAGTCCCCTTAGGCAGATCACAGACAAAGACCTGTCACCTGGGTGCTTAGTGCAGAATTATGATGTCACAATGCCCCCTTAGGCAGATCAAAGGCAAGGTCCTGTCACCTGGGTGACGATTGCAGGGTTATGATGTCACAATGCCCCCTTAGGCAGATCACAGACAAGGGCCTGTCACCTGGGTGCACAGTGTAGAGTTATGATTTCAAAATGCCCCCTTAGGCAGATCACACAGAAGGGCCAGTCATCTGTGTGTCCAGTGCAGAGTTATGATGTCACAATGCCCCCTTAGGCAGATCACAGACAAACACCTGTCACCTGGGTGCCTAGTGCAGAGTGATGATGTCACAATGCCCACTTAGGCAGATCACAGACAAGGGCCTGTCATTTAGGTGACCAGGGCAGAGTTATGATGTCACAATGCCCCCTTAGGCAGATCACAGACCAGGGCCTGTCACCTGTGTGACCAGTGCAGGGTTATGATGTCACAATGCCCCTTTAGAAAGATCACAGACAAGGACCCGTTAAATGAGTGACCAGGGCAGTGTTATGGTGTCACAATGCCCCCTTAGCCAGGTCAGCAGACCATGGCCTGTCACCAGGGAGACCAGGGCAGAGTTATGATATCACAATGCCCCCTTAGGCAGATCACAGACAAGGGCCTGTCACCTGTGTGAGAAGCGCAGAGTTATGATGTCACAGTGCCCCCTTAGGCAGATCACAGACAAGGGCCTGTCACCTGGGTGACCAGTGCAGGGTTATGATATCACAATGCCCCCTTAGACAGATCACACACAAGGTTCCGTCCCCTGGGTGACGAGTGCATGGTTATGATGTCACAATGCCCTCTTAGGCAGATCACAGACAAGGGCCTGTCCACTTTGTGACCAGCACAGTGTAATGATGTCAAAATGACCACTTAGGCAGACCACAGAAAAGGACCTGTCACCTGGGTGCCCAGTGCAGAGTTATGATGTCACAATGCCCACTTAGGCAGATCAAAGACAATGGCCTATCACCTCGGCGCCCAGTGCAGAGTTATGATGTCACAATGCCCCCTTAGGAAGATCACAGTCAAGGGACTGTCACCTGGGTGCCCAATGCGGTGTTAAGATGTCACAATACCCCCTTAGGAAGATCACAGACAAGGGCTGGTCACCTGGGACACCATGACGGAGTTATGACGCCACAATGCCCCTTAGGCAGATCACAGACAAGGCCTGGTCACCTGGATGAGCAGTGCAGAGTTACGACGTCGCAATGCCCCCTCAGGCATATCAAAGTTAAGGGCCTGTCACCTGGGTGACAAGTGCAGTGTTTTGATGCCACAATGCCCCCTTAGGCAGATCGCAAACAAGGGTCTGTCCCCTGGGTGACCAGTGCAGGGTTGTGATGTCACAATAGCCCGTTACGCAGATCACAGACAAGGGTCTGTCCCCTGGGTGACCAGTGCTGGGTTATGATGTCACAATGCCCCCATAGGCAGGTCACAGACAAGGGCCTGTCACCTGGGTGCCCAGTGTAGAGATATGATTTCAAAACGCCCCCTTAGGCAGATCACAGAGATGGGCCTGTCACCTATGTGCCCAGTGCAGAGTTATGATGTCCCAATGCCCCCTTAGTCAGATCACAGACAGAGACCTGTCACCTGGGTGCCTAGTGCAGAGTTATGATGTCACAATGCCCTCTTAGGCAAATCACAGACAAGGGCCTGTCATCTGGGTGACCAGTGCAGAGTTAAGATGTCACAATGCCCCCTTAGGCAGATCACAGACAAGGGCCTGTCACCTGGGTGGCCAGTGCACTGTGATGATGTCACAATGCCTCCTTAGGGAGATCACAGACCAGGGCCTGTCACCTGGGTGACTCGTGCAGTGTTATGAAGTCACAATGCCCCCTTAGGCAGATCAAAGACAAGGGCCTGTCACCTGGGTGAGCAGTGCAGAGGTATGATGTCACAATACCCCCTTAGGCAGATCACAGACAAGGCCTGTCACCTGGGTCAGCAGTGCAGAGTTATGATGTCACAATGCCCCCTTAGGCAGATCACAGAGAAGGGCCTGTCAACAGGGTGACCAGTGCAGAGTAATGATGTCACAATATCCCCTTAGGCAGATCACAGACAAGGGTCTGTTACCTGGGTGACCCATTCCGAGTTATGATGTCACTATGCCCCCTTAGGCAGACCACAGAGAAGGGCCTGTCAACAGGGTGACCAGTGCAGTGTTATGATATCACAACACCCCTTTAGGCAGATAACAGACAAGGGCTTGTCACCTGGGAGACCAGGGCAGAGTTATGATGGCACAATGCCCCCTTAGGCAGATCACAGACAAGGGCCTGTCACCTGGGTGAGCAGTGCAGAGTTATGATGTCACAATGCCCCCTTAGGAAGATAACAGACAAGGGCCTGTCACCTGGGTGACCAGTGCAGAGTTATGATGTCACAATGAGCCCTTAGGCAGATCACAGACAAAGTCTTCTCACCTGTGTGACCCGCGCAGAGTTATGATGTCACAATGCATCCTTAGGCAGATCACAGACAAGGGCTGTCACCTGGGTTACCCGTGTAGAATTATGATGTCACAATGCCCCTTAAGCAGTTGACAGACAAGTGTCTGTCACTTGGGTGACCAGTGGTGAGTTATGATGTCACAATGCATTCTTAGGCAGATCACAGACAAGGGTCTGTCACCTCTGTGAACAGTGCAGATTTATGATGTCACAATGCCCACTTAGGCAGATCACAGACAAGGGTCTGTCACATGGGTGAACAGTGCAGAGTCATGATGTCATTATGTCGCCTTAGGGAGATCACAGAAAAGGGCCTGTCACCTGGGTCCCCTTTGCAGATTTATGATGTCACAATGCCACCTTAGGCACTTCACAGACAAGGGTCTATCACCTGGGTGACCAGTGCAGTGTTATGATGTCACAATGCCCCCTTAGGCAGAAAACGAAGAAGGGTCTGTCACAAGGGTGACGAGTGCAGAGTTGTGATGTCAAAATCCCCCTTTGGCTGATCACAGACAAGGTTCTGTCACCTGCGTGACCAGTGCAGAGTCATGATGTCACAATGCCCCCTTAGGGAGATCAAAGACAAGGGTCTGTCACCTGGGTGTCCAGTGCAGAGTTACGATGTCACAATGCAACCTAAGGCAGATCAAAAACACGGGTCTGTCACCTTGGTTACCAGCACAGAGCTATGATGTCACAATGCCCACTTATGTAGATCAAAGACAAGGGTCTATCACCAGGGTGACAAGTGTAGAGTTATGATGTCACAATGCCCCCTTAGGAAGATCACAGACAAGGGACTGTCACCTCGGTGACCAGCGCAGAGTTATGTTGTCGCAATGCAACTTTAGGCAGATCACAGACAAGGGTCTGTCACATGGGTAAACAGTGCAGAGTCATGATGTCACAATGCCCCCTTAGGAAGATCACTGAAAAGGGCCTGTCAGCTGGGTACCCCTTACAGAATTATGATGTCACAATGCAACCATAGGCAGATCACAGACAAGTGTCTGTCACCTGGGTGATCAGTGCAGAGTCATGATGTCACAAAGCCCCTTTAGGCAGATAAAAAAACAAAGTTCTGTCACAAGGGTGGCGAGTGCAGAGTTGTGATGTGAAAATGCCCCCTTATGCAGATCACAGACAACGTTCTGTCACCTCGGGGACCAGTGAAGAGTCATGATTTCACAATGCCCCCTTAGGCAGATCACAGAAAAGGGTCTGTGACCTGGGTGCCCATTGCTGAGTTATGATGTCACAACGCCTCCTTATGCAGATCACAGACAAGGGTCTGTCACCTGGGTGACCAGTGCAGCGTTATGATGTCACAATGACCCTTTAGGCAGATCACAGACAAGGGTCTGTCACCTGGGTGACCAGTGCAGAGTTATGATGTCACAATGACCCCTTAGGCAGATCAAAGACAAGGGTCTGTCACCTGGGCGACAAGTGCAGAGTTATGATGTCACAATGCTCCCTTAAGCAGAACAAAGACAAGGGTCTGGCACATTGGTGACCAGTGCAGAGTTATGATGTCACAATGACCCCTTAGGCAGATCACAGACAAGGGCCTGTCACCTGGGTGGCCAGTGCACAGTGATGATGTCACAATGCCTCCTTAGGGAGATCACAGACCAGGGCCTGTCACCTGGGTGACTCGTGCAGTGTTATGAAGTCACAATGCCCCCTTAGGCAGATCAAAGACAAGGGCCTGTCACCTGGGTGAGCGGTGCAGAGGTATGATGTCACAATACCCCCTTAGGCAGATCACAGACAAGGCCTGTCACCTGGGTCAGCAGTGCAGAGTTATGATGTCACAATGCCCCCTTAGGCAGATCACAGAGAAGGGCCTGTCAACAGGGTGACCAGTGCAGTGTTATGATATCACAACACCCCTTTAGGCAGATCCCAGACAAGGGCCTGTCACCTGGGAGACCAGGGCAGAGTTATGATGGCACAATGCCCCCTTAGGCAGATCACAGACAAGGGCCTGTCACCTGGGTGAGCAGTGCAGAGTTATGATGTCACAATGCCACCTTAGGAAGATAACAGACAAGGGCCTGTCACCTGGGTGACCAGTGCAGAGTTATGATGTCACAATGAGCCCTTAGGCAGATCACAGACAAAGTCTTCTCACCTGTGTGACCCGCGCAGAGTTATGATGTCACAATGCATCCTTAGGCAGATCACAGACAAGGGCTGTCACCTAGGTTACCTGTGTAGAATTATGATGTCACAATGCCCCTTAAGCAGTTGACAGACAAGTGTCTGTCACTTGGGTGACCAGTGGTGAGTTATGATGTCACAATGCATTCTTAGGCAGATCACAGACAAGAGTCTGTCACCTCTGTGAACAGTGCAGAGTTATGATGTCACAATGCCCACTTAGGCAGATCACAGACAAGGGTCTGTCACATGGGTGAACAGTGCAGAGTCATGATGTCATTATGTCGCCTTAGGGAGATCACAGAAAAGGGCCTGTCACCTGGGTCCCCTTTGCAGATTTATGATGTAACAATGCCACCTTAGGCAGATCACAGACAAGGTCTGTCACCTGGGTGACCAGTGCAGTGTTATGATGTCACAATGCCCCCTTAGGCAGAAAACGAAGAAGGGTCTGTCACAAGGGTGACGAGTGCAGAGTTGTGATGTCAAAATCCCCCTTTGGCTGATCACAGACAAGGTTCTGTCACCTGCGTGACCAGTGCAGAGTCATGATGTCACAATGCCCCCTTAGGGAGATCAAAGACAAGGGTCTGTCACCTGGGTGTCCAGTGCAGAGTTACGATGTCACAATGCACCCTAAGGCAGATCAAAGACACGGGTCTGTCACCTTGGTTACCAGCACAGAGCTATGATGTCACAATGCCCACTTATGTAGATCAAAGACAAGGGTCTATCACCAGGGTGACACGTGTGGAGATATGATGTCACAATGCCCCCTTAGGAAGATCACAGACAAGGGACTGTCACCTCGGTGACCAGCGCAGAGTTATGTTGTCTCAATTCAACTTTAGGCAGATCACAGACAAGGGTCTGTCACATGGGTAAACAGTGCAGAGTCATGATGTCACAATGCCCCCTTAGGAAGATCACCGAAAAGGGCCTGTCAGCTGGGTACCCATTACAGAATTATGATGTCACAATGCAACCATAGGCAGATCACAGACAAGTGTCTGTCACCTGGGTGACCAGTGCAGAGTCATGATGTCACAAAGCCCCCTTAGGCAGATAAAAAAACAAAGTTCTGTCACAAGGGTGGCGAGTGCAGAGTTGTGATGTGAAAATGCCCCCTTATGCAGATCACAGACAACGTTCTGTCACCTCGGGGACCAGTGAAGAGTCATGATTTCACAATGCCCCCTTAGGCAGATCACAGAAAAGGGTCTGTGACCTGGGTGCCCATTGCTGAGTTATGATGTCACAATGCCTCCTTATGCAGATCACAGACAAGGATCTGTCACCTGGGTGACCAGTGCAGCGTTATGATGTCACAATGACCCTTTAGGCAGATCACAGACAAGGGTCTGTCACCTGGGTGACCAGTGCAGAGTTATGATGTCACAATGACCCCTTAGGCAGATCAAAGACAAGGGTCTGTCACCTGGGCGACAAGTGCAGAGTTATGATGTCACAATGCTCCCTTAAGCAGAACAAAGACAAGGGTCTGGCACCTTGGTGACCAGCGCAGAGTTATGATGTCACAATGCCCACTTATTTAGATCAAAGACAAGGGTCTATCACCAGGGTGACCTGTGCAGAGTTATGATGCCACAATGACCCTTAGGGAGATCACAGAAAAGGGTCTGTCACCTGGGTGACCCGTGCAGAGTTATGATGTCACAATGCCTCCTTAGGCAAATCACAGACAAGGGTCTGTCACCTGGGCGACAAGTGCAGAGTTATGATGTCACAATGCTCCCTTAAGCAGATGAAAGAAAGGGGTCTGTCACCCGGGTGACCAGTGCGGTGTTATGATGTCACAATGACCTGTTAGGCAGATCAAAGACAAGGCTCTGTCACCTGGATGACCAGGGTAGAGTTATGATGTCACAATACTGCCTTAGGAAGATCACAGACAAGGGTCTGTGACCTGGGTGACCATGGCAGAGTTATGATGTCACAATGCACCCTTCAGCAGTTCACAGACAATTGTCTGTCACCTGGGTGAGCAGTGCAGAATTATGATGTCACAATGCCCCTTAGGCAGATAACAGACAAGGGTCTGTCACCTGTGTGACGAGTGCAGAGTTATGAAGTCACAATGCCCCCTTAGGCAGATCAAAGACAAGGGTCTGTCCCCTGGGTGACCAGTGCAGAGTTTTGATGTCACAATGACCCCTTAGGCAGATCAAAGACAAGGTTCTCTCACCTGGGTGACCCGTGAAGAGTTATGATGTCACAATGCACCCTCAGACAGATCACACACAAGGGCCTGTCACCTGTGTGCCCAGTGCAGAGTTATGATGTAACAATGCACTCTTAGGCAGATCACAGACAAGGGTCTGTCAGCTGGGTGAAAAGTGCAGAGTCAAGATTTCACAATTACCCCTTAGGCAGATCACTGGGAAAGGCCTATCACCTGGGTGACCAGCGAAGAGTTATGATGTCACAATGCCCCCTTATGCAGATCACAGACAAGGGCCTGCCACCTGGGTGACCAGTGCAGAATAATGATGTCACAATGCCCACTTATGCAGATCACAGACAAGGGTCTGTCACATGGGTGACCAGTGCAGAGTCATGATGTCACAATGCCGCATTAGTCACATCACTGAAAGGGGCCTGTCAGCTGGGTACCCATTGCAGAGTTATGATGTCACAATGCCACCTTAGGCAGATCACAGACAAGGATCTGTCAGCTGGATGACCAGTGAAGAATTATGATGTCACAATGCCCCATTAGGCAGTTAACGAACAAGGGTCTGTCACAAGGGTGACGAGTGCAGTGTTGTGATGTCAAAATGCCCCCTTAGGCAGATCACAGACAAGGTTCTGTCACCTGGGTGACCAGTGCAGAGTCATGATGTCACAATGCCCCCTTAGGCAGTTCACAGAAAAGGGACTGACACCTGGGTGACCAGTGCAGAGTTATGATGTCACAATGCACCCTTAGGCAGATGAAAGATAGGGGTCTGTCACCTTGGTTACCAGCGCAGAGTTATGATGTCACAATGCCCACTTATTAAGATCAGAGACAAGGGTCTATCACCAGGGTGACCTGTGTAGAGTTATGATGCCACAATGCACCCTTAGGCAGATCACAGACAAGGGTCTGTCACCTAGGGGACCCGTGCAGAGTTATGATGTCACAATGCTTCCTTAGGGAAATCACAGACAAGGGTCTGTCACCTGGGCGACAAGTGCAAAGTTATGATGTCACAATGCTCCCTTAGGCAGATGAAAGAAAATGGTCTGTCACCTGGGTGACCAGTGCAGTGTTATGATGTCACAATGACTTGTTAGGGAGATCAAAGACAAGGGTCTGCTACCTGGATGACCAGGGCAGAGTTATGAAGTCACCATGCTGCCTTAGGAAGATCACAGACAAGGGTCTGTGACTTGGGTGACCAGTGCAGAGTTATGATTTCACAATGTCCCCTTCAGCAGATCACAGAAATGGGTCTGTCACCTGGGTGACCAGTGCAGAGTTATGATGTCAAAATGCCCCGTTAGGCAGATCACAGACAACGGTCTGTCACGTGGGAGAGCAGTGTAGAGTAATGATGTCACTATGCCCCCTTAAGCAGATCACAGACAAGGGTCTGTCATCTGGTTGACCAGTGCAGAGTTATGATGTCACAATGCACCCTTAGGCAGATAACTCACAAGGGTCTGTCACCAGGGTGCCCAGTGCAGAGTTATGATGTCACAATGACACGTTAGGCAGTTCACAGACAAGGGTCTGTCGCCTGGGTGACCAGTCTAGAGTTGTGATGTCACAATACCCGCTTAGGAGGATCACACAAAACGGCCTGACAGCTGTTTGACCAGTGCAGAGTTGTGAAGTCACAATGCCCCCTTAGGTGGATCAGAGACAAGGGACTGTCACCTGGGTATGCAGTGCAGAGTTATGATGTCACAATGTGCCCTTAGGCAAATCACAGACATGGGTCTATCACCTGGGTGACCAGTGAAGAGCTGTGATGTGACAATGCCCCCTTAGGCAGATCACAGACAAGGGTCTTCCACTTGGGTGACCAGTGCAGAGTTATGATGTCACAATGCCCCCATAGGCAGATCACAGAGAAGGGTCTGTCACCTTGGTGACCAGTGCACAGTTATGATGTCACAATGCCCCCTTAGGCATATCACACACAAGGGTCTGCCACCACGGTGACCAGTGCAGAGCTATGATGTCACAATGCCCCCTCAGGCAGATCACAGACAAGTGTCTGTCACCTGGGAGACCTGTGCAGAGATATGATGTCACAATGCCCCCTTAGGCAGATCACAGACAAGGGTCTGGCACCTGGGTGACCAGTGCAGAGTTATGATGTCACAGTGCCCACTTAGGCAGAACAAAGACAAGGGTCTGTCACCTGGGTGACCAGTGCAGAATTATGATGTCACAGTGCCCCCTTAGGCAGATCACACACAAGGGTATGTCACCTGGGTGACCAGTGCAGAGTAATGATGTCATAATGCCCCTTAGACAGATCACAGACAAGGGCCTGTCACCGGGGTGACAAGTGCAGACTTATGATGTCACAATGAGCCGTTAGGCAGTTCACAGACTAGGTTCTGTCACCTCGGTGACCAGTGGAGAGTTATGATGTCAAAATGCCCCCTTAGGCAGATCGCAGACAAAGGCTTGTCAGGCTTGTGACCAGTGCAGAGTTATGATGTCACAATGCCCCCTTAGGCAAATCAAAGACAAGGGTCAGCAACCTGGGTGACCAGCCAAGTGTTATGATGTCACAATGACCCCTTAGGCAGATCACAGACATGGGTCTGTCACCTGTGTTACCAGTGTATAGTTATGATGTCACAATGCCACCTTAGGCAGATCACAGAAAAGGGCCTGTCACCTGATTGCCCAGTTCTGAGTTATGATGTCACAACGCCCCCTTAGGAAGATCACAGTCAAGGTACTGTCACCTGGGTGCCCAGTGTGGTGTTATGACGTCACAATGCCCCCTTAGGGAGATCACAGACAAGAGCATGTCACCTGGGAGACCAGGGCAGAGTTATGATGGCACAATGCCCCCTTAGGCAGATCACAGACAAGGGCCTGTCACGTGGGTGAGCAGTGCAGGGTTCTGACGTCACAATGCCCCCTTAGGCAGATCACAGTCAAGGGCCTGTCAACTGGGTGACCAGTGCAGTGTTATGATGCCACAATGCCTCGTTAGGCAGATGACACACAAGGGTCTGTCCCCTGGGTGACCAGTGAATGGTTATGTATTCACAATGCCCCCTTAGGCAGATCACAGACAAGGGCCTGTCACCTGGGTGACCAGTGCAGAGTTATGATGTCACAATGCCCCTTAGGCAGATCACAGACAAGGGCCTGTCACCTGGGTGACCAGTGCAGAATTATGATGTCACAATGCCCCATTAGTCAGATCAAACACAAGGGCCTGACACCTGGGTGCCCAATGCTGAGTTATGATGTCAAAATGCCCCGTTAGACAAATCACAGACAAGGGACTGTAACCTGGGTGCCCAGTACGGAGTTATGATGTCACAATGCCCCCTTAGGGAGATCACAGACAAGAGCTTATTACCTGGGAGACCAGGGCAGAGTTATGAACTCACAATGCCCTCTTAGGCAGATCACAGAAAAGGGCCTGTCACCGGGGTGCTCAGTGCAGAGTTATGATGTCACAATGAACCCTTAGGGAGATCAAAGACAATGGCCTTTCACTTCGGTGCCCAGTGCAGAGTTATGATATCACAATGCCCCCTTAGGCAGAACAAAGAGAAGGACCTGTCACCTGGGAGCCCAATGCTGAGTTATGATGTCACAATGCCCCGTTAGGAAGATCACAGACAAGGGACAGTAACCTGGGTGCCCGGTGTGGAGTTATGATGTCACAATGCCCCTTTAAGGAGATCACAGACAAGAGCCTGTCACCTGGGAGACCAGGGCCGAGTTGTGATGTCACAATGCCCCCTTAGGCAGATCAGAGACATGGGACAGTCACCTGGGTTCCCAGTGCAGTGTTACGATGTCACAATGCCCCCTTAGGGAAATCACAGACAACGGCCTGTCACCTGCGAGACCAGGGCAGAGTTATGACGTCACAATTCCCCCTTAGGGAGATCACAGAAAAGAGCCTGTCAACTGGGTGCCCACTGCAGAGTTATGATGTCACTATGCCCCCTTAGGCAGATCACAGACAAGGGCCTGACATCTGGGTGAGCAGTGCAGAGTTGTGATGTCACAATGCCCCCTCAGGGAGATCACAGACAAGAGCCTGTCACCTGCGAGACCAGGGCAGAGTTATGATGTCATAATGCCCCATTAGGCAGATCACAGACAGGGGCCTGACCCCTGGGTGACCAGCGCAGTGTTATGATATCCCAATGCCCCCTTAGGCAGATCACAGACATGGGGCTGTCAACTGGGTGACCAGTGCAGTGTTATGATGTCACAATGCCCCCTTAGGCAGATCACAGACAACGACCTGTCACCTGGGTGCCCAGCGCAGAGTTATGATTTCACAATGCCCCCTTAGGCAGATCACAGACAAGGGTCTGTCCCCTGGGTGGCCAGTGCAGGGTTATGATGTCAGAATGCCCCCTTAGGCAGATCACAGACAAGGGTCCGTCACTGGGTGACCAGTGCAGTGTTAAGATGTCACAATGCCACCTTAGCCAGGTCACAGACAAGGGCCTGTCACCTGGGTGCCCAGTGTTGAGTTATGATTTCAAAATGACCCCTTAGGCAGATCACAGACAAGGGCCTGTCATCTGGGTGACCTGTGCTCAGTGATGATGTCACAATACCCCCTTAAGAAGATCACAGATCAGGGCCTGTCACCTGGGTGACCGCTGCAGTGTTATGTATTCACAATGCCCCATAGGCAGATCAAAGACAAGAGCCTGTCACCTGGGTGCCCAGTGTAGAGTTATGATTTCAAAATGCCCCCTTAGGCAGATCACACAGAAGGGCCAGTCATCTGTGTGTCCAGTGCAGAGTTATGATGTCACAATGCCCACTTAGGCAGATCACAGGCAAAGACCTGTCACCTGGGTGCCTAGAGCAGAGTTATGATATCACAATGCCTACTTAGGCAGATCACAGACAAGGGCCTGTCATCTGGGTGACCAGGGCAGAGTTATGACGTCACAATGCCCCCTTAGGCAGATCACAGACCAGGGCCTCTCACTTGTGTGACCTGTGCGGTGTTATGATGTCACAATGCCCCCTTAGGCAGATCACTGAAAAGCGTCTGTCACCTCGGTGACCAGAGCAGGGTTATGAAGTCACAATGCCCCTTTAGAAAGATCACAGACAATGGCCTGTCAACTGGGTGACCAGTGCAGTGTTATGCTGTCACAATGCCCCCTCAGGGAGATCACAGACAATGGCCTGTCACCAGGGAGACCAGGGCAGAGTTATGATATCACAATGCCCCCTTAGGCAGATCACAGACAAGGGCCTGTCACCTGTGTGAGCAGTGCAGAGTTATGATGTCACAGTGCCCCCTTAGGCAGATCACAGACAAGGGCCTGTCACCTGGGTGACCGGTGCAGGGTTATGATATCACAATGCCCCCTTAGACAGATCACACACAAGGGTCTGTCCCCTGGGTGACCGTGCATGGTTATCATGTCACAATGCCCCCTTAAGCATATCACAGACAAGGGCCTGTCCACTGGGTGACCAGCGCAGTGTAATGATGTCAAAATGCCCACTTAGGCAGACCACAGAAAAGGGCCTGTCACCTGGGTGTCCAGTGCAGAGTTATGATGTCACAGTGCCCACTTAGGCAGATCAAAGACAATGGCCTATCACCTCGGGGCCCAGTGCAGAGTTATGATGTCACAATGCCCCCTTAGGAAGATCACAGACAAGGGCCGGTCACCTGGGACACCATGACGGAGTTATGATGTCACAAAGCCCCTTAGGCAGATCACAGACAAGGCCTGGTCACCTGGATGAGTAGTGCAGAGTTACGACGTCACAATGCCCCCTCAGGCATATCACAGTTAAGGGCCTGTCACCTGGGTGACAAGTGCAGTGTTTTGATGCCACAATGCCCCCTTAGGCAGATCGCAAACAAGGGTCTGTCCCCTGGGTGACCAGTGCAGGGTTGTGATGTCACAATAGCCCGTTACGCAGATCACAGACAAGGGTCTGTCCCCTGGGTGACCAGTGCTGGGTTATGATGTCACAATGCCCCCTTAGGCAGATCACAGACAAGGGCCCATCAACTGGGTGACCAGTGCAGTGTTATGATGTCACGATGCCCCCTTAGCCAGGTCACAGACAAGGGCCTGTCACCTGGGTGCCCAGTGTAGAGATATGATTTCAAAATGCCCCCTTAGGCAGATCACAGAGATGGGCCTGTCACCTGTGTGCCCAGTGCAGAGTTATGATGTCCCAATGCCCGCTTAGGCAGATCACAGACAAAGACCTGTCATCTGGGTGCCTAGTGCAGAGTTATGATGTCACAATGCCCCCTTAGGAAGATCACAGTCAAGGGACTGTCACCTGGGTGCCCAATGCGGTGTTATGATGTCACAATACCCCCTTAGGAAGATCACAGAAAAGGGCTGGTCACCTGGGACACCATGACGGAGTTATGACGCCACAATGCCCCTTAGGCAGATCACAGACAAGGCCTGGTCACCTGGATGAGCAGTGCAGAGTTACGACGTCACAATGCCCCCTCAGGCATATCACAGTTAAGGGCCTGTCACCTGGGTGACAAGTGCAGTGTTTTGATGCCACAATGCCCCCTTAGGCAGATCGCAAACAAGGGTCTGTCCCCTGGGTGACCAGTGCAGGGTTGTGATGTCACAATACCCAGTTACGCAGATCACAGACAAGGGTCTGTCCCCTGGGTGACCAGTGCTGGGTTATGATGTCACAATGCCCCCTTAGGCAGATCACAGACAAGGGCCCATCAACTGGGTGACCAGTGCAGTGTTGTGATGTCACGATGTCCCCTTAGCCAGGTCACAGACAAGGGCCTGTCACCTGGGTACCCAGTGTAGAGATATGATTTCAAAATGCCCCCTTAGGCAGATCACAGAGATGGGCCTGTCACCTGTGTGCCCAGTGCAGAGTTATGATGTCCCAATGCCCCCTTAGGCAGATCACAGACAAAGACCTGTCACCTGGGTGCCTAGTGCAGAGTTATGATGTCACAATGCCCTCTTACGCAAATCACAGACCAGGGCCTGTCATCTGGGAGACCAGTGCAGAGTTAAGATGTCACAATGCCCCCTTAGGCAGATCACAGACAAGGGCCTGCCACCTGGGTGCCCAGTGTTGAGTTATGATTTCAAAATGCCCCCTTAGGCAGATCACAGACAAGGGCCTGTCATCTGGGTGACCTGTGCTCAGTGATGATGTCACAATACCCCCTTAAGAAGATCACAGATCAGGGCCTGTCACCTCGGTGACCCTTGCAGTGTTATGAATTCACAATGCCCCGTAGGCAGATCAAAGACAAGAGCCTGTCACCTGGGTGCCCAGTGTAGAGTTATGATTTCAAAATGCCCCCTTAGGCAGATCACACAGAAGGGCCAGTCATCTGTGTGTCCAGTGCAGAGTTATGACGTCACAATGCCCCCTTAGGAAGTACACAGTCAAGGGACTGTCACCTGGGTGCCCCTTGAGGTGTTATGATGTCACAATACCCCCTTAGGGAGATCACAGACAATGGCCTGTCACCTAGGAGACCATGGCAGAGTTAAGATGTCACAATGCCCCGTTAGGCAGATCACAGAGAAGGGCCTGTCACCTGGGTGAGCAGTGCAGAGTTATGATTTCACAATGCCCCCTTAGGCAGATCACAGAAAAGGGCCTGTCACTTGGGTGTCCAGTGCAGCGTTATGATGTCACAATGCCCCCTTAGGCAGATCAAAGGCAATGGCCTTTCACCTCTGTGCCCAGTGTAGATTTCTGATGTCACAATGCCCCCTTAGGCAGATCATGGACAAGGGCCTGTCACCTGGGTGAGCAGAGCAGAGTTATGACGTCACAATGCCCCCTTAGGCAGATCACAGTCAAGGGCCTGTCACCTGGGTGACCAGTGCAGTGTTGTGATGCCACAATGCCCCCTTATGCAGATCACAATCAAGGGTCTGACCGCTGGGTTACCAGTGCAGGGTTATGATGTCACAGTGCCTCCTTAGGCAGATCACAGGCAAGGGCCTGTCACCTGGGTGACCAGTGCAGAGTTATGATGTCACAATGCCCCCTTAGGCAGATCACAGACAAGGGTCTGTCCCCTGGGTGACCAGTGCAGGGTTATGATGTCACAATCCCCCCTTAGGCAGATCACAGACAAGGACCCGTAAAATGAGTGACCAGGGCAGTGTTATGGTGTCACAATGCCCCCTTAGCCAGGTCAGCAGACAAGGGCCTGTCACCTGGGTGCCCAGTGCAGTGTTATGATTTCAAAATGCCCCCTTAGGCAGATCACAGGGAAGGGCCTGTCTCCTGGGTGACCAGTGCAGACTTATGATGTCACAATGCCCCCTTAGGCAGATCTCAGACAAGGGCCTATCACCTGTGTGCCCAGTGCAGAGTTATGATGTCACAATGGCCCCTTAGGCAGACCACAGACAAAGACCTGTCACCTGGGTGCCTAGTGCAGAGTTATGATGTCACAATGCTCCCTTAGGCAGATCACAGACAAGGGCCTGTCACCTGAGAGACCAGGGCAGAGTTATGATGTCACAATCCCCCCTTAGGGAGATCACGGACAAGGGCCTGTCACCTGGGAGACCAGGGCAGAGTTATGATGTCACAATGCCCACTTAGGCAGATCACTGAAAATCTTCTGTCACCTGGGTGACCAGTGCAGGGTTATGATGTCACAATGCCCCTTTAGAAATATCACAGACAATGGCCTGTCAACTGGGTGACCAGTGCAGTGTTATGTTGTCACAATGCCCCCTTAGGGAGATCACAGACAATGGCCTGTCACCTGGGAGACCAGGGCAGAGTTATGATATCATAATGCCCCTTAGGCAGATCACAGTCAAGGGCCTGTCACCTGTGTGAGCAGTGCAGAGTTATGATGTCACAATGCCCCCTTAGGCAGATCACAGACAAGGGCCTGTCACCTGGGTGACCAGTGCAGGGTTATGATATCACAATGCCCCCTTAGACAGATCACACACAAGGGTCTGTCCCCTGGGTGACCAGTGCATGGTTATGATGTCACAATGCCCCCTTAGGCAGATCACAGAGAACGGCCTGTCCACTGGGTGACCAGTGCAGTGTAATGATGTCAAAATGCCCACTTAGGCAGACCACAGAAAAGGGCCTGTCACCTGGGTGCCCAGTGCAGAGTAATGATGTCACAATGCCGACTTAGGCAGATCAAAGACAATGGCCTATCACATCGGTGTACAGTGCAGAGTTATGATGTCACAATGCCCCCTTAGGAAGATCATAGTCAAGGGCCTGTCACCTGGGTGGCCAATGCACAGTGATGATGTCACAATGCCACCTTAGGCAGATCACAGACCAGGGCCTGTCACCTGGGTGACTTGTGCAGTGTTATGAAGTCACAGTGCCCCCTTAGGCAGATCAAAGACAAGGGAATGTCACCTGGGTGACCAGTGCAGGGTTATGATGTCACAATTCCCCCTTAGGCAGATCACAGTCAAGGACCCGTAAAATGAGTGACCAGGGCAGTGTTATGATGTCACAATGCCCCCTTAGGCAGATCAAAGACAAGGGCCTGTCACCTGGGTGCCCAATACTGATTTATCACGTCACAATGCTCCCTTAGGAATATCACAGCCAAGGGACTGTCACCGGGGTGCCCAGTGCGGTGTTATGATGTCCAATGTCACCTTACGGAGATCACAGACAAGGTCCTGCCACCTGGTAGACCAGGGCAGAGTTATGATGTCACAATGCCCTCTAAAGCAGATCACAGGCAGGGGCCTGTCACCTGGGTGAGCAGTGCAGAGTTATGACGTCCCAATGCCCCCTCAGGTAGATCACAGACAAGGGTCTGTCACCTGGATGACCAGAGCAGGGTTATGATGTCACAATGCCCCCTTAGGAAGATCACAGACCAGGGCCTGTCAACTGGGTGACCATTGCAGTGTTATGATGTCACAATGCCCCCTTGGGGATATCACAGACAATGGCCTGTCACCTGGGAGACCAGGGCAGAGTTATGATGTCACAATGCCCCCTTAGGCTGATCACAGACAGGGGCCAGTCACCTGGGTGCGCAATGCAGAGTTATGATTTCACAATGCCCCCTTAGGCACATCACAGAAGAGGGCCTGTCACCTGGGTGCCCAGTGCAGAGTAGTGATGCCACAATGTCCCCTTAGGCAGATCACAGACAAAGACATGTCTCCTGGGTGCGTAGTGCAGAGTTATGATGTCTCAATGCCCCCTTATGCATGTCAGAGACAAGGGCCTGTCACCTGGTGGACCCGTGCAGAGTTATGATGTCACAATGCCCCCTTAGGCAGATCACAGACACGGGCCTGTCACCTGGGTGCCCAGTGCAGAGTTTCGATGTCACAAAGCCCCCTTAGGCATATCACAGACAAGGGACAGTCAGCTGGGTGACCAGGGCAGAGTCATGATGTCACAATGCACCTTTAGGCAGATCACAGACAAGGGCCTGTCACCTGGGTGAGCAGTGC
Source organism: Gorilla gorilla gorilla (assembly GCF_029281585.2). Lineage (NCBI taxonomy): Eukaryota > Metazoa > Chordata > Mammalia > Primates > Hominidae > Gorilla > Gorilla gorilla. The sequence goes on from NC_073238.2 coordinate 1,375,066, forward strand.
AGAGTTATGATGTCACAATGCCCCCTTAGGAAGATAACAGACAAGGGCCTGTCACCTGGGTGACCAGTGCAGAGTTATGATGTCACAATGAGCCCTTAGGCAGATCACAGACAAAGTCTTCTCACCTGTGTGACCCGCATAGAGTTATGATGTCACAATGCATCCTTAGGCAGATCACAGACAAGGGCTGTCACCTGCGTTACCTGTGTAGAATTATGATGTCACAATGCCCCTTAAGCAGTTGACAGACAAGTGTCTGTCACTTGGGTGACCAGTGGTGAGTTATAATTTCACAATGCATTCTTAGGCAGATCACAGACAAGGGTCTGTCACCTGGGTGACCAGTGCAGCGTTATGATGTCACAATGACCCCTTAGGCAGATCACAGACAAGGGTCTGTCACCTGGGTGACCAGTGCAGAGTTATGATGTCACAATGACCCCTTAGGCAGATCAAAGACAAGGGTCTGTCACCTGGGTGACCAGTGCAGAATTATGATGTCACAATGCACCCTTAGGCAGAAAAAAGACAAGGGTCTGGCACCTGGATGACCAGGGCAGAGTTATGATGTCACCATGCTGCCTTAGGAAGATCACAGACAAGGGTCTGTGACCTGGGTGACCAGCGCAGAGTTATGATGTCACAATGCCCACTTATTTAGATCAAAGACATGGGTCTATCACCAGGGTGACCTGTGCAGAGTTATGATGCCACAATGACCCTTAGGGAGATCACAGACAAGGGTCTGTCACCTGGGTGACCCGTGCAGAGTTATGATGTCACAATGCCTCCTTAGGCAAATCACAGACAAGGGTCTGTCACCTGGGCGACAAGTGCAGAGTTATGATGTCACAATGCTCCCTTAAGCAGATGAAAGAAAGGGGTCTGTCACCTGGGTGACCAGTGCGGTGTTATGATGTCACAATGACCTGTTAGGCAGATCAAAGACAAGGCTCTGTCACCTGGATGACCAGGGTAGAGTTATGATATCACAATACAGCCTTAGGAAGATCACAGACAAGGGTCTGTGACCTGGGTGACCATGGCAGAGTTATGATGTCACAATGCACCCTTCAGCAGTTCACAGACAATTGTCTGTCACCTGGGTGAGCAGTGCAGAATTATGATGTCACAATGCCCCTTAGGCAGATAACAGACAAGGGTCTGTCACCTGTGTGACGAGTGCAGAGTTATGAAGTCACAATGCCCCCTTAGGCAGATCAAAGACAAGGGTCTGTCCCCTGGGTGACCAGTGCAGAGTTTTGATGTCACAATGACCCCTTAGGCAGATCAAAGACAAGGTTCTCTCACCTGGGTGACCCGTGAAGAGTTATGATGTCACAATGCACCCTTAGACAGATCACACACAAGGGCCGGTCACCTGTGTGCCCAGTGCAGAGTTATGATGTAACAATGCACTCTTAGGCAGATCACAGACAAGGGTCTGTCAGCTGGGTGAAAAGTGCAGAGTCAAGAATTCACAATAACCCCTTAGGCAGATCACTGGGAAAGGCCTGTCACCTGGGTGACCAGGGAAGAGTTATGATGTCACAATGCCCCCTTATGCAGATCACAGACAAGGGCCTGCCACCTGGGTTACCAGTGCAGAATACTGATGTCACAATGCCCACTTATGCAGATCACAGACAAGGGTCTGTCACATGGGTGACCAGTGCAGAGTCATGATGTCAAAATGCCGCATTAGTCACACCACTGAAAGGTGCCTGTCAGCTGGATACCCATTGCAGAGTTATGATGTCACAATGAAACCTTAGGCAGATCACAGACAAGGGTCTGTCAGCTGGGTGACCAGTGAAGAGTTATGATGTCACAATGCCCCATTAGGCAGTTAACGAACAAGGGTCTGTCACAAGGGTGACGAGTGCAGTGTTGTGATGTCAAAATGCCCCCTTAGGCAGATCACAGACAAGGTTCTGTCACCTGGGTGACCAGTGCAGAGTCATGATGTCACAATGCCCCCTTAGGCAGTTCACAGAAAAGGGACTGACACCTGGGTGACCAGTGCAGAGTTATGATGTCACAATGCACCCTTAGGCAGATCAAAGATAAGGGTCTGTCACCTTGGTGACCAGTGCAGAGTTATGATGTCACAATGCCCACTTATTAAGATCAGAGACAAGGGTCTATCACCAGGGTGACCTGTGCAGAGTTATGATGCCACAATGCAACCTTAGGCAGATCACAGACATGGGTCTGTCACCTAGGGGTCCTGTGCAGAGTTATGATGTCACAATGCTTCCTTAGGCAAATCACAGACAAGGGTCTGTCACCTGGGTGACAAGTGCAAAGTTATGATGTCACAATGCTCCCTTAGGCAGATGAAAGAAAATGGTCTGTCACCTGGGTGACCAGTGCAGTGTTATGATGTCACAATGACCTGTTAGGGAGATCAAAGACAAGGGTCTGCCACCTGCATGACCAGGGCAGAGTAATGATGTCACCATGCTGCCTTAGGAAGATCACAGACAAGGGTCTGTGACCTGGATTACCAGTGCAGAGTTTTGATTTCACAATGTCCCCTTCAGCAGATCACAGAAATGGGTCTGTCACCTGGGTGACCAGTGCAGAGTTATGATGTCAAAATGCCCCGTTAGGCAGATCACAGACAACGGTCTGTCACGTGGGATAGCAGTGTAGAGTAATGATGTCACTATGCCCCCTTAAGCAGATCACAGACAAGGGTCTGTCATCTGGGTGACCAGTGCAGAGTTATGATGTCACAATGCACCCTTAGGCAGATAACTCACAAGGGTCTGTCACCAGGGTGCCCAGTGCAGAGTTATGATGTCACAATGACACGTTAGGCAGTTCACAGACAAGGGTCTGTCGCCTGGGTGACCAGTCTAGAGTTATGATGTCACAATACCCCCTTAGGAGGATCACACAAAACGGCCTGACAGCTGTTTGACCAGTGCAGAGTTGTGATGTCACAATGCCCCCTTAGGTGGATCAGAGACAAGGGACTGTCACCTGGGTATGCAGTGCAGAGTTATGATGTCACAATGTGCCCTTAGGCAAATCACAGACATGGGTCTATCACCTGGTTGACCAGTGAAGAGTTGTGATGTGACAATGCCCCCTTAGGCAGATCACAGACAAGGGTCTTCCACTTGGGTGACCAGTGCAGAGTTATGATGTCACAATGCCCCCATAGGCAGATCACAGAGAAGGGTCTGTCACCTTGGTGACCAGTGCACAGATATGATGTCACAATGCCCCCTTAGGCATATCACACACAAGGGTCTGTCACCACGGTGACCAGTGCAGAGCTATGATGTCACAATGCCCCCTCAGGCAGATCACAGACAAGTGTCTGTCACCTGGGAGACCTGTGCAGAGATATGATGTCACAATGCCCCCTTAGGCAGATCACAGACTAAGGTATGTCTCTCGGGTGACCAGTGCAGAGTTATCATGTGACAATGCCTACTTAGGTAGATCACGGACAAGGGTCTTTCTCCTGGGTTACCAGGGCAGAGTTACGGTGTCACAATGACCCCTTAGGCAGATCACAGACAAGGCTCTGGCACCTGGGTGACCAGTGCAGAGTTATGATGTCACAATGCCCCCTTAGGCAGATCACAGACTAAGGTATGTCTCTCGGGTGACCAGTGCAGAGTTATCATGTGACAATGCCTACTTAGGTAGATCACAGACAAGGGTCTTTCTCCTGGGTGACCAGGGCAGAGTTACGGTGTCACAATGCCCCCTTAGGCAGATCACAGACAAGGGTCTGGCACCTGGGTGACCAGTGCAGAGTTATGATGTCACAGTGCCCACTTAGGCAGAACAAAGACAAGGGTCTGTCACCTGGGTGACCAGTGCAGAATTATGATGTCACAGTGCCCCCTTAGGCAGATCACACACAAGGGTATGTCACCTGGGTGACCAGTGCAGAGTAATGATGCCATAATGCCCCTTAGACAGATCACAGACAAGGGCCTGTCACCGGGGTGACAAGTGCAGAGTTATGATGTCACAATGAGCCGTTAGGCAGTTCACAGACTAGGTTCTGTCACCTGGGTGACTAGTGGAGAGTTATGATGTCAAAATGCCCCCTTAGGCAGATCGCAGACAAAGGCTTGTCAGGTTTGTGACCAGTGCAGAGTTATGATGTCACAATGCCCCCTTAGGCAAATCAAAGACAAGGGTCAGCAACCTGGGTGACCAGCCAAGTGTTATGATGTCATAATGACCCCTTAGGCAGATCACAGACAAGGGTCTGTCACCTGTGTTACCAGTGCATAGTTATGATGTCACAATGCCACCTTAGGCAGATCACAGAAAAGGGCCTGTCACCTGATTGCCCAGTTCTGAGTTATGATGTCACAATGCCCCCTTAAGGAGATCACAGACAAGAGCATGTCACCTGGGAGACCAGGGCAGAGTTATGATGGCACAATGCCCCCTTAGGCAGATCACAGTCAAGGGCCTGTCAACTGGGTGACCAGTGCAGTGTTATGATGCCACAATGCCTCGTTAGGCAGATGACACACAAGGGTCTGTCCCCTGGGTGACCAGTGAATGGTTATGTATTCACAATGCCCCCTTAGGCAGATCACAGACAAGGGCCTGTCACCTGGGTGACCAGTGCAGAGTTATGATGTCACAATGCCCCTTAGGCAGATCACAGACAAGGGCCTGTCACCTGGGTGACCAGTGCAGAATTATGATGTCACAATGCCCCATTAGTCAGATCAAACACAAGGGCCTGACACCTGGGTGCCCAATGCTGAGTTATGATGTCAAAATGCCCCGTTAGACAAATCACAGACAAGGGACTGTAACCTGGGTGCCCAGTACGGAGTTATGATGTCACAATGCCCCCTTAGGGAGATCACAGACAAGAGCTTATTACCTGGGAGACCAGGGCAGAGTTATGAGGTCACAATGCCCTCTTAGGCAGATCACAGAAAAGGGCCTGTCACTGGGGTGCTCAGTGCAGAGTTATGATGTCACAATGAACCCTTAGGGAGATCAAAGACAATGGCCTTTCACTTCGGTGCCCAGTGCAGAGTTATGACATCACAATGCACCCTTAGGCAGAACAAAGAGAAGGACCTGTCACCTGGGAGCCCAATGCTGAGTTATGATGTCACAATGCCCCGTTAGGAAGATCACAGACAAGGGACAGTAACCTGGGTGCCCGGTGTGGAGTTATGATGTCACAATGCCCCTTTAGGGAGATCACAGACAAGAGCCTGTCACCTGGGAGACCAGGGCCGAGTTATGATGTCACAATGCCCCCTTAGGCAGATCAGAGACATGGGACAGTCACCTGGGTTCCCAGTGCCGTGTTACGATGTCACAATGCCCCCTTAGGGAAATCACAGACAAGGGCCTGTCACCTGCGAGACCAGGGCAGAGTTATGACGTCACAATTCCCCCTTAGGCAGATCACAGACAAGAGCCTGTCAACTGGGTGCCCACTGCAGAGTTATGATGTCACTATTCCCCCTTTGTCAGATCACAGACAAGGGCCTGACACCCGGGTGAGCAGTGAAGAGTTGTGATGTCACAATGCCCCCTCAGGGAGATCACAGACAAGAGCCTGTCACCTGCGAGACCAGGGCAGAGTTATGATGTCATAATGCCCCATTAGGCAGATCACAGACAGGGGCCTGACCCCTGGGTGACCAGCGCACTGTTATGATATCCCAATGCCCGCTTAGCAGATCACAGACATGGGGCTGTCAACTGGGTGACCAGTGCAGTGTTATGATGTCACAATGCCCCCTTAGGCAGATCACAGACATGGGTCTGTCCCCTGGGTGGCCAGTGCAGGGTTATGATGTTAGAATGCCCCCTTAGGCAGATCACAGACAAGGGTCCGTCAACTGGGTGACCAGTGCAGTGTTAAGATGTCACAATGCCACCTTAGCCAGGTCACAGACAAGGGCCTGTCACCTGGGTGCCCAGTGTTGAGTTATGATTTCAAAATGACCCCTTAGGCAGATCACAGACAAGGGCCTGTCATCTGGGTGACCTGTGCTCAGTGATGATGTCACAATACCCACTTAAGAAGATCACAGATCAGGGTCTGTCACCTGGGTGACCCGTGCAGTGTTATGAATTCACAATGCCCCGTAGGCAGATCAAAGACAAGAGCCTGTCACCTGGGTGAGCAGTGCAGAGTAATGATGTCACAATACCCCCTTAGGCAGATCACTGACAAGGCCTGTCACCTGGGTGAGCAGTGCAGAGTTATGATGTCACAATGCCCCCTTAGGCAGATCACAGAGAAGGGCCTGTCACCTGGGTGACCAGTGCAGAGTTATGAAGTCACAATGCCACCTTAGGCAGATCACAGACAAGGGTCTGTCACCTGGGTGACCAGTGCAGGGTTATGATGTTCCAATGCCCCCTTAGGTAGATCACAGTCAAGGGCCTGTCAACTGGGTGAGCAGTGCAGGGTTATGATGTCACAATGCCCCCTAAGGCAGATCACAGACGGGCCTGTCACCTTGGTGCCCAGTGCAGAGTTATGATGTCACAACGTCCCCTTATGCAGATCACAGACAAAGACCTGTCACCTGGGTGCCAAGTGCAGAGTTATGATGTCACAATGCCCACTTAGGCAGATCACAGACAAGGGCCTGTCATCTGGGTGAACAGGGCAGGGTTATGATGTCACAATGCCCCCTTAGGCAGATCACAGACCAGGGCCTGTCACCTGTGTGACCTGTGCAGTGTTATGATGTCACAATGCCCCCTTAGGCAGATCACTGAAAAGCGTCTGTCACCTGGGTGACCAGTGCAGGGTTATGATGTCACAATGCCCCTTTAGAAAGATCACAGACAATGGCCTGTCAACTGGGTGACCAGTGCAGTATTATGTTGTCACAATGAACCCTTAGGGAGATCACAGACAATGGCCTGTCACCAGGGAGACCAGGGCAGAGTTATGATATCACAATGCCCCCTTAGGCAGATCACAGACAAGGGCCTGTCACCTGTGTGAGAAGTGCAGAGTTATGATGTCACAGTGCCCCCTTAGGCAGATCACAGACAAGGGCCTGTCACCTGGGTGACCAGTGCAGGGTTATGATATCACAATTCCCCCTTAGACAGATCACACACAAGGTTCTGTCCCCTCGGTGACCAGTGCATGGTTATGATGTCACAATGCCCCCTTAGGCAGATCACAGACAAGGGCCTGTCCACTGGGTGACCAGCGCAGTGTAATGATGTCAAAATGCCCACTTAGGCAGACCACAGAAAAGGGCCTGTCACCTGGGTGCCCAATGCAGAGTTATGATGTCACAATGCCCACTTAGGCAGATCAAAGACAATGGCCTATCACCTCGAGGCCCAGTGCAGAGTTATGATGTCACAATGCCCCCTTAGGAAGATCACAGTCAAGGGACTGTCACCTGGGTGCCCAATGCGGTGTTATGATGTCACAATACCCCCTTAGGAAGATCACAGACAAGGGCCGGTCACCTGGGACACCATGAAGGAGTTATGACGCCACAATGCCCCTTAGGCAGATCACAGACAAGGGCTGGTCACCTGGATGAGCAGTGCAGAGTTACGACGTCACAATGCCCCCTCAGGCATATCACAGTTAAGGGCCTGTCACCTGGGTGACAAGTGCAGTGTTTTGATGCCACAATGCCCCCTTAGGCAGATCGCAAACAAGGGTCTGTCCCCTGGGTGACCAGTGCAGGGTTGTGATGTCACAATACCCCGTTACGCAGATCACAGACAAGGGTCCGTCCCCTGGGTGACCAGTGCCTGGTTATGATGTCACAATGCCCCCTTAGGCAGATCACAGACAAGGGCCCATCAACTGGGTGACCAGTGCAGTGTTATGATGTCACGATGCCCCCTTAGCCATGTCACAGACAAGGGCCTGTCACCTGGGTACCCAGTGTAGAGATATGATTTCAAAATGCCCCCTTAGGCAGATCACAGAGATGGGCCTGTCACCTGCGTGCCCAGTGCAGAGTTATGATGTCCCAATGCCCCCTTAGGCAGATCACAGATAAAGACCTGTCACCTGGGTGCCTAGTGCAGAGTTATGATGTCACAATGCCCTCTTAGGCAAATCACAGAGAAGGGCCTGTCATCTGGGAGACCAGTGCAGAGTTAAGATGTCACAATGCCCCCTTAGGCAGATCACAGACAAGGGCCTGCCACCTGGGTGGCCAGTGCACAGTTATGATGTCACAATGCCACCTTAGGGAGATCACAGACCAGGGCCTGTCACCTGGGTGACTCGTGCAGTGTTATGAAGTCACAATGCCCCCTTAGGCAGATCAAAGACAAGGGCCTGTCACCTGGGTGAGCAGTGCAGAGGTATGATGTCACAATACCCCCTTAGGCAGATCACAGACAAGGCCTGTCACCTGGGTCAGCAGTGCAGAGTTATGATGTTACAATGCACCCTTAGGCAGATCACAGGGAAGGGCCCGTCTCCTGGGTGACCAGTGCAGAGTTATGATGTCACAATGGCCCCTAAGGCAGAACAAAGACAAGGGCCTGTCATCTGGGAGACCAATGCTGAGTTATGACGTCACAATGCCCCCTTAGGAAGATCACAGTCAAGGGAATGTCACCTGGCGGCCCAATGCGGTGTTATGATGTCACAATACCCCCTTAGGGAGATCACAGTCAAGGGCCTGTCAGCTGGGTGACCAGTGCAGTGTTATGATGCCACAGTGCCCCCTTAGGCAGATCACAAACAAGGGTCTGTCCCCTAGGTGACCAGTGCAGGGTTGTGATGTCACAATGCCTCCTTAGGCAGATCACAGGCTATGGCCTGTCACCTGGGTGACCAGTGCAGAGTTATGATGTCACGATGCCCCTTAGGCAGATCACTGTCAGTGGCCTGTCACCTAGGAGACCATGGCAGAGTTAAGATGTCACAATGCCCCGTTAGGCAGATCACAGACAAGGGCATGTCACCTGGGTGAGCAGTGCAGAGTTATGATGTCACAATACCCCCATAGGCAGATCACAGACAAGAGCCTGTCATCTGGGTGCCCAGTGGAGAGTTATGATTTCACAATGCCCCCTTAGGCAGATCACAGAAAAGGGCCTGTCACCTGGGTGCCCAGTGCAGCGTTATGATGTCACAATGCCCCCTTAGGCAGATCAAAGGCAATGGCCTTTCACCTCTGTGCCCAGTGTAGATTTCTGATGTCACAATGCCCCCTTAGGCAGATCAAAGACAAGAGCCTGTCATCTGGGTGCCCAATGCTGAGGTATGACGTCACAATGCCCCCTTAGGAAGTACACAGTCAAGGGACTGTCACGTGGGTGCCCATTGAGGTGTTATGATGTCACAATACCCCCTTAGGGAGATCACAGACAATGGTCTGTCACCTAGGAGACCATGGCAGAGTTAAGATGTCACAATGCCCCTTTAGGCAGATCACAGAGAAGGGCCTGTCACCTGGGTGAGCAGTGCAGAGTTATGATGTCACAATGCCACCTTAGGCAGATCACAGACAAGAGCCTGTCATCTGGGTGCCCAGTGCAGAGTTATGATTTCACAATGCCCCCTTAGGCAGATCACAGAAAAGGGCCTGTCACTTGGGTGTCCAGTGCAGCGTTATGATGTCACAATGCCCCCTTAGGCAGATCAAAGGCAATGGCCTTTCACCTCTGTGCCCAGTGTAGATTTCTGATGTCACAATGCCCCCTTAGGCAGATCAAAGACAAGGGCCTGTCATCTGGGTGCCCAATGCTGAGTTATGACGTCACAATGCCCCCTTAGGAAGTACACAGTCAAGGGACTGTCACCTGGGTGCCGAATGCGGTGTTATGATGTCACAATACCCCCTTAGGGAGATCAGAGACAAGGGCTTGTCATCTGGGAGACCAGGGTAGAGTTATGATGTCACATTGCCCCTTTCGGCAGATCATGGACAAGGGCCTCTCACCTGGGTGAGCAGAGCAGAGTTATGACGTCACAATGCCCCCTTAGGCAGATCGCAAACAAGGGTCTGTCCCCTGGGTGACCAGTGCAGGGTTTTGATGTCACAATACCCCGTTACGCAGATCACAGACAAGGGTCTGTCCCCTGGGTGACCAGGGCAGAGTTATGATGTCACAATGCCCCCTTAGGCTGATCACAGAAAAGGGCCAGTCACCTGGGTGCGCAATGCAGAGTTATGATTTCACAATGCCCCCATAGGCACATCACTGAAGAGGGCCTGTCACCTGGGTGCCCAGTGCAGAGTAGTGATGCCACAATGTCCCCTTAGGCAGATCACAGACAAAGACATGTCTCCTGGGTGCGTAGTGCAGAGTTATGATGTCTCAATGCCCCCTTATGCATGTCAGAGACAAGAGCCTGTCACCTGGTGGACCTGTGCAGAGTTATGATGTCACAATGCCCCCTTAGGCAGATCACAGACACGGGCCTGTCACCTGGGTGCCCAGTGCAGAGTTTCGATGTCACAAAGCCCCCTTAGGCATATCACAGACAAGGGACAGTCAGCTGGGTGACCAGGGCAGAGTCATGATGTCACAATGCACCTTTAGGCCGATCACAGACAAGGGCCTGTAACCTGGGTGAGCAGTGCAGAGTTATGATGTCACAATGCCCCCTTAGGAAGATAACAGACAAGGGCCTGTCACCTGGGTGACCAGTGCAGAGTTATGATGTCACAATGAGCCCTTAGGCAGATCACAGACAAAGTCTTCTCACCTGTGTGACCCGCGTAGAGTTATGATGTCACAATGCATCCTTAGGCAGATCACAGACAAGGGCTGTCACCTGCGTTACCCGTGTAGAATTATGATGTCACAATGCCCCTTAAGCAGTTGACAGACAAGTGTCAGTCACTTGGGTGACCAGTGGTGAGTTATGATGTCACAATGCATTCTTAGGCAGATCACAGACAAGGGTCTGTCACCTCTGTGAACAGTGCAGAGTTATGATGTCACAATGCCCACTTAGGCAGATCACAGACAAGGGTCTGTCACATGGGTGAACAGTGCAGTGTCATGATGTCACTATGTCGCCTTAGGCAGATCACAGAAAACGGTCTGTCACCTGGGTCCCCTTTGCAGATTTATGATGTCACAATGCCACTTTAGGCAGATCACAGACAAGGGTCTGTCACCTGGGTGACCAGTGCAGTGTTATGATGTCACAATGCCCCCTTAGGCAGAAAACGAAGAAGGGTCTGTCACAAGGGTGAAGAGTGCAGAGTTGTGATGTCAAAATCCCCCTTTGGCAGATCACAGACAAGGTTCTGTCACCTGCGTGACCAGTGCAGAGTCATGATGTCACAATGCCCCCTTAGGGAGATCAAAGACAAGGGTCTGTCACCTGGGTGTCCAGTGCAGAGTTATGATGTCACAATGCACCCTAAGGCAGATCAAAGACACGGGTCGGTCACCGTGGTTACCAGCACAGAGCTATGATGTCACAATGCCCACTTATGTAGATCAAAGACAAGGGTCTATCACCAGGGTGACACGTGTAGAGTTATGATGTCACAATGCCCCCTTAGGAAGATCACAGACAAGGGTCTGTCACCTGGGTGACCAGTGCAGAGTTATGATGTCACAATGACCCCTTAAGCAGATCAAAGACAAGGGTCTGTCACCTGGGTGACCAGTGCAGAATTATGATGTCACAATGCACCCTTAGGCAGAACAAAAACAAGGTTCTGGCACTTTGGTGACCAGCGTAGAGTTATGATGTCACAATGCCCACTTATTTAGATCAAAGACAAGGGTCTATCACCAGGGTGACCTGTGCAGAGTTATGATGCCACAATGCCCCTTAGGGAGATCACAGACAAGGGTCTGTCACCTGGGTGACCCGTGCAGAGTTATGATGTCACAATGCCTCCTTAGGCAAATCACAGACAAGGGTCTGTCACCTGGGCGACAAGTGCAGAGTTATGATGTCACAATGCTCCCTTAAGCAGATGAAAGAAAGGGGTCTGTCACCTGGGTGACCAGTGTGGTGTTATGATGTCACAATGACCTGTTAGGCAGATCAAAGACAAGGCTCTGTCACCTGGATGACCAGGGTAGAGTTATGATGTCACAATACTGCCTTATGCAGATCACAGACAAGGGTCTGTGACCTGGGTGACCATGGCAGAGTTATGATGTCACAATGCACCCTTCAGCAGTTCACAGACAATTGTCTGTCACCTGGGTGAGCAGTGCAGAATTATGATGTCACAATGCCCCTTAGGCAGATAACAGACAAGGGTCTGTCACCTGTGTGACGAGTGCAGAGTTATGAAGTCACAATGCCCCCTTAGGCACATCAAAAGCAAGGGTCTGTCCCCTGGGTGACCAGTGCAGAGTTTTGATGTCACAATGACCCCTTAGGCAGATCAAAGACAAGGTTCTCTCACCTGGGTGACCCGTGAAAAGTTATGATGTCACAATGCACCCTTAGACAGATCACACACAAGGGCCTGTCACCTGTGCGCCCAGTGCAGAGTTATGATGTAACAATGCACTCTTAGGCAGATCACAGACAAGGGTCTGTCAGCTGGGTGAAAAGTGCAGAGTCAAGATTTCACAATTACCCCTTAGGCAGATCACTGGGAATGGCCTGTCACCTGGGTGACCAGTGAAAATTTATGATGTCACAATGCCCCCTTATGCAGATCACAGACAAGGGCCTGCCACCTGGGTGACCAGTGCAGAATAATGATGTCACAATGCCCACTTATGCAGATCACAGACAAGGGTCTGTCACATGGGTGACAAGTGCAGAGTCATGATGTCACAATGCCGCATTAGTCACACCACTGAAAGGTGCCTGTCAGCTGGGTACCCATTGCAGAGTTATGATGTCACAATGAAACCTTAGGCAGATCACAGACAAGGGTCTGTCAGCTGGATGACCAGTGAAGAGTTATGATGTCACAATGCCCCATTAGGCAGTTAACGAACAAGGGTCTGTCACAAGGGTGACGAGTGCAGTGTTGTGATGTCAAAATGCCCCCTTAGGCAGATCACAGACAAGGTTCTGTCACCTGGGTGACCAGTGCAGAGTCATGATGTCACAATGCCCCCTTAGGCAGTTCACAGAAAAGGGACTGACACCTGGGTGACCAGTGCAGAGTTATGATGTGACAATGCACCCTTAGGAAGATCAAAGATAAGGGTCTGTCACCTTGGTGACCAGCGCAGAGTTATGATGTCACAATGCCCACTTATTAAGATCAGAGACAAGGGTCTATCACCAGGGTGACCTGTGCAGAGTTATGATGCCACAATGCACCCTTAGGCAGATCACAGACAAGTGTCTGTCACCTAGGGGACCTGTGCAGAGTTATGATGTCACAATGCTTCCTTAGGCAAATCACAGACAAGGGTCTGTCACCTGGGTGACAAGTGCAAAGTTATGATGACACAATGCTCCCTTAGGCAGATGAAAGAAAATGGTCTGTCACCTGGGTGACCAGTGCAGTGTTATGATGTCACAATGACCTGTTAGGGAGATCAAAGACAAGGGTCTGCCACCTGGATGACCAGGGCAGAGTTATGATGTCACCATGCTGCCTTAGGAAGATCACAGACAAGGGTCTGTGACCTGGGTGACCAGTGCAGAGTTATGATTTCACAATGTCCCCTTCAGCAGATCACAGCAAAGGGTCTGTCACCTGGGTGACCAGTGCAGAGTTATGATGTCAAAATGCCCCGTTAGGCAGATCACAGACAACGGTCTGTCACGTGGGATAGCAGTGTAGAGTAATGATGTCACTATGCCCCCTTAAGCAGATCACAGACAAGGGTCTGTCATCTGGGTGACCAGTGCAGAGTTATGATGTCACAATGCACCCTTAGGCAGATAACTCACAAGGGTCTGTCACCAGGGTGCCCAGTGCAGAGTTATGATGTCACAATGACACGTTAGGCAGTTCACAGACAAGGGTCTGTCGCCTGGGTGACAAGTCTAGAGTTATGATGTCACAATACCCCCTTAGGAGGATCACACAAAACGGCCTGATAGCTGGGTGACCAGTGCAGGGTTGTGATGTCACAATGCCCCCTTAGGTGGATCACAGACAAGGGACTGTCACCTGGGTATGCAGTGCAGAGTTATAATGTCACAGTGTGCCCTTAAGCAAATCACAGACACGGGTCTATCACCTGGGTGACCAGTGAAGAGTTGTGATGTGACAATGCCCACTTAGGCAGATCACAGACAAGGGTCTTCCACTTGGGTGACCAGTGCAGAGTTATGATGTCACAATGCCCCCATAGGCAATGCCCCCTTAGGCAGATCACAGACTAAGGTATGTCTCTCGGGTGACCAGTGCAGAGTTATCATGTGACAATGCCTACTTAGGTAGATCACGGACAAGGGTCTTTCTCCTGGGTGACCAGGGCAGAGTTACGGTGTCACAATGCCCCCTTAGGCAGATCACAGACAAGGGTCTGGCACCTGGGTGACCAGTGCAGAGTTATGATGTCACAGTGCCCACTTAGGCAGAACAAAGACAAGGGTCTGTCACCTGGGTGACCAGTGCAGAATTATGATGTCACAGTGCCCCCTTAGGCAGATCGCAGACAAAGGCTTGTCAGGTTTGTGACCAGTGCAGAGTTATGATGTCACAATGCCCTCTTAGGCAAATCAAAGACAAGGGTCAGCAACCTGGGTGACCAGCCAAGTGTTATGATGTCACAATGACCCCTTAGGCAGATCACAGACAAGGGTCTGTCACCTGTGTTACCAGTGCATAGTTATGATGTCACAATGCCACCTTAGGCAGATCACAGAAAAGGGCCTGTCACCTGATTGCCCAATTCTGAGTTATGATGTCACAATGCCCTCTTCGGCAGATCACAGACAAGGGTATGTCACCTGGGTTCCCTGTGCCGAGTTATAATGTCACAATGCTCGCTTAGACAGTTCACAGACAAGGGTCTGTCACCTGGGTGACCAGTGCAGATTTGTGATGTCACAATGCCACCTGAGGCAGATCACACACAAGGTCCAGTCACCTGGGTGACCAGAGTGGAGTTATGATGTCACAATGACCCCATAGGCAGATCACAGAGAATGGTCTGTCACCTTGGTGACCAGTGCACAGTTATGATGTCACAATGTCCCCTTAGGCATATCACACACAATGGTCTGTCACCACGGTGACCAGTACAGAGCTATGATGTCACAATGCCCCCTCAGGCAGATCATAGACAAGTGTCTGTCACCTGGGAGACCTGTGCAGAGATATGATGTCACAATGCCCCCTTAGGCAGATCACAGACTAAGGTATGTCTCTCGGGTGACCAGTGCAGAGTTATCATGTGACAATGCCTACTTAGGTAGATCACAGACAAGGGTCTTTCTCCTGGGTGACCAGGGCAGAGTTACGGTGTCACAATGCCCCCTTAGGCAGATCACAGACATGGGTCTGGCACCTGGGTGACCAGTGCAGAGTTATGATGTCACAGTGCCCACTTAGGCAGAACAAAGACAAGGGTCTGTCACCTGGGTGACCAGTGCAGAATTAAGATGTCACAGTGCCCCCTTAGGCAGATCACACACAAGGGTATGTCCCCTGGGTGACCAGTGCAGAGTAATGATGCCATAATGCCCCTTAGACAGATCACAGACAAGGGCCTGTCACCAGGGTGACAAGTGCAGACTTATGATGTCACAATGAGCCGTTAGGCAGTTCACAGACTAGGTTCTGTCACCTGGGTGACCAGTGGAGAGTTATGATGTCACAATGCCCCCTTAGGCAGATCGCAGACAAAGGCTTGTCAGGTTTGTGGCCAGTGCAGGGTTATGATGTCACAATGCCCTCTTAGGCAAATCAAAACAAGGGTCAGCAATCTGGGTGACCAGCCAAGTGTTATGATGTCACAATGACCCCTTAGGCAGATCACAGACAAGGGTCTGTCACCTGTGTTACCAGTGCATAGTTATGATGTCACAATGCCACCTTAGGCAGATCACAGAAAAGGGCCTGTCACCTGATTGCCCAGTTCTGAGTTATGATGTCACAATGCCCTCTTCGGCAGATCACAGACAAGGGTATGTCACCTGGGTTCCCTGTGCCGAGTTATAATGTCACAATGCCCGCTTAGGCAGTTCACAGACAAGGGTCTGTCACCTGGGTGACCAGTGCAGATTTGTGATGTCACAATGCCACCTGAGGCAGATCACAGACAAGGTCCTGTCACCTGGGTGACCAGAGTGGAGTTATGATGTCACAATGACCCCTTAGGCAGATCACAGGCAAGGGTCAGTCACCTGGGTTACTGGTGCAGAGTTATGATGTCACAATGGCCCCTTAGGCAGATCACAGGCAAGGGTCTGTCACCTGGGTTACCGGTGCAGAGTTATGATGTCACAATGACCCCTTAGGCAGATCACAGGCAAAGGTCTGTCACCTGGGTGACCAGTGCAGAGTTATGATGTCACAATGACCCCTTAGGCAGATCAAAGACAAGGGTCTGTCACCTGGGTTACCAGTGCAGAGTTATATGTCACAATGCCCACTTAAGAATATCAAAGACATTGGTCTGTCACCAGGGTGACCCATGCAGAGTTATGATGTCACAATGCACCCTTAGCAGATCACAGTCAAGGGTCTGTCACCTGGGTGACCCGTGCTGAGTTATGAAGTCACAATGCCCTCTTAGGCAGATAACAGAGAAGGGTGTGTCACCTGGGTGACCAGTGCAGGGTTATGATATCACAATGCTCACTTCAGCAGTTGAAAGTCAAGGGTCTGTCACCAGGGTGACCCGTGCGTATTTATGATGTCACAATGCAACCTTAGGCAGATCACAAACAAGTGTCTGTCACCTGTGTGACCTGCGTACAGTTATGATGTCACAATGCCCCCTTAGCAGATCACAGACAAGGGCCTCTCACCTGGGAGACCAGTGCAGAGTTATGATTTCACCACCCTCCCGTAGGCAAATCACAGACAAGGGCCTTTCACATGGGTGATCAGTGCATTGTTATGATGTCACAATGACACCTTAGGTAGATCACATACAAGGGCCTGTCACCTGGGTGACCAGTGCCGACTTATGATGTCACAATGCCTCCTTAGGCAGCTCACAGACACGGGTGTGTCGCCTGGGTGACCAGCACAGAGTTTCGATGTCACAATGTCCCCTTAGGCCGATCAAAGACAAGGGTCTGTCACCATGGCGTACAGGGCAGTGTTATGATGTCACAATGCCCCCATAGGCAGATCACAGACAAGGGTCTGTCACCTGGGTTACCAGTGCAGATGTATGGTGTCACAATGCCCCCTTAGGGAGAACACAGACAAGGGTCTGTCACATGGGTGACGAGTGCATAGTTATGGTGTCACAATGCCCATAAGGCAGATGAAAGAAAATTGTCTGTCACCTATGTGAACAGTGCAGAGTTATGATGTCACAGTGCCCCCTTAGGCAGTTCACAGACAAGGGTCTGTCATCAGGGTGAGCAGCGCAGAATTACGATGTCACAACGGACCCTCAGGCAGATCACAGACAGTGGTCTGTCACCTGGGTGACCAGTGCAGATTTATGATGTCACAATGCCCCCTTAGGAAGTTCACAGACAAGGGTCTATCACCTGGGTGACAGTGCAGAGTTATGATGTCACAATACCCCCATAGGCAGACCACAGACAAGAGTCTGTCACCTGGCTTCCAGTGCAGATTTCTGATGTCACAATGCCCCCATAGGGAGATCACAGACAAGGGTCTGTAACCAGTGTGACCAGTGCAGAGTTATGATGTCACAATGCCCCCTTAGGCAGATCAAAGTCAAGGTCCTGTCACCTGGGTGACCAGTGCAGAGTTATGATGTCACAATGCCCGGTTAGTCAGTTCACAGAAAAGGGTCTGTCACCTGGGTGACCAGTGCAGATTTATGATGTCACAATTCACCCTTAGGAAAATCACAGACAAGTGTCTGTCACCTGGGTGACCAGTGCAGAGTTATGATGTAAAAATGACCCCTTAGGCAGATCACAGACAAGGGTCTTTCACCTGGGCGACCAGTGCAGAATTATGATGTCACAATATCCCCTTAGGCAGATCACAGACAACGGTCGGTCACCTGGGTGACCTGTGCACACTCACGATGTCACAATGCCCCCTTAGGCAGATCACAGACAAGGGTCTGTCACCTGGGTGACAGGTGGAGGGTTATGATATCACTATGCCCCATTAGGCCGATCAGAGACAAGAGTCTCTCACCTGGGTGACCAGTGCAGAGTTATGATGTCACAATGCCCTCTTAAGTAGATCAAAGGCAAGAGTCTGTCACCAGGGTGACCCGCGCAGAGTTACGATGTCACAATGCACCCTTAGGCAGATCACAGACAAAGGTATGTCTCCTGGGTGACCAGTGCAGGGTTATGATGTCACAATGCCCCCTTAGGCAGATCAAAGACAAGGGCCTGTCACCTGGGTGACCAGTGCATACTTATGGTGTCACAATGCCCCTTAGTCAGATGAAAGAAATTGTCTGTCACCTATGTGAACAGTGCAGAGTTATGATGTCACAATGCCCCCTTAGGAAGTTCACAGACAAGGGTCTATCACCTGGGTGACCAGTGCAGATTTATGATGTCACAATGCCCCCTTAGGAAGTTCACAGACAAGGGTCTGTCACCTGCGTGACAGTGCAGAGTTATGATGTCACAATGTCCCCATAGTCAGACCACAGACAGGGGTCTGTCACCTGGCTTCCAGTGCAGATTTATGATGTCACTATGCCGCCATAGGGAGATCACAGACAAGGGTCTGTCCCCTGTGTGACCAGTGTAGAGTTATGATGTCACAATGCCCTCTTAGGCAGATCAGAGACAATGGCCTCTTACCTGGTTGACCAGTGCAGATTTATGATGATGCAATTCACCCTTAGGAAAGTCACAGACAAGTGTCTGTCACCTGAGTGACCAGTGCAGAGTTATGATGCAAATATGCCCCTTTAGGCAGATCACAGACATGGGTCTTTCACCTGGACGACCAGTGCATAATTATGATGTCACAATATCCCCTTAGGCCGATCACAGACAACGGTCCGTCACGTAGGTGACCTGTGCACACTCACGATGGCACTATGCCCCCTTAGGCAGATCACAGACAAGGGTCTGTCACCACGATAACCACTACGGAGTTATGATGTCACAATGCATGCTAAGGGAGATCACAGGCAAGGGTCTGTCACCTGGGTGACCAGTGAAGAGTTATGATGTCAAAACCCCCCTTAGGCATGTCACAGACAACGGTCTCTCACCTCGGTGACCAGGGCAGAGTTATGATGTCACAATGCCCCCTTAGGTAGTTCACAGGCAAGGGATTGTCACCTGGGTGACCAGTGCAGAGTTATGAAGTCACAATGCCCCCTTAGGCAGATCACGGATAAGGGACTGTCACCATTGTGACCAGTGCAGAGTTATGATGACACAATGCCCCTTAAGCAGATCAAAGACAAGGGTCAGTCACCTGGGTGACCAGCCGAGTGTTATGATGTCACAATGACCCCTTAGGCAGATCACAGCCAAGGGTGTGTCACCTGGGTTACCAGTGCATAGTTATGATGTCACAATGCCACCTTAGGCAGATGAAAGAAAGTTGTCTGTCACCTATGTGAACAGTGCAGAGTTATGATGTCACAATGCCCCCTTAGGCAGATCACAGACAAGGGTCTGTCACCTGGGTGACCCGTGCATAGTTATGATGTCACAATGCCCCCTTAGGCAGATCACAGACATGGGTCTGTCACCTGGGTGAGCCGTGCAGAATTATGATGTCACAATGCCCCCATAGGCAGATCAAAGACAAAGGCCTGTCATCTGGGTTACCCGTGCAGAGTTATGCTGTCACAATGCCACTTAGATATATCACAGAAAAGGGCCTGGCACCTGGGTGCCCACTGCAGAGTTATGATGTCACAATACCCCTTAGACATATCACAGAAAAGGGCCTGTCACCTGGGGGCCCAGTGCAGAGTTATGATGTCACAATTCCCCCTTAGGCAGATCACAACAAGAGTATGTCACCTGGGTGCCCAGTGCAGAGTTACAATTTCACAATGCCCCCTTAGGGAAATCACTGTGAAGGGACTGCCACCTGGGTGCCCAGTGCAGAGTTATGATGTCATAATGCCTCCTTAGTAGATCACAGACAAGGGCATGTCACCTGTGTGCCCAGTGCAGGGTTAGGATGTCACAATGCACCCTTAGGCAGATCACAGACAGTGGCTTGTCACCTGGGTGCCCAGTGCAGAGTTATGATGTCACAATGACCCATTAGGCAGATCACAGACAAGGGCCTGTCACCTGGGTGATCAGTGCAGAGTTATGAGGTCACAATGCCCCCTTTGGCAGATCACAGACATGGGCCTGTCACCTGGGTGACCAGTGCAGTGTTATGATGTCACCATGCCCCCTTAGGCAAATCACAGAGAAGGCCCTGTCACCTGGCTGCCCAGTGCATAGTTATGAAGTCACAATGCCATCTTAGGCAGATCACAGGCAAGGGCCTGTCTCCTTGGTGCCCAGTGTAGAATTATGATGTCACAAGGCCCCTTAGGCAGATCACAGACAAGGGTCTGTCACCTGGGTGACCAGTGCAGACTTATGATGTCACAATGCCCCCTTAGGCAGATCACAGACAAGGGTCTGCCACCTGGTTGACCAGTGCAGAGTTATGATGTCACAATGCCCCCTTAGGCAGATCACAGACAAGGGTCTGTCACCTGGGTGACCCGTACAGAATTATGATGTCACAATGCCCACTTAGGCAGAAAACAGAAAAGGGTCTGTCACCTGGGTGAGCCGTGCAGAGTTATGATGTCACAATGACCCCTTAGGCAGATCATATATAAGGGTCTGTACCCGCGGTGACTAGTGCAGAGTTATGGTGTCACAATGCCCCGTTAGGCAGATCACAGACAAGGGTCTGTCTCCTGGGTGACTAGTGCAGTGTTATGATGTCACATTGCCCCCTTTGGCAGATCACAGACATGGGTCTGTCACCTCGGTGACCAGTGCAGAGTTATGATGTCACAATGCCCCTTAGGCAGATCACAGACAAGGGTCTGTCACCTGGGTGCCCCGTGCAGAATTATGATGTCACAATGCCCCATTAGGCAGATAACAGACAAGGGTCTGTCACCTGGGTGAGCAGTGCAGAGTTATGAAGTTACAATGCCCCCTTAGGCAGATCACAGACAAAGGCCTGTCACCTGGGTGACCAGTGCAGAGTTATGATGTCACAATGCCCCGTTAGGCATATCACAGACAAGGGTCTGTCACCTGGGAGACCAGTGATGAGTTATGATGTCACAATGCCCCCTTAGGCAGATCACAGACAAGGGTGCTTCCCCTGGGTGACTAGTGCACAGTTATGAAGTCACAATGCCCCCTTAGGCAGATCACAGACAAGATTCGGTCACCTGGGTAACCAGCGCATAGTTATGATGTCACATTGCCGCATTAGGCAGATCACAGACAACGGTCTGTCACCTGAGTGACCAGTGAAGAGTTATGATGTCACATTGCCCCCTTAGGCAGATGACGGACAAGGGTCTGTCACCATGGTGACCAGTGAAGAGTTATGATGTCACAATGCCCCGTTAGGTAGTTCACAGTCAAGGTTCTGTAATCTGGGTGGCCACTGCAGAGTTATGATGTCACAATGCCCCCCTAAGGCAGATCACAGAGAAGGGTCTGGCACCTGGGTGACCAGTGCACAGTTATCATGACACAATGCCCCCTTAGGCAGATCGGAGACAAGATTCTGTCACCTGGGTAACCAGCGCAGAGTTATGATGTCACATTGCCCTATTAGGCAGATGACGGACAAGGGTCTGTCACCATGGTGACCAGTGAAGAAGTATGATGTCACAATGCCCCATTAGGCAGTTCACAGTCAAGGTTCTGTCACCTGGGTGACCAGTGGAGAGTTATGATGTCACAATGTCCCCTTAAGCATATCACAGATAAGGTTCTGTAACCTGGGGACAATTGCAGAGTTATGATGTCACAATACCCCCTTAGACAGATCACAGACACGGGTCTGTCACCTGGGAGACCAGTGAAGAGTTGTGATGTCACTATGCCCCCTTAGGCAGATCACAGACAAGGGTATGTCATCTGGGTGACCAGTGCAGGGTAATGATGTCACAATGCCCCCTTAGGCAGATAACAGACAAGCGTCTGACACCAGGGTGACCAGTGCAGAGTTACGATGTCAAAATGCCCTGTTAATCATTTCACAGAAAAGGGTCTGTCACCTGGGTGCCCCGTGCAGAGTTATGATGTCACAATGACCCCTTAGGCAGATCAAAGACAAAGGTATGTCACGTGGGTGACTAGTGCAGAGTTATGATGTCACAAACCCCCTTAGGCAGATCACAGACAAGGGTCTCTCACCTGCGTGACCAGTTCAGAGTTATCATGTCACAATGCCCCCTTAGGCAGGTCACTGACAAGGGTCTGTCAACTGGGTGACCAGTGTAGAGGTATGATCACACAATACCCTCTTAGGCAGATCTCAGACAAGGGTCTGTCACCTGGGTGACCAGTGCAGAGTTATGATGACACAATGCCCCCTTAGGCAGATCACAGACAAGCATCTGTGACCGGGGTGACCAGTGCAGGTTTATGGTGTCACAATGCCCGCTTAAGCAGATCGCAGTCAAGTGTATGTCACCTGGGTGACCAGTGCAGGGTAATGATGTCACAATGCCCCGTTAGGCATATCATGGATAAGGGTCTGTCACCTGGGTGGCCAGTGCAGAGTTATGATGTCACAATGCCCCCCTAAGGCAGATCACAGAGAAGCGTCTGTCACGTCGGTGACCAGTGCACAGTTATCATGACACAATGCACCCTTAGGCAGATCACAGACAAGGGTCTGTCACCTGGGTGACCAGTGCAGAGTTATGATGTCACAATGACCAATAGGCAGATCACAGACAAGGGTCTGTCACCTGTGTGACCAGTGCAGAGTTATGATGTCACATTGCCCCCTTAGGCAGATGATGGACAAGGGTCTGTCTCCATGGTCACCAGTGAAGAGTTACGATGTCAAAATGCCCTGTTAATCATTTCACAGAAAAGGGTCTGTCACCTGGGTGCCCCGTGCAGAGTTATGATGTCACAATGCCCCCTTAGGCAGATCAAAGACAAAGGTGTGTCACGTGGGTGACTAGTGCAGAGTTATGATGTCACAAACCCCCTTAGGCAGATCACAGACAAGGGTCTCTCACCTGCGTGACCAGTTCAGAGTTATCATGTCACAATGCCCCCTTAGGCAGGTCACTGACAAGGGTCTGTCAACTGGGTGACCAGTGTAGAGGTATGATCACACAATACCCCCTTAGACAGATCTCAGACAAGGATCTGTCACCTGGGTGACCAGTGCAGAGTTATGATGTCACAATACACCCTTAGACAGATCACAGACAGGGGTCTGTCACCTGGGAGACCAGTGCAGAGTTGTGATGTCACTATGCCCCCTTAGGCAGATCACAGACAAGGGTATGTCATCTGGGTGACCAGTGCAGGGTAATGATGTCACAATGCCCCCTTAGGCAGATAACAGACATGGGTCTGACACCAGGGTGACCAGTGCAGAGTTACGATGTCAAAATGCCCTGTTAATCATTTCACAGAAAAGGGTCTGTCACCTGGGTGCCCCGTGCAGAGTTATGATGTCACAATGCCCCCTTAGGCAGATCAAAGACAAAGGTATGTCACGTGGGTGACTAGTGCAGAGTTATGATGTCACAAACCCCCTTAGGCAGATCACAGACAAGGGTCTCTCACCTGCGTGACCAGTTCAGAGTTATCATGTCACAATGCCCCCTTAGGCAGGTCACTGACAAGGGTCTGTCAACTGGGTGACCAGTGTAGAGGTATGATCACACAATACCCCCTTAGGCAGATCTCAGACAAGGGTCTGTCACCTGGGTGACCAGTGCAGAGTTATGATGTCACAATGCCCCCTTAGGCAGATCACAGACAAGCGTCTGTGACCGGGGTGACCAGTGCAGGTTTATGGTGTCACAATGCCCGCTTAAGCAGATCGCAGTCAAGTGTATGTCACCTGGGTGACCAGTGCAGGGTAATGATGTCACAATGCCCCGTTAGGCATATCACGGACAAGGGTCTGTCACCTGGGTGGCCAGTGCCGAGTTATGATGTCATAATGCCTCCCTAAGGCAGATCACAGAGAAGCGTCTGTCACCTCGGTGACCAGTGCAGTTATCATGACACAATGCACCCTTAGGCAGATCACAGACAAGGGTATGTCACCTGGGTGACCAGTGCAGAGTTATGATGTCACAATGCCCAATAGGCAGATCACAGACAAGGGTCTGTCACCTGTGTGACCAGTGCAGAGTTATGATGTCACATTGCCCCCTTAGGCAGATGATGGACAAGGGTCTGTCTCCATGGTCACCAGTGAAGAGTTATGATGTCACAATGCCCCGTTAGGCAGTTCACAGTCAAGGTTCTGTCACCTGAGTGACCAGTGGAGAGTTATGATGTCACAGTGCCCCCTTAAGCATATCACAAATAAGGTTCTGTCACCTGGGGGACAAGTGCAGAGTTATGATGTCACAATACCCCCTTAGACAGATCACAGACAGGGGTCTTTCACCTGGGAGACCAGTGCAGAGTTGTGATGTCACTATGCCCCCTTAGGCAGATCACAGACAAGCGTATGTCATCTGGGTGACCAGTGCAGGGTAATGATGTCACAATGCCCCGTTAGGCATATCACGGACAAGGGTCTGTCACCTGGGTGGCCAGTGCAGAGTTATGATGTCACAATGCCCCCCCAAGGCAGATCACAGAGAAGCGTCTGTCACCTCGGTGACCAGTGCACAGTTATCATGACACAATGCCCCCTTAGGCAGATAACAGACAAGGGTCTGACACCAGGGTGACCAATGCAGAGTTACGATGTCAAAATGCCCTGTTAATCATTTCACAGAAAAGGGTCTGTCACCTGGGTGCCCCGTGCAGAGTTATGATGTCACAATGCCCCCTTAGGCAGATCAAAGACGAAGGTATGTCACGTGGGTGACTAGTGCAGAGTTATGATGTCACAAACCCCCTTAGGCAGATCACAGACAAGGGTCTCTCACCTGCGTGACCAGTTCAGAGTTATCATGTCACAATGCCCCCTTAGGCAGGTCACTGACAAGCGTCTGTCAACTGGGTGACCAGTGTAGAGGTATGATCACACAATACCCCCTTAGACAGATCTCAGACAAGGATCTGTCACCTGGGTGACCAGTGCAGAGTTATGATGTCACAATACCCCCTTAGACAGATCACAGACAGGGGTCTGTCACCTGGGAGACCAGTGCAGAGTTGTGATGTCACTATGCCCCCTTAGGCAGATCACAGACAAGGGTATGTCATCTGGGTGACCAGTGCAGGGTAATGATGTCACAATGCCCATTTAGGCAGATAACAGACATGGGTCTGACACCAGGGTGACCAGTGCAGAGTTACGATGTCAAAATGCCCTGTTAATCATTTCACAGAAAAGGGTCTGTCACCTGGGTGCCCCGTGCAGAGTTATGATGTCACAATGCCCCCTTAGGCAGATCAAAGACAAAGGTATGTCACGTGGGTGACTAGTGCAGAGTTATGATGTCACAAACCCCCTTAGGCAGATCACAGACAAGGGTCTCTCACCTGCGTGACCAGTTCAGAGTTATCATGTCACAATGCCCCTTTAGGTAGGTCACTGACAAGGGTCTGTCAACTGGGTGACCAGTGTAGAGGTATGATCACACAATACCCCCTTAGGCAGATCTCAGACAAGGGTCTGTCACCTGGGTGACCAGTGCAGAGTTATGATGTCACAATGCCCCCTTAGGCAGATCACAGACAAGCGTCTGTGACCGGGGTGACCAGTGCAGGTTTATGGTGTCACAATGCCCGCTTAAGCAGATCGCAGTCAAGTGTATGTCACCTGGGTGACCAGTGCAGGGTAATGATGTCACAATGCCCCGTTAGGCATATCACGGACAAGGGTCTGTCACCTGGGTGGCCAGTGCAGAGTTATGATGTCACAATGCCCCCCTAAGGCAGATCACAGAGAAGCGTCTGTCACCTCGGTGACCAGTGCACAGTTATCATGACACAATGCACCCTTAGGCAGATCACAGACAAGGGTATGTCACCTGGGTGACCAGTGCAGAGTTATGATGTCACAATGACCAATAGGCAGATCACAGACAAGGGTCTGTCACCTGTGTGACCAGTGCAGAGTTATGATGTCACATTGCCCCCTTAGGCAGATGATGGACAAGGGTCTGTCTCCATGGTCACCAGTGAAGAGTTATGATGTCACAATGCCCCGTTAGGCAGTTCACAGTCAAGGTTCTGTCACCTGAGTGACCAGTGGAGAGTTATGATGTCACAATGCCCCCTTAAGCATATCACAAATAAGGTTCTGTCACCTGGGGGACAAGTGCAGAGTTATGATGTCACAATACCCCCTTAGACAGATCACAGACAGGGGTCTTTCACCTGGGAGACCAGGGCAGAGTTGTGATGTCACTATGCCCCCTTAGGCGGATCACAGACAAGCGTATGTCATCTGGGTGACCAGTGCAGGGTAATGATGTCACAATGCCCCGTTAGGCATATCACGGACAAGGGTCTGTCACCTGGGTGGCCAGTGCAGAGATATGATGTCACAATGTCCCCCTAAGGCAGATCACAGAGAAGCGTCTCTCACCTCGGTGACCAGTGCACAGTTATCATGACACAATGCACCCTTAGGCAGATCACAGACAAGGGTATGTCATCTGGGTGACCAGTGCAGGGTAATGATGTCACAATGCCCCCTTAGGCAGATAACAGACAAGGGTCTGACACCAGGGTGACCAGTGCAGAGTTACGATGTCAAAATGCCCTGTTAATCATTTCACAGAAAAGGGTCTGTCACCTGGGTGCCCCGTGCAGAGTTATGATGTCACAATGCCCCCTTAGGCAGATCAAAGACAAAGGTATGTCACGTGGGTGACTAGTGCAGAGTTATGATGTCACAAACCCCCTTAGGCAGATCACAGACAAGGGTCTCTCACCTGCGTGACCAGTTCAGAGTTATCATGTCACAATGCCCCCTTAGGCAGGTCACTGACAAGGGTCTGTCAACTGGGTGACCAGTGTAGAGGTATGATCACACAATACCCGCTTAGGCAGATCTCAGACAAGGGTCTGTCACCTGGGTGACCAGTGCAGAGTTATGATGTCACAATGCCCCCTTAGGCAGATCACAGACAAGCGTCTGTGACCGGGGTGACCAGTGCAGGGTTATGGTGTCACAATGCCCACTTAAGCAGATCGCAGACGAGGGTCTGCAACTTGGGAGACCAGTGCAGAGTTATGATGTCACATTGCCCACTTAGGCAGATCAAAGACAAGGGTCTGTCACCTGGGTGAACAGTGCAGAGTTATGATGTCACAATGCCGCCTTAGGTAGTTTACGGACAAGGGTCTCTCAACTGGGTGTCCAGTGCAGGGTTATGATATCACAATGTCCCCTTAAGCAGAACACAGACAAGGTTCTGTCACCTGGGTGACCCGTGCAGAGTTATGATATCACAGTGGCCCCTTATGGAGATCACAGACAAGGATCTTTCACCTGGGTGACCAGTGCAGTGTTGTGATGACACAATGCCACCTTAGGCAGATCACACGCAAGGCTACGTCACCTGGGTTACCAGCGCACAGTTATGATGTCACAATGACCACTTAGGCAGATCACAGACAAGGGTACGTCACCTGGGTTACCAGTGGACACTTATTATGTCACATTGCCCCCTTAGGCAGATCACAGGCAAGGGTCTGTCGCCTGGGTGACCAGTGCAGAGTAATGAGGTCACAATACACCCTTAGGCAGATCACAGACAAAGGTCGGTCAGCTGGGCAACCAGTGCAGAGTTATGATGTCACAATGCCCCCTTAGGCAGATAGCAGACAAGGGTCTGTCAACATGATGACCAGCACCGAGTTATGAAGTCATAATACCCCATTAGGCCGATCACAGAAAAGGGTCTGTCCCCTGGGTGACCATTGCAGCGTTATGATATCATAATGCCCCCTTAGGCAGGACACAGACAAGGGTCTGTCACCTGGGTGACGAGCACAGACTTATGATGTCACAAGCCCCCTTAGGCAGATCACAGACAAGGGCCTGTCACCCGGGTGACCAGTGCAGACTTACGATGTCACAATGTCCCCTTAGGCAGATCACAGACAAGTGTCTGTCATCTGGGTGACCAGTGCAGAGTTATGATGTCACAATGACCCCTTCGGCAGATCACATTCAAGGACCTGTCACATGGCTGACCCAAGCAGAGTTATGATGTCACAATGCCCCCTTAGGCAGATCTCAGAGAAGCGTCAGTCACCTGGGTGCCCCGTGCAGACTTATGATGTCACAATGCCCCCTTAGGCAGATCAAAATCAAGGGTCTGTCACGTGGGTGTCCAGTGCAGAGTTATGAAGTCAAAATGACCCCTTTGGCAGTTCACAGACGAGGGTCTGTCACCTGGGGGACCCGTGCAGAGCTATGATGTCACAATGCCCCCTTAGGCAGATCACGGACAAGGGTCCGTCACCTGGGTTAGCAGTGAACTATTATGATGTCCCAATGCCCCCTTAGGCAGATCACAGACAAGAGTCTGTCACCACGGTGACCAGTGCAGAGTTAAGATGAAACAACGCCCCCATAGGCAGATCACAGACAAGGGCCTGTCACCAGGGAGCCCAGTGTAGTGTTATGATGTCACATTGCCCCCTGAGACAGATCACAGACAAGGGTCTGTCACCTGTGTGACCAGTGCAGAGTTTTGATGTCACAATGGCCCCTTAAGCAGTTCACAGACAAGGGTCTGTCACTTGGGTGACCATGTCAGAGTTATGATGTCACAATGCCTACGTAGGCATATCACAGACAATGGTCTGTCACCTTGGTGACCAGCGCACATTTATGATGTCACAATGCCCCCTTAGGCAGATCGTAGACAAGGGTCTGTCAAATGGGTGACCAGTGCAGAGTTATAATGTCACAATGCCACCCTTAGGGAGATCACAGACAAGCGTCTGTCACCTTGGAGACCAGTGCACAGTTATGATGTCACAATGCCCCCTTAGGCAGATCACAGACGAGGGTCTGTCATGTGGGTGACCAGTGCAGAGTTACGATGTCACAACGCCCCCTTAGGCAGATCACAGACAAAGGTCTGTCACCTGAGTGACCAGTGCAGAATTATGATGTCACAATCCCCCTTAGGCAGAACACAGACTTGGGTCTGCCTCCTGGGTGACCAGTGCAGAGTTATGATGTCACATTGCTCCTTTAGACACAAAACGGACAAGGGTCTGTCACTAGGGTGACCAGTGAAGAGTTATGATGTCATAATGCCCCGTTAGACAGTTCACAGTCAAGGTTCTGTCACCTGGGTGACCAGTGGGGAGTTATGATGTCACAATGGCCCCTTAAGCAGATCACAGACAAGGTTGGGTCACCTGGGGGACAAGTGCAGAGTTATGATGTCACAATGACCCCTTAGGTAGTTCACAGAAGAGGGTCTGTCACCTGAGTGACCAGTGCAGATTTATGATGTCACAACGCCCCCTTAGGCAGATCACAGACAATGGTCTCTCACCTTGGTGACGAATGCAGGGTTATGATGTCAAAATGCCGCATTAGGCAGATCACAGACAAAGGTCTGTCACCTGGGTGACCATTGCATAGTTATGATGTCACAATGACCCCTTTAGGCAGATCACAGACAAGGGTCTGTCACCTGGGTGACCAGTGCAGTGTTATGATGTCACAATGGCACCTTAGGCAGATCACAGACAAATGGTCTGTTACCTGGGTGACCAGTGTAGAGTTATGATGTCACAATGCCCTTTTAGGCAGATCAACGTCCAGGGTCTGTCACCTGGGTTACCAGTGCAGAGTTATGATGTCACAATGCCCACTTAAGCAGATCAAAGACAATAGTCTGTAACCAGGGTGACCCGTGCAGAGTTATGAAATCACAATGCCCCCTTAGGCAGATCACAGACAAGGGTCTGTCACCACGATGACCAGTGCAGTGTTATGATGTCCCAATGCCCCCTTAGGCAGATGACAGACAAGGGTCTGTCACCTGGGTGACCAGTGCAGAGTTACGATGTCACAATGACCCCTTAGGTAGATCACTTTCAAAGGCATGTCACATGGGAGACCCGAGCAGAGTTATGATGTCACAATGCCCCCTTACGCAGATCACAGACAAGGGTCTGTCACCTGGGTGCCCCGTTCAGAGTTATGACATCACAATGCGCCCATAGGCAGATCACAGACAAGGGTCTGTCACCACGTTGACATGTGCAGAGTTAAGATGCAACAACGCAGCCATAGGCAGATCACAGACAATGTTCTGTCACCTGGGTGACCAGTGCAGAGTTTCGATGTCACAATGACCCTTTAGGCAGGTCACAGACAAGGGTCTGTCACCTGGGTGACCAGTTCAGGGTTATGATGTCACAATTCCGCCTTAGGCGGATGACGGACAAAAGTCTGTCACCAGGGTGACCAGTGCAGAGTTACGCTGTCACAATGCCCCATTAGGCAGATCACAGAAAAGGGTCTATCACCTCGCTGACCAGTGCAGAGTTATGATATCGCAATGCCCCCTTAGGCAGATCAAAGACAAAGGACTGTCACCAGGGAGCCCAGTGTAGAGTGATGATGTCACAATCCCTCCTTAGGCATATCACAGACAATGGTCTGCACCTTGGTGACCAGGGCACAGTTATGATGTCACAATGACCCCTTATTCAGATCACAGGCAAGGGTCTGTCACCTGGGTGCCCAGTGTAGAGTTATGATGTCACAATGCCCCACTAAGCAGATCACACTCAAGGGTCTGCCAACTGGGTGACCATTGCAGAGTTATGATGTCACAATGACTCCTTAGGCAGATAACAGACAACGGTCGGTCACCTGGGTGACCTGTGCAGAGTTATGATGTCACAATGACCCCTTAGGCAGGTCACAGACAAATGGTCTGTCTGCTGACAGACTAGTGCAGAGTTATGATGTACCAATGCCCCTTTAGGCAGATCAAAGACAAGGGTCTGTCACCTGGGTTGCTAGTGCAGAGTTATGAAGTTACAATGCCCACATAAGCACATCAAAGACAATAGTCTGTCACGAGGGTGACCCGTACAGAGTTATGATGTCACAACGCAACCTTAGGCAGATCAGAGACAAGGGTGTGTCACCTGGGTGACCAGTGCACAGTTATGAAGTCACAATGCCCCCTTAGGCAGATCACAGACAAGGTTCTGTCACCTGGGTGACCAGTGCAGAGTTATTATGTCACAATGGCCCCTTAGGCAGATCACAGAAAGGTGTCTGTCACGATGGTGACAAGTGCAGGGTTATGAAGTCACCATGCCCCCTTAGGCAGATCACACACAAGGACCTGTCACCTGGGTGACCCGTGCCGAGTTATGATGTCACAATACCCCCTTAGGCAGATCACAGACAAGGGCCTGTCACCTGGGTGCCCAGTGCATGGTTATCATGTCACAATGCCCCCTTAGGCAGATCACAGACAAGGGTGTGTCACCTGGGTGACCAGTGCACAGTTATAAAGTCACAATACCCCCTTAGGCAGATCACAGACAAGGGTCTGTCACCGGGGTGACCAGGTGACCAGAGCACAGTTATGATGTCACAATGCCCCCTAGGCAGATCACAGAAAAGGGCCTGTCACCTGGGTGACCAGTGCAGAGTAATGATGTCACAATACTCCGTTAGGCAGATCACAGTCAAGGGTCTGTCCCCATTGTGACCAGTGAAGAGTTATGATGACACAATTCCCACTTAAGCAGATCAAAGACAATGGTCTTTCACCAGGGTGACCTGGGCAGAGTTACGATATCACAATGCCCCCTTAGGCAGATCACAGACAAGGGTCTGTAACCACGATGACCAGTACAGAGTTATGATGTCACAATGCCCCCTAAGGCAGATCATAGACAAGGGTCTGTCACCTGGGTGACAAGGGCAGAGTTATGATGTCACAATGCCCCCCTTAGGCAGATCACAGACAAGCGTCTGTCACCTGGGTGACCAGTGCACAGTTATCATGTCACAATGCCCCCTTAGGCAGATCACAGACAAGGGCCTGTCACCTAGGTGCCCCGTGCAGAGTTATGATGTCACAATGTACCCTTAGGCATATAACAGACAAGGGTCTGTCACCTGGGTGAGCAGTGCAGAGTTATGATGTCACAATGAACCCTTAGGCAGATCACAGACAAGTGTCTGTCACCTGGGTGACCGTGCAGAGTTATGATGTCACAAAGCCCCCTTAGGCAGATAACAGAGAAGGGTCTGTCACCAGGGTGAGCAGTGCAGAGTTATGATGTCACAATGCCCCCCTACGCAGATCACAGACAAGGTTCTCTCACCTGGGTGACGAGTGCAGAGTTATGATGTCACAATGTCACCTTAGGCAGATCACAGACAAGGGCCTGTCACCTGGGTGTCCAGTGCAGACATATGATGTCACAATGCCTCCTTAGTCTGATCACAGACAAGGGTCTGTCACCTGGGAGACCAGTGCAGAATTATGATGTCACAATGACCCCTTAGGCAGAACACATTCAAGGGCTTGTCACATGGGTGACCCGAGAAGAGTTATAATGTCACAATGCCCCCTTAGGCAGATCACAGACAAGGTTATGTCACCTGGGAGACCAGTGTAGTCGTATGATGTCACAATACCCCCTTAGGCAGGTCACAGACAAGGGTCTGTCACCTGGGTGACCAGTGCAGAGTTATGATGTCACAATGCCCCCTTAGGCAGATCACAGTCAAGGGTCCATCTCCTGTGTGACCAGTGCAGAGTTATGATGTCACAATGCCACCTTAGGCAGATCACACACAAAGGTCTGTCACCAGGGTGAACAGTGCAGAGTTATGTTGTCACAATTCCCCGCTAGGGAGATCACAGACATGTGACTCTCACTTTGGTGACGAGTGCAGAGTTATGATGTCACATGCCGCCTTAGGCAGATCACAGTCAGGGCTCTGTCACCTGGGTGAACAGTGCAGAGTTATGATGTCACAATGAACCCTTAGACAGATCTGAGACAAAGGTCTGTCACCTGGGTGACCCGTGCAGAATTATGATGTCACAATGCCCCCTTAGCAAATAACAGAGAAGGGAATGTCACAAGGGTGAGCAGTGCAAAGTTATGATGTCACAAATCCCCCCTAGGCAGATCACAGACAAGGGTCTCTCACCTGGGTGACGAGTGCAGTGTTGTGATGTCACAATGCCACCTTAGGCAGATCACAGACAAGGGCCTGTCACCTTGGTGCCCAGTGCAGACTTATGATGTCACAATGCCTCCTTAGGCAGATCACAGACAAGGGTCTGTCACCTGGGTGACCAGTGCAGAATTATGACGTCATAATGACCCCTTAGGCAGATCACTTTCAACGGCTTGTCACGTGAGTGACAAGAGCAGAGTTATGATGTCACAATGCCCCCTTAGGCAGATAACAGACAAGGGTCTGTCACCTGGGTGACCACTGCAGAGTTATGATGTCACAATGCACCCTTAGGCGGATCACAGTCAAGGTTCAATCTCCTGTGTGACCAGTGCAGAGTTATGATGTCGCAATGCCCCCTTAGGCAGATCAGATATAAGGGTCTTTCACCTCGGTGACCAGTGCAGAGTTATGGTGTCACAATGCCCCCTTAGGCAGATCACAGACAACGGCCTGTCACCTGAGTGACCAGTGCAGATTTATGATGTCACAATGACCCCTTAGGCAGATTACAGACAAGGGTCTGTCCCCTGGGTGACGAGTGCTGTGTTATGATGTCACAATGCCCCCTTAGGTAGATCACTGACAAGGGCCTGTCACCTGGGTTCCCAGTGTAGACTTATGATGTCACAATGCCCCCTTAGGCAGATCACAGACCAGGGTCGGTCACCTGGGTGACCAGTGCAGAGTTGTGGTGTCACAATGCCCCCTTAGGCAGATCACAGACAAGGGCCTGTCACCTGGGTGCCAAGCGCAGAGTTATGATGTCACAATGCCCCCTTATGCAGATCACAGAGAAGGGCCTGTCACGTGGGTGACCAGTGCAGAGTTATGAAGTCACAATGCCCCCTTAGGCAGATCACAGACAAGGGCCTGTCACCTAGGTGCCGTTGCAGAGTTTTGATGTCACAATGCCCCCTTAGGCTAATAACAGACAAGGGTCCATCTCCTACGTGACCAGTGCAACGTTATGATGTCACAATGCCCCCTTAGGCCGATCACAGATAAGGGTCAGTAACCACGGTGATCACTGCAAAGTTATGGTGTCACAATGCCCCCTTAGACAGATCACAGACAAGGGTCTGTCAACTGGGTGACAAGTGGAGATTCATGATGCCACAATGCCCAGTTAGGCAGATCAAATACAATTGTCTGTCACCTGGGTGACCAGTACAGAATTAAGATGTCACAATGCCCACTGAGGCAGATCACAGACAAGGGTCTGCCACCTGGGTTACCCGTGCAGAGTTATGATGTCACACTGGCCCCTTAGGCAGATCACAGACAAGGGTTTGTCACCTTGGTGCCCCGTGTAGAATTATGATGTAACAATGCCCCCCTAGACAGATCAAAGGCAAGGGTCTGTCACCTGGCTGACCAGTGCAGAGTTATGGTGTCACAATGCCTCCTTAGGCAGATCAAAGGCAAGAATCTGTAACCTGCGTGACCATTGCAGAGTTATGATGTCACAATGACCCATTAGACAGCTCACAGACAATGGTCTGTCACCTGGGTGAGCAGTAGAAGATTATGATGTCACAATGCCCCTTAGGCAGGTCACAGACAAGGGTTTGTCACCACTGTGACCAGTGAAGATTTATGATGTCACAATGCCCCCTTAGGCAGATCAAAGACAAGGGTTTGTCACCTCAGTGACACATGCAGAATTATGATGTCACAATGCCCCCTTAGGCAGATCAAAGACAAGGTTCTGTCACCTGGGTGCCCAGTGCAGAGTTATGATATCACAATGCACCCTTAGGCTGATCAAAGGCAAGGGTCTGTCACCTGTGTGCCGCTTGCAGAGTTTTGATGTCACAATGCCCCCTTAGGCTGATCACAGACAAGGGTCTGTCAGCAGGGTGACCAGTGCAAAGTTTTAATGTCACAATGCCCCGTTAGGCAGTTCGCACACAAGCGTCTGTCACCTGGGTTACCAGTGGAGAGTTATGAGGTCACAATGCCCCCTGAAGCACATCACAGACAATGGTCAGTCACCTGGGTAACCAGTGCAGAGTTATGATATCACAATGCCCCCTTAGGCAGATAGTGGACAAGGGTCTGTAACCAGGCTGACCAGTGCAGAGTTATGATGTCACAATACCCCATTAGGCTGATCACAGAAAAGTGTCTGTCACCTGGGTGACCATTGCAGAGTTATGATGTCACAATGCCCCCTTAGGCAGATCAAGGACAATGGTCTTTCACTAGGGTGACCAGTGCAGAGTTAAGAAGTCACAATACCCACTTAGGCAGATCACAGACAAGGGTCTGTCACCTGGGTGACCAGTGCAGAGTTATGATGTCACAATTCCCCCTTAGGCAGATAACAGACAAGGGTCTGTCACGAGGGTGAGCAGTGCAGAGTTATGATGTCACAATTCCACCCTAGGCAGATCACAGACATGGGTCTCTCACCTGGGTGACGAGTGCAGAGTTATGATGTCACAATGCCCCCTCAGGCAGATCACAGACAAAGGCCTGTCACCTCGGTGATCAGTGCAGACTTATGATGTCACAATGCCCCCTTGGGTAGATCACAGACCAGGATTTGTCACCTGGGTGACCAATGCAGAGTTATGATGTCACATTGACCCCTTAGGCAGATCACATCCAAGGGCCTGTCACATGGGTGACCCGAACAGAATTATGATGTCACAATGCTCCCTTAGGCAGATCACAGAGAAGGGTCTGTCACCTGGGTACCCCGTGCAGAGTTATGATGTAACAATGCCCCCTTAGACAGTTCAAAGTCAAGGGTCTGTCAGCTGGCTGACCAGTGCACAGTTATGATGTCAAAATGCCCCCTTAGGCAGATCAAAGGCAAGGATCTGTCACCTGGGTAACCAGCGCAGAGTTATGATGTCACATTGCCCCATTAGGCAGATGACGGACAAGGGTCTGTCACCATGGTGACCAGTGAAGAGGTATGATGTCACAATGCCCCATTAGGCAGTTCACAGTCAAGGTTCTGTCACCTGGGTGACCAGTGGAGAGTTATGATGTCACAATGTCCCCTTAAGCATATCACAGATAAGGTTCTGTAACCTGGGGGACAATTGCAGAGTTATGATGTCACAATACCCCTTTAGACAGATCACAGACAGGGGTCTGTCACCTGGGAGACCAGTGCAGAGTTGTGATGTCACTATGCCCCCTTAGGCAGATCACAGACAAGGGTATGTCATCTGGGTGACCAGTGCAGGGTAATGATGTCACAATGCCCCCTTAGGCAGATAACAGACAAGGGTCTGACACCAGGGTGACCAGTGCAGAGTTACGATGTCAAAATGCCCTGTTAATCATTTCACAGAAAAGGGTCTGTCACCTGGGTGCCCCGTGCAGAGTTATGATGTCACAATGCCCCCTTAGGCAGATCAAAGACAAAGGTATGTCACGTGGGTGACTAGTGCAGAGTTATGATGTCACAAACCCCCTTAGGCAGATCACAGACAAGGGTCTCTCACCTGCGTGACCAGTTCAGAGTTATCATGTCACAATGCCCCCTTAGGCAGGTCACTGACAAGGGTCTGTCAACTGGGTGACCAGTGTAGAGGTATGATCACACAATAACCCCTTAGGCAGATCTCAGACAAGGGTCTGTCACCTGGGTGACCAGTGCAGAGTTATGATGTCACAATGCCCCCTTAGGCAGACCACAGACAAGCATCTGTGACCGGGGAGACCAGTGCAGGTTTATGGTGTCACAATGCCCGCTTAAGCAGATCGCAGTCAAGTGTATGTCACCTGGGTGACCAGCGCAGGGTAATGATGTCACAATGCCCCGTTAGGCATATCACAGACAAGGGTCTGTCACCTGGGTGGCCAGTGCAGAGTTATGATGTCACAATGCCCCCCTAAGGCAGATCACAGAGAAGCGTCTGTCACCTCGGTGACCAGTGCACAGTTATCATGACACAATGCACCCTTAGGCAGATCACAGACAAGGGTATGTCACCTGGGTGACCAGTGCAGAGTTATGATGTCACAATGACCAACAGGCAGATCACAGACAAGGGTCTGTCACCTGTGTGACCAGTGCAGAGTTATGATGTCACATTGCCCCCTTAGGCAGATGATGGACAAGGGTCTGTCTCCATGGTCACCAGTGAAGAGTTATGATGTCACAATGCCCCGTTAGGCAGTTCACAGTCAAGGTTCTGTCACCTGAGTGACCAGTGGAGAGTTATGATGTCACAATGCCCCCTTAAGCATATCACAAATAAGGTTCTGTCACCTGGGGGACAAGTGCAGAGTTATGATGTCACAATACCCCCTTAGACAGATCACAGACAGGGGTCTTTCACCTGGGAGACCAGTGCAGAGTTGTGATGTCACTATGCCCCCTTAGGCAGATCACAGACAAGCGTATGTCATCTGGGTGACCAGTGCAGGGTAATGATGTCACAATGCCCCGTTAGGCATATCACGGACAAGGGTCTGTCACCTGGGTGGCCAGTGCAGAGACATGATGTCACAATGCCCCCCTAAGGCAGATCACAGAGAAGCGTCTGTCACCTCGGTGACCAGTGCAGAGTTGTGATGTCACTATGCCCCCTTAGGCAGATCACAGACAAGGGTATGTCATCTGGGTGACCAGTGCAGGGTAATGATGTCACAATGCCCCCTTAGGCAGATAACAGACAAGGGTCTGACACCAGGGTGACCAGTGCAGAGTTACGATGTCAAAATGCCCTGTTAATCATTTCACAGAAAAGGGTCTGTCACCTGGGTGCCCCGTGCAGAGTTATGATGTCACAATGCCCCCTTAGGCAGATCAAAGACAAAGGTATGTCACGTGGGTGACTAGTGCAGAGTTATGATGTCACAAACCCCCTTATGGAGATCACAGACAAGGGTCTCTCACCTGGGTGACCAGTGCAGTGTTGTGATGACACAATGCCACCTTAGGCAGATCACACGCAAGGCTACGTCACCTGGGTTACCAGCGCACAGTTATGATGTCACAATGACCACTTAGGCAGATCACAGACAAGGGTACGTCACCTGGGTTACCAGTGAACACTTATTATGTCACATTGCCCCCTTAGGCAGATCACAGGCAAGGGTCTGTCGCCTGGGTGACCAGTGCAGAGTAATGAGGTCACAATGCACCCTTAGGCAGATCACAGACAAAGGTCGGTCAGCTGGGCAACCAGTGCAGAGTTATGATGTCACAATGCCCCCTTAGGCAGATAGCAGACAAGGGTCTGTCAACATGATGACCAGCACCGAGTTATGAAGTCATAATACCCCATTAGGCCGATCACAGAAAAGGGTCTGTCCCCTGGGTGACCATTGCAGCGTTATGATATCATAATGCCCCCTTAGGCAGGTCACAGACAAGTTTCTGTCACCTGGGTGATGAGCGCAGACTTATGATGTCACAATGCCCCCTTAGGCAGATCACAGACAAGGGCCTGTCACCCGGGTGACCAGTGCAGACTTACGATGTCACAATGTCCCCTTAGGCAGATCACAGACAAGTGTCTGTCATCTGGGTGACCAGTGCAGAGTTATGATGTCACAATGACCCCTTCGGCAGATCACATTCAAGGACCTGTCACATGGCTGACCCAAGCAGAGTTATGATGTCACAATGCCCCCTTAGGCAGATCTCAGAGAAGCGTCAATCACCTGGGTGCCCCGTGCAGACTTATGATGTCACAATGCCCCCTTAGGCAGATCAAAATCAAGGGTCTGTCACGTGGGTGTCCAGTGCAGAGTTATGAAGTCAAAATGACCCCTTTGGCAGTTCACAGACGAGGGTCTGTCACCTGGGGGACCCGTGCAGAGCTATTATGTCACAATGCCCCCTTAGGCAGATCACGGACAAGGGTCCGTCACCTGGGTTAGCAGTGAAATATTATGATGTCCCAATGCCCCCTTAGGCAGATCACAGACAAGAGTCTGTCACCACGGTGACCAGTGCAGAGTTAAGATGAAACAACGCCCACATAGGCAGATCACAGACAAGGGCCTGTCACCAGGGAGCCTAGTGTAGTGTTATGATGTCACATTGTCCCCTGAGACAGATCACAGACAAGGGTCTGTCACCTGTGTGACCAGTGCAGAGTTTTGATGTCACAATGGCCCCTTAAGCAGTTCACAGACAAGGGTCTGTCACTTGGGTGACCATGTCAGAGTTATGATGTCACAATACCTACGTAGGCATATCACAGACAATGGTCTGTCACCTTGGTGACCAGCGCACATTTATGATGTCACAATGCCCCCTTAGGCAGATCGTAGACAAGGGTCTGTCAAATGGGTGACCAGTGCAGAGTTATAATGTCACAATGCCACCCTTAGGGAGATCACAGACAAGCGTCTGTCACCTTGGAGACCAGTGCACAGTTATGATGTCACAATGCCCCCTTAGGCAGATCACAGACGAGGGTCTGTCACGTGGGTGACCAGTGCAGAGTTACGATGTCACAACGCCCCCTTAGGCAGATCACAGACAAAGGTCTGTCACCTGAGTGACCAGTGCAGAGTTATGATGTCACAATCCCCCTTAGGCAGAACACAGACTTGGGTCTGCCTCCTGGGTGACCAGTGCAGAGTTATGATGTCACATTGCCCCTTTAGACACATAACGGACAAGGGTCTGTCACTAGGGTGACCAGTGAAGAGTTATGATGTCATAATGCCCCGTTAGACAGTTCACAGTCAAGGTTCTGTCACCTGGGTGACCAGTGGGGAGTTATGATGTCACAATGGCCCCTTAAGCAGATCACAGACAAATGGTCTGTTACCTGGGTGACCAGTGTAGAGTTATGATGTCACAATGCCCTTTTAGGCAGATCAAAGTCCAGGGTCTGTCACCTGGGTTACCAGTGCAGAGTTATGATGTCACAATGCCCACTTAAGCAGATCAAAGACAATAGTCTGTAACCAGGGTGACCCGTGCAGAGTTATGAAGTCACAATGCCCCCTTAGGCAGATCACAGACAAGGGTCTGTCACCACGATGACCAGTGCACTGTTATGATGTCCCAATGCCCCCTTAGGCAGATGACAGACAAGGGTCTGTCACCTGGGTGACCAGTGCAGAGTTATGATGTCACAATGACCCCTTAGGTAGATCACTTTCAAAGGCATGTCACATGGGAGACCCGAGCAGAGTTATGATGTCACAATGCCCCCTTACGCAGATCACAGACAAGGGTCTGTCACCTGGGTGCCCCGTTCAGAGTTATGACATCACAATGCGCCCTTAGGCAGATCACAGACAAGGGTCTGTCACCACGTTGACATGTGCAGAGTTAAGATGCAACAACGCAGCCATAGGCAGATCATAGACAATGTTCTGTCACCTGGGTGACCAGTGCAGAGTTTCGATGTCACAATGACCCTTTAGGCAGGTCACAGACAAGGGTCTGTCACCTGGGTGACCAGTTCAGGGTTATGATGTCACAATTCCGCCTTAGGCGGATGACGGACAAAAGTCTGTCACCAGGGTGACCAGTGCAGAGTTACGCTGTCACAATGCCCCATTAGGCAGATCACAGAAAAAGGTCTATCACCTCGCAGACCAGTGCAGAGTTATGATATCGCAATGCCCCCTTAGGCAGATCAAAGACAAGGGACTGTCACCAGGGAGCCCAGTGTAGAGTTATGATGTCACAATCCCTCCTTAGGCATATCACAGACAATGGTCTGCACCTTGGTGACCAGGGCACAGTTATGATGTCACAATGACCCCTTATTCAGATCACAGGCAAGGGTCTGTCACCTGGGTGCCCAGTGTAGAGTTATGATGTCACAATGCCCCACTAAGCAGATCACACTCAAGGGTCTGCCAACTGGGTGACCATTGCAGAGTTATGATGTCACAATGACTCCTTAGGCAGATAACAGACAACGGTCGGTCACCTGGGTGACCTGTGCAGAGTTATGATGTCACAATGACCCCTTAGCCAGGTCACAGACAAATCGTCTGTCTGCTGGCAGACCAGTGCAGAGTTATGATGTACCAATGCCCCTTTAGGCAGATCAAAGACAAGGGTCTGTCACCTGGGTTGCTAGTGCAGAGTTATGAAGTTACAATGCCCACTTAAGCACATCAAAGACAATGGTCTGTCACGAGGGTGACCCGTACAGAGTTATGATGTCACAACGCACCCTTAGGCAGATCACAGACAAGGGTGTGTCACCTGGGTGACCAGTGCACAGTTATGAAGTCACAATGCCCCCTTAGGCAGATCACAGACAAGGTTCTGTCACCTGGGTGACCAGTGCAGAGTTATTATGTCACAATGGCCCCTTAGGCAGATCACAGAAAGGTGTCTGTCACGATGGTGACAAGTGCAGGGTTATGAAGTCACCATGCCCCCTTAGGCAGATCACACACAAGGACCTGTCACCTGGGTGACCCGTGCCGAGTTATGATGTCACAATACCCCCTTAGGCAGATCACAGACAAGGGCCTGTCACCTGGGTGCCCAGTGCATGGTTATCATGTCACAATGCCCCCTTAGGCAGTTCACAGACAAGGGTGTGTCACCTGGGTGACCAGTGCACAGTTATAAAGTCACAATACCCCCTTAGGCAGATCACAAACAAGGGTCTGTCACCGGGGTGACCAGAGCACAGTTATGATGTCACAATGCCCCCTAGGCAGATCACAGAAAAGGGCCTGTCACCTGGGTGACCAGTGCAGAGTAATGATGTCACAATACTCCGTTAGGCAGATCACAGTCAAGGGTCTGTCCCCATTGTGACCAGTGAAGAGTTATGATGACACAATGCCCACTTAAGCAGATCAAAGACAATGGTCTTTCACCAGGGTGACCTGGGCAGAGTTACTATATCACAATGCCCCCTTAGGCAGATCACAGACAAGGGTCTGTAACCACGATGACCAGTACAGAGTTATGATGTCACAATGCCCCCCTTAGGCAGATCACAGACAAGCGTCTGTCACCTGGGTGACCAGTGCACAGTTATCATGTCACAATGCCCCCTTAGGCAGATCACAGACAAGGGCCTGTCACCTAGGTGCCCCGTGCAGAGTTATGATGTCACAAAGCCCCCTTAGGCAGATAACAGAGAAGGGTCTGTCACCAGGGTGAGCAGTGCAGAGTTATGATGTCACAATGCCCCCCTACGCAGATCACAGACAAGGTTCTCTCACCTGGGTGACGAGTGCAGATTTATGATGTCACAATGTCACCTTAGGCAGATCACAGACAAGGGCCTGTCACCTGGGTGTCCAGTGCAGACATATGATGTCACAATGCCTCCTTAGTCTGATCACAGACAAGGGTCTGTCACCTGGGTGACCAGTGCAGAATTATGATGTCACAATGACCCCTTAGGCAGAACAGATTCAAGGGCTTGTCACATGGGTGACCCGAGAAGAGTTATAATGTCACAATGCCCCCTTAGGCAGATCACAGACAAGGTTATGTCACCTGGGAGACCAGTGTAGTCGTATGATGTCACAATACCCCCTTAGGCAGGTCACAGACAAGGGTCTGTCACCTGGGTGACCAGTGCAGAGTTATGATGTCACAATGCCCCCTTAGGCAGATCACAGTCAAGGGTCCATCTCCTGTGTGACCAGTGCAGAGTTATGATGTCACAATGCCACCTTAGGCAGATCACACACAAAGGTCTGTCACCAGGGTGAACAGTGCAGAGTTATGTTGTCACAATTCCCCGCTAGGGAGATCACAGACATGTGACTTTCACTTTGGTGACGAGTGCAGAGTTATGATGTCACATGCCCCCTTAGGCAGATCACAGTCAGGGCTCTGTCACCTGGGTGAACAGTGCAGAGTTATGATGTCACAATGAACCCTTAGACAGATCTGAGACAAAGGTCTGTCACCTGGGTGACCCGTGCAGAATTATGATGTCACAATGCCCCCTTAGCAAATAACAGAGAAGGGAATGTCACAAGGGTGAGCAGTGCAGAGTTATGATGTCACAAATCCCCCCTAGGCAGATCACAGACAAGGGTCTCTCACCTGGGTGATGAGTGCAGAGTTATGATGTCACAATGCCACCTTAGGCAGATCACAGACAAGGGCCTGTCACCTTGGTGCCCAGTGCAGACTTATGATGTCACAATGCCTCCTTAGGCAGATCACAGACAAGGGTCTGTCACCTGGGTGACCAGTGCAGAATTATGACGTCACAATGACCCCTTAGGCAGATCACTTTCAACGGCTTGTCACGTGAGTGACAAGAGCAGAGTTATGATGTCACAATGCCCCCTTAGGCAGATAACAGACAAGGGTCTGTCACCTGGGTGACCACTGCAGAGTTATGATGTCACAATGCACCCTTAGGCGGATCAGAGTCAAGGGTCAATCTCCTGTGTGACCAGTGCAGAGTTATGATGTCGTAATGCCCCCTTAGGCAGATCAGATATAAGGGTCTTTCACCTCGGTGACCAGTGCAGAGTTATGGTGTCACAATGCCCCATTAGGCAGATCACAGACAACGGCCTGTCACCTGAGTGACCAGTGCAGATTTATGATGTCACAATGCCCCCCTAGACAGATAAAAGGCAAGGGTCTGTCACCTGGCTGACCAGTGCAGAGTTATGGTGTCACAATGCCCCCTTAGGCAGATCAAAGGCAAGAATCTGTAACCTGCGTGACCATTGCAG
Source organism: Gorilla gorilla gorilla (assembly GCF_029281585.2). Taxonomy (NCBI): domain Eukaryota; kingdom Metazoa; phylum Chordata; class Mammalia; order Primates; family Hominidae; genus Gorilla; species Gorilla gorilla. The sequence goes on from NC_073238.2 coordinate 1,419,000, forward strand.
AGTTATGATGTCACAATGACCCATTAGACAGCTCACAGACAATGGTCTGTCACCTGGGTGAGCAGTGGAAGATTATGATGTCACAATGCCCCTTAGGCAGGTCACAGACAAGGGTTTGTCACCACTGTGACCAGTGAAGATTTATGATGTCACAATGCCCCCTTAGGCAGATCAAAGACAAGGGTCTGTCACCTCGGTGACACATGCAGAATTATGATGTCACAATGCCCCCTTAGGCAGATCAAAGACAAGGTTCTGTCACCTGGGTGCCCAGTGCAGAGTTATGATATCACAATGCACCCTTAGGCTGATCAAAGGCAAGGGTCTGTCACCTGGGTGCCTCTTGCAGAGTTTTGATGTCACAATGCCCCCATAGGCTGATCACAGACAAGGGTCTGTCAGCAGGGTGACCAGTGCAAAGTTATGATGTCACAATGCCCCGTTAGGCAGTTCGCACACAAGCGTCTGTCACCTGGGTTACCAGTGGAGAGTTATGAGGTCACAATGCCCCCTGAAGCACATCACAGACAATGGTCAGTCACCTGGGTAACCAGTGCAGAGTTATGATATCACAATGCCCCCTTAGGCAGATAGTGGACAAGGGTCTGTAACCAGGCTGACCAGTGCAGAGTTGTGATGTCACAATACCCCATTAGGCCGATCACAGAAAAGTGTCTGTCACCTGGGTGACCATTGCAGAGTTATGATGTCACAATACCCCTTAGGCAGATCAAGGACAATGGTCTTTCACTAGGGTGACCAGTGCAGAGTTAAGAAGTCACAATACCCACTTAGGCAGATCGCAGACAAGGGTCTGTCACCTGGGTGACCAGTGCAGAGTTATGATGTCACAATTCCCCCTTAGGCAGATAACAGACAAGGGTCTGTCACCTGGGTGTACATTGCAGTGTTATGATGTCACAATGCCCCCTTAGGTAGATCACAAACAAGGGTCTGTCTGCTGGGTGACCAGTGCAGAGTTACGATGTCACAATGCCACCCTAGGCAGATCACAGACATGGGTCTCTCACCTGGGTGACGAGTGCAGAGTTATGATGTCACAATGCCCCCTCAGGCAGATCACAGACAAAGGCCTGTCACCTCGGTGCCCAGTGCAGACTTATGATGTCACAATGCCCCCTTGGGTAGATCACAGACCAGGATTTGTCACCTGGGTGACCAATGCAGAGTTATGATGTCACATTGACCCCTTAGGCAGATCACATCCAAGGGCCTGTCACATGGGTGACCCGAAGAGAGTTATGATGTCACAATGCTCCCTTAGGCAGATCACAGAGAAGGGTCTGTCACCTGGGTTCCCCGTGCAGAGTTATGATGTAACAATGCCGCCTTAGACAGTTCAAAGACAAGGGTCTGTCAGCTGGCTGACCAGTGCACAGTTATGATGTCAAAATGCCCCCTTAGGCAGATCAAAGGCAAGGATCTGTCACCTGGGTGTCCATTGCAGAGTTATGATGTCACATTGACCCCTTAGGCAGATCACATTCAAGGGCCTGCCACATGGGTAACCCGAGCAGAGATATGATGTCCCAATGCCCCCTTAGGCAGATCACAGACAAGGGTCTGTCACCTGGGTGCCCCATGCATAGTTATGATGTAACAATGCCCCGTTAGGCAGATAAAAGACAAGGTTCTGTCACCTGGCTGACCAGTGCACAGTTATGGTGTCACAATGCCCCCTCAAGCAGCTCACAGACAGGGGTCTGTCACCTGCGTGAGCAGTGGAGAATTGTGATGTCACAATGACCCTTTAGGCAGTTCACAGACAACAGTCTGTCACCACGGTGACAAGTGAAGATTTCTGATGTCACAGTGCCCCCTTAGGCAGATCAAAGACAAGGGTCTGTAACCTCGGTGTCACGTGCAGAATTATGATGTCAAAATGCCCCTTTAGGGAGATCAAAGACAATGGTCTCTCACCTGGGTGTCCAGTGCAGAGTTATGATGTCACAATGCACCCTTAGGCAGATCACAGACAATGGTGTTTCACCTGGGTGCCCCTTGCAGAGTTTTGATGTCACAATGCCCCCTTAGGCTGATAACGGAGAAGGGTCTGCCACCAGGGTGACCAGTGCAAAGTTATGATGTCACAGTGCCCCGTTATGCAGTTCGCAGACAAGTGTCTGTCACCTGGGTGACCAGTGGAGAGTTGTGATGTCACAATGCCCCCTTAAACAGATCACAGACAAGGGTCCGTCCCCTGGGTGACCAGTGCAGAGTTATGATATCACAATGCCCCCTTAGGCAGTTCACAGACAAGGGTCTGTCACCTGAGTGACCAGAGCAGATTTATGATGTCACATCGCCCCCTTAGGCAAATCAAAGACAACCGTCTGTCACCTTGGTGACCAATACAAGGTTATGATGTCACAATGCCTCCTTATGCAGGTCACAGAGAAGGGTCTCTCTCCTGCATGACCAGTGCAGAGATATGATGTCACAATGCCCCATTAGGCAGATAACAGAGAAGGGTCTGTCACCTGGGTGACCAGTGCAGAGAAGTGATGTCACAATGCCACCTTAGGCAGACCACAGTCAAGGGACGTCACCTGGGTTACCAGTGCAGAGTTATGATGTCACAATGCCCCCTTAGGCACATCACAGACAAGGGTACGTCACCTGGGTTACTAGTGCACAGTTATGATGTCACAATGCCCTCTTAGCCAGATCACAGACAAGGGACTGTCACCTCGGTGACTAGTGAATAGTTATGATGCAACAATGCCCGCTTAGGCAGATCACAGAAAACGGTCTGTCACCTGAGTGACGAGTGGCGAATTATGAGGTCACAATGCCCCCTTAGGCAGATCACAGACAAGGGTCAGTCACCTGGGTAACCAGTGCAGAGTTACGATATCACAATGCCCCCTTAGGCAGATAGTGGACAAGGGTCTGTAACCAGGCTGCCCAGTGCAGAGTTATGCTGTTACAATACCCCATTAGGCCGATCACAGAAAAGGGTCTGTCACCTGGGTGACCAGTTCAGAGTTATGATGTCACAATGCCCCTTTAGGCAGATCACTGACAAGGGTCTGTCACCTGGGTGACCAGTGTAGAGGTATGATGACACAATGCCACCTTAGGCAGATCTCAGACAAGGGTCGGTCACCGGGGTGACCAGTGTCGAGTTATGATGTCACAATGCCCACTTAGGCAGATCAAAGGGAAGGGTCTGTCACCTCGGTGACCAGTTCAGAATTATGATGGCACAATGCCTCTGTAGGCAGATCACAGTCAAGGGTCTGTCAACACGGTGACCAGTGCAGAGTTATGATGTCATAATGCCCCCTTAGCCAGATCACAGACAAGGGTCTGTCACCTGGGTGACCAGTGCAGAGTTGTGATGTCACAATACCACCTTAGGCAGATCACAGTCAAGGTTAGGTCACCTGGGTTACCAGTGCACAGTTATGACGTCACAATTCCCTCTTAGGCAGATCACAGACAAGGGTCTGTCACCTCGGTGACTAGTGAAGAGTTATGATACAACAACGCCCCTTTAGGCAGACCACAGAAAAGGGTCTGTCACCAGGGTGACGAGTGGTGAGTTATGAGGTCATAATGCCCCCTTAGGCAGATCACAGACAAGGGTCAGTCACCTGGTTAACCAGTGCAGAGTTATGATGTCACAATGCCCCCTTAGGTAGACAGTGGACAAGGGTCTGTAACCAGGCTGACCAGTGCAGAGTTATGATGTCAGAATACCCCATTAGGCCGATCACAGAAAAGGGTCTGTCACCCGGGTGACCATTGCAGAGTTATGATGTCACAATGCCCCCTTAGGCAGATGACAGACAAGGGTCTTTCACGTGGGTGACCAGTGCAGAGTTATGAAGTCACAATGCCCCCTTAGGCAGATCGCAGACAAGGGCCTGTCACCTGGGTGCCCAGTGCAGACTTATGATGAAACAATGCCCCCTTAGTCAGATCACAGACAAGGGTCTGTCACCTCGGTGACACGTGCAGTGTTATGATGTCAAAATGCCCGTTTAGGCAAATCAAAGACAAGGGTCTGTCACCTGGGTGCCCAGTGCAGAGTTATGGTGTCACAATGCACCCTTGGGCAGATCACAGACAAAGATCTGTCACCTGGGCGCTCCGTGCGGAGTTTTGATGTCACAATGCCCACTTAGGCAGATCACAGACAAGGTTTTGTCACCTGGGTGCCCCATGCAGAGTTATGATGTGACAACGCCCCCTTAGACAGATCAAAGACAAGGCTCTGTCACCTAGCTGACCAGTGCAGAGTTATGATGTCCCTATGCCCCGTTAGGCAGATCAAAGACAAGGATCTGTCACCTGGGTGTCCATTGCAGTGTTATGATGTCACAATGCCCCTTTAGGCAGATCACAAACAAGGGTCTGTCTCCTGGGTGACCAGTGCAGAGTTATGATGTCACAATGCCCAATTAGGCAGATCATACATAACGGTCTGTAACCGCGGTGACCAGTGCAGAGTTATGGTGTCACAATGCCACCTTAGTCAGATCACAGACTAGGGTCTGTCTCCTGGATGACAAGTGCAGTGTTATGATGTCACAATGACAACTTAAGAAGATCAAAGACCACGGTTTGTCACCAGGGTGTCCCGTGGAGAATTATGATGTCACAATGCACCCTTTGGCAAATCACAGACAAGGTTCTGTCACCTGGGTGACCCGTGCTGAGTTATGATGTCACAAAGCCCGCTTATGCAGATCACATACAAGGGTCTGTCACATGGGTGACCAGTGCAGAGTTGTGATGTCACATTGCCACCTTAGGCAGATCAAGTCAATGGTAAGTCACCTGGGATACCACTGCACAGTTATGATGTCACAATGCACCCTTAGGCACATCACAGACAAGGGTACGTCACCTGCGTTACGAGTGCACAGTTATGATGTCACAATGCCCCCTTAGGCAGATAACAGACAAGGGTCTGTCACCTGGGTGAGCAGTGCAGACTTATGATGTCACAATGCCACCTTAGGCAGATCACAGACAAGGGCCTGTCAACTGGGTGACCAGTGCAGGGTTATGATGTCACTATGCCCCCTTAGGCAGATCACAGCCAAGGTTCTGTCACCTGGTAGACCAGTGCAGAGTTATGATGTCAAAATGCCCCCTTAGACAGTTCACAGGGAAGGGTCTGTCACCTTGGTGACCAGTGCAAATTTATGATGTCACAACGCCCCCTAAGGCAGATCACAGGCAATGGTCTGTCACCTTGGTGACCAATGCAGAATTATGATGTCACAATGCCACCCTAGGCAGATCACAGACAAGGGTCTCTCACCTTGGTGACGAGTGCAGAGTTATGAAGCCACAATTCCCCCTTAGGCAGATCACAGACAAAGGCCTGTCACCTCGGTGCCCAGTGCAGACTTATGATGTCACAATGCCCCCTTAGGCGGATCACAGAGAAGGGTCTGTCACCTGGGTGACCAATGCAGAGTTATGATGTCACAATGCACCCTTAGGCAGATCACATTCAAGGGCCTGTCACATGGGTGACTGGAGCAGAGGTATGATGTCACAATGCCCCCTTTGGCAGATCACAGACAAGGGTCTGTCACCTGGGAGCCCAGTGCAGAGATCTGATGTCACAATGCCCCCTTAAGCAGATCAAAGAGAAGGGTCTGTCACCTGGGTGACCAGTGCACAGATATGATGTCTCAATAGCCCCATAGGCAGATCACGTTCAAGGGCCTGTCACATGGGTGACCCGTGCAGAGTTATGATGTCACAATGCCCCCTTAAGCAGGTCAAAGAAAAGGGTCTGTCACCTGGGTGACCAGTGCAGAGTTAGGATGTCTCAATACCCCCTTAGGCAGATCACATTCAAGGGCCTCTCACATGGGTGACTCGAGCAGATTTATGATGTCACAATGCCCCCTTAGGCAGATCACAGACAAGGGTCTGTCACCTGGGTGCCCCGTGCAGAGTTATGATGTGACAATGCCTCCTTAGACAGATCAGAGGCAGGGGTCTGTCACCTAGCTGACCAGTGCAGAGGTATGATGCCACAATGTCCCCTTAGGCCGAAAAAAGACAAGGTTCTGTCACCTGGGTCTCCATTGCAGTGTTATGATGTCACAATGCCTCCTTAGGTAGATCACAAACAATGGTCTGTCTCCTGGGTGACCACTACAGAGCTATGAAGTCACAATGCCCACTTAGGCAGATCAAAGACAAGGGTCTGTCACCTCGGGGACCAATGCAGAGTTATGATGTCACAATGCCCCCTTAGGCAGATCAGACACAAGGGTGTGTCACCTGCTGACCAGTGCAGAGTTATGATGTCTCAATGCCCCCTTAGGCATAATCACATTCAAGGGCCTGTCACTTGGGTGACCCGTGCTGAGTTTTGATGTCACAATGCCCCCTTAGGCAGATCACAGAAAAGGGTCTGCCACCTGGGTGCCTCGTGCAGAATAATGATCTTACAATGCCCCCTTGGCGGATCACAGAAATTGGTCTGTCACCTGGATTACTAGTGCAGAGTTATGATGTGACAATGAGCACTTAGTCAGTTCACAGACAGGGGCCTGTCACCTGGGTGACCAGTGCAGTGTTATGATGTCACAATGCCCCCTTAGGCACATTACAGACAAGGGTCTGTCACCTGCGTGTCTAGAGCAGAGTTTTGATGTCACAATGCCCCCTAGGCAGTTTACAGACAAGGGTCTCTCACCTGGGTGTCCAGTGCATGGTTATGATATCACAATGCCCCCTTTCGCAGATCACAGGCAATGGTCTGTCACCTGTGTGACCAGTGCAGAGTTATGATGTCACAATGCCCCCTTAGGCAGATCAAAGACAAGGGTCTGTCACCTGGGAGACCAGTGCAGAGTTATGATGTCACAATGACCACTCAAGAATATCAAAGACAAGGGAATGTCACCAGGGTGACCCGTGCAGAATCATGATTTCACAATGCACCCTTTGGCAGATCACAGACAAGGGTCTGTCGCCTGGGTGACCAATGCAGGGTTATGATGTCACAATGCCCCTTATGCAGATCACAGACAAGGGTCTCTCACCTGGGTGACCAGTGCAGAGTTTTGATGGCACAATGCCCCCTTAGGCAGATTACAGAAAAGGGTCTGTCACCCGGGTGACTAGTGGCGAGTTTTGAGGTCATAATGCCCCCTCAGGCAGATCACAGACAAGGGTCGGTCACCTGGGTAACCAGTGCAGAGTTATGATGTCACAATGCCCCCTGAGGCAGATAACAGACAAGGGTCTGTCACCTGGGTGAGCAGTGCAGAGTTATGATGTCACAATGCCCCCTGAGGCAGATAACAGAAAAGGGTCAGTCACCTGGGTGAGCAGTGCAGAATTATGAAGTCACAATGCCCACTTAGGCAGATCACAGACTAGGGCCTGACACCAGGATGACCAGTTCGGAGTTTTGATGTCACTATGCCCCATTAGGTAGATCACAGACAAGGGTCTGTCGCCTGGGAGACCAGTGCAGAGTTATGATGTCACAATGCGCCCTTAGGCAGTTCACAGAGAAGGGTCTGTCACCTGGGTGAACAGTGCAAATTTATGATGTCACAACGCCCCCTTAGGCAGATCACAGGCAATGGTCTGTCACCCTGGTGACCAATGCAGAGTTATGATGTCACAATGCCCCCCTAAGCAAATCACAGACAAGGGTCTCTCACCTTGGTGACGAGTGCAGAGTTATGAAGTCACAATTCCCCCTTAGGCAGATCACAGACAAAGGCCTGTCACCTCGGTGCCCTGTGTAGACTTATGATGTCACAATGCCCCCTTAGGCAGATCAGAGACAAGGGTCTGTCACCTGCGGACCAGTGCAGAGTTATGATGTCTCAATGCACCCTTAGGCAGATCAGATTCAAGGGCCTGTCACTTGGGTGACCCGTGCTGACTTTTGATGTCACAATGCCCCCTTAGGCGGATCACAGACAAGGGTCTACGACCTGGGTGACGAGTGGCAAGTTATGAGGTCATAATGCCCCCTTAGGCAGATCACAGACAAGGTTCGGTCACCTGGGTAACCAGTGCAGAGTTATGATGTCACAATAAAACCTTAGGCAGATAGTGGACAAGTGTCTGTAACCAGGCTGACCAGTGCAGAGTTATGATGTCACAATGCCCACTTAGGCAGATAGTGGACAAGTGTCTGTAACCAGGCTGACCAGTGCAGAGTTATGATGTCACAATACCACATTAGGCCGATCACAGAAAGGGGACTATCACCTGGCTGACCATTGCAGAGTTATGATGTCACAATTCCCCCTTAGGCAGATCACAGACAAGGCTCTTTCACCTGGGTGACCAGTGCAGAGTTATGAAGTCACAATGCCCACTTAGGCATATCACAGACAAGGGCCTGTCACCTGGGTGCCCAGTGCAGACTTATGATGTCACAATGACCCCTTAGGCAGATCACAGACAAGGGTCTGTCACCTGGGTGACCAGTGCAGAGTTATTTTGTCACAATGACCCCTTAAGCAGATCACTTTCAAGGGCCTGTCACGTGGGTGACACGTGCAGAGTTATGATGTCACAATGCCCCCTTTGTCAGATAACAGACAAGGGTCTGTCACCTGGGTGAGCAGTTCAGAGTTATGAAGTCACAATGCCCCCTTAGGCAGATCACAGACTAGGGCCTGTCACCTGGATGACCAGTGCAGAGTTATGGTGTCACAATGCCCCCTTAGGCAGTTCACAGAGAAGGGTCTGTCACCTGGGTGAACAGTGCAAATTTATGATGTCACAACGCCCCCTTAGGCAGATCACAGGCAATGGTCTGTCACCTTGGTGACCAATGCAGAGTTATGATGTCACAGTGCCCCCCTATGCAGATCACAGACAAGGGTCTCTCACCTTGGTGACGAGTGCAGAGTTATGAAGTCACAATTCCCCCTTAGGGAGATCAGAGACAAAGGCCTGTCACCTCGGTGCCCAGTGCAGACTTATGATGTCACAATGCCCCCTTAGGCAGATCACAGAGAAGGGTCTGTCACCTCTGTGACCAATGCAGAGTTATTATGTCACAATGCACACTTAAGCAGATCACATTCAAGGGCCTGTCACATGGGTGACTCGAGCAGAATTATGATGTCACAATGCCACCTTAGGCAGATCACAGACAAGGCTCTTTCACCTGGGTGACCAGTGCAGAGTTATGAAGTCACAATGCCCCCTTAGGCATATCACAGACAAGGGCCTGTCACCTGGGTGCCCAGTGCAGACTTATGATGTCACAATGCCCCGTTAGGCAGATCACAAACAAGGGTCTGTCACCTGGGTGACCAGTGCAGATTTATGATGTCACAATGACCCCTTAAGCAGATCACTTTCAAGGGCCTGTCACGTGGGAGACACGTGCAGAATTATGATGTCACAATGCCCACTTAGGCAGATAACAGACAAGGGTCTGTCAGCTGGGTGACCCATGAAGTGTTATGATGTCACAATGCCCCCTTAGGCAGATAACAGACAAGGGTCTGTCACCTGAGTGAGAAGTGCAGAGTTATGAAGTCACAATGCCCCCTTAGGGAGATCACAGACAAGGGCATGTCACCTGGGTGACCAGTGCAGAGTTATGAGGTCACAATGCCCCCTTAGGCAGATCACAGACAATCGTCTGTCACCTTGGTGACCAATGGAGAGTTATGATGTCACAATGCCACCTTAGGCAGATCACAGACAATGGTCTGTCACCTGCGTGACCAGTGCAGACTTATGAAGTCACAATGCCCACATAGGCAGATCAAAGACAATGGTCTGTCACCTAGGTGACCAATGCAGAGTTATGATGTCACTATGCCCTCGTAGGCATGTCAAAGACAAGGGTGTGTCACCTGGGGACCACTGCGGATTCATCATGTCTCAATGCCCCCTTAGGCAGATCACATCCAAGGGCCTGTCACATGGGTGACCCGTGCAGTGTTTTCATGTCACAATGCCCCCTTAGCAGATCACAGACAAGGTTCTGCCACCTGGGTGCCTCGTGCAGAGTTATGATGTCACAATGACCCCTTAGGCAGTTCACAGACAAGGGTCTGTCACCTGAGTGAGAAGTGCAGAGTTATGAAGTCACAATACCCCCTTAGGGAGATCACGGACAAGGGCATGTCACCTGGGTGACCAGTGCAGAATTATGAGGTCACAATGCCCCCTTAGGCAGATCACAGACAAGGGTATGTCACCTGGGAGTCCAGTGCAGAATTATGAAGTCACAATGCCCTCTTAGGCAGATCACAGACAAGGGCCTGTCACCTGGGTGACCAGTGCAGAGTTATGAGGTCACAACGCCCCCGTAGGCAGATCACAGACAATGGTCTGTCACCTTGGTGACCAATGGAGAGTTATGATGTCACAATGCCCCCTTAGGGAGATCACAGACAATGGTCTGTCACCTGCGTGACCAGTGCAGACTTATGATGTCACAATGCCCACAGAGGCAGATCAAAGACAATGGTCTGTCACCTCGATGACCAATGCAGAGTTATGATGTCACCATCCCCTCGTAGGCAGGTCAAAGACAAGGGTGTGTCACCTGGGGACCAGTGTGGATTCATGATATCTCAATGCCCCCTTAGGCAGATCACATTCAAGGGCCTGTCACATGGGTGACCCGTGCAGTGTTTTGATGTCACAATGCCCCCTTAGCAGATCACAGACAAGGATCTGCCACCTGGGTGCCTCGTGCAGAGTTATGATGTCACAATGACCCCTTAGGCAGTTCACAGACAGGGGTCTGACACCTGGGTGACCAGTGCAGTGTTATGATGTCACAATGCCCCCTTCGGCAGATCACAGACAAGGCTCTGTCACCTGGGTGACCAGTGCAGAGTTATGATGTTACAATGACAACTTAAGAAAATCAAAGGCAAGCGTTTGTCACCAGGGTGTCCCGTGCAGAATTATGATGTCACAATGCACCCTTTGGCAAATCACAGACAAGGGTCTGTCACCTGAGTGACCCGTGCTGAATTATGATGTCACAATACCCGCTTATGCAGATCACAGACAAGGGTCTGTCACCTGGGTGACCAGTGCAGAGTTGTGATGTCACTATGCCACCTTAGGCAGATCTCAGTCAATGGTAAGTCCCCTGGGTTACCAGTGTACAGTTATGATGTCACAATGCCCCCTTAGGCACATCACAGACAAGGGTACGTCACCTGCGTTACCAGTGCGCAGTTAGGATGTCACAATGCCCACTTAGGCAGATCACAGACAAGAGTCTGTCACCTCGGTGTCTAGTGAAGAGTTATTATGCAACAAGTCCCCCTTAGGCAGATCACAGAAAAGGGTCTGTCACCTGGGCGACGAGTGGCAAGTTATGAGGTCACAATGCCCCCTTAGGCAGATCACATACAAGGGGCTGCCACCTGGGTGCCACGTGCATAGTTATGATGTCACAATGCCTCCTTGGGAAGATCACAGACAAGGGTCTGTCACCTGGCTCACCAGTGCAGAGTTATGATGTCACAATGCCCCCCTAGGCAGATCACAGACAAGGGTATCTCACCTTGGTGACGAGTGCAGAGTTATGAATCCACAATTCCCCCTTAGGCAGATCACAGACAAAGGCCTGTCACCTCGGTGCCCAGTGCAGACTTATGATGTCACAATGCCCCCTTAGGGGGATCACAGAGAAGGGTCTGTCACCTAGGTGACCAATGCAGAGTTATGATGTCACAATGCACCCTTAGGCAGATCACATTGAAGGGCCTGTCAAATGGGTGACTCGAGCAGAGGTATGATGTCACAATGCCCCCTTAGGCAAATCACAGACAAGGGTCTGTCACCTGGGTGCCCAGTGCAGAGATCTGATGTCACAATGCCCCCTTACGCAGATCAAAGAGAAGGGTCTGTCACCTGGGTGACCAGTGCAGAGTTATGATGTCTCAATAGCCCCTTAGGCAGATCACATTCAAGGGCCTGTCACATGGGTGACTCAAGCAGAGTTATGATGTCACAATGCCCCCTTAGGCAGATCACAGACAAGGGTCTGTCACCTGGGTGCCCCGTGCAGAGTTATGATGTGACAATGCCTCCTTAGACAGATCAAGGACAGGGGTCTGTCACCTGGCTGACCAGTGCAGAGGTATGATGCCACAATGTCCGCTTAGGCAGATCAAAGACAAGGTTCTGTCACCTGGGTTTCCATTGCATTGTTATGATGTCACAATGCCCCCTTAAGTAGATCACAAACAAGGGTCTGTCTCCTGGGTGACCAGTGAAGAGCTATGAAGTCACAATTCTCACTTAGGCAGATCAAAGACAAGGGTCTGTCACCTCGGTGACCAATGCAGAGTTATGATGTCACAATGCCCCCTTAGGCAGATCAGAGATAAGGGTGTGTCACCTGCTGACCAGTGCAGAGTTCTGATGTCTCAATGCCCCCTTAGGCATAATCACATTCAAGGGCCTGTCATTTGGGTGACCCGTGCTGAGTTTTGATGTCACAATGCCCCCTTAGGCAGATTAAAGACAAGGGTCTGCTACCTGGGTGCCTCGTGCAGAATAATGATCTTTCAATGCCCCCTTGGCAGATCACAGACAATGGTCTGTCACCTGGATTACCAGTGCAGAGTTATGATGTCACAATGAACACTTAGGCAGTTCACAGACAGGGTTCTGTCACCTGGGTGACCAGTGCAGTGTTATGATGTCACAATGCCCCCTTAGGCACATCACAGACAAGGGTCTGTCACCTGCGTGTCTAGTGCAGAGTTATGATGTCACAATGAACACTTAGGCAGTTCACAGACAGGGTTCTGTCACCTGGGTGACCAGTGCAGTGTTATGATGTCACAATGCCCCCTTAGGCACATCACAGGCAAGGGTCTGTCACCTGCGTGTCTAGTGCAGAGTTATGATGTCACAATGCCCCCCTAGGCAGTTTACAGACAAGGGTCTCTCACCTGGGTGTCCAGTGCAGGGTTATGATATCACAATGCCCCCTAAGGGAGATCACAGGCAATGGTGTGTCACCTTTGTGACCAGTGCAGAGTTATGATGTCACAATGCCCCCTTAGGCAGATCAAAGACAAGGGTCTGTCACCTGGGAGACCAGTGCAGAGTTATGATGTCACAATGACCACTGAAGAAGATCAAAGACAAGGGGATGTCACCAGGGTGACCCGTGCAGAATTATGATTTCACAGTGCACCCATTGGCAGATCACAGACAAGGGTCTGTCGCCTGGGTGACCCGTGCAGGGTTATGATGTCGCAATGCCCCTTATGCAGATCACAGACAAGGGTCTCTCACCTGGGTGACCAGTGCAGAGTTTTGATGTCACAATGCCCCCTTAGGCAGTTCACAGACTAGGGTCTGTCACCTGGGTGACCAGTGCAGAGTTGTGATGTCACAATACCTCCTTAGCAGATCACACTCAAGGGTACGTCACCTGGGTTACCATTGCTCAGTTATGATGTCTCAATGCCCCCTTAGGGACATCACAGACAAGGGTACGTCACCTGGGTTACCAGTGCACAGTTGTGATTTCACAATGCCCTCTTTGGCAGATCACAGACAAGGGTCTGTCACCTCGGTGACTAGTGAAGAGTTATGATGCAACAATGCCCCCTTAGGCAGATTACAGAAAAGGGTCTGTCACCTGGGTGACTAGTGGCGAGTTATGAGGTCATAATGCCCCCTCAGGCAGATCACAGACAAGGGTCGGTCACCTGGGTGCCCAGTGCAGAGATATGATGTAACAATGCCCTCTTAAGCAGATCAAAGACAAGGATCTGTCACCTGGGTGACCAGTGCAGAGTTATGACACCTCAATACCCCCTTAGGGAGATCACATACAGGGGCCTGTCGCATGGGTGACCCATGCAGAGTAATGATGTCACAATGCCCCCTTAGGCACATCACAGACAAGGGTCTGTCACCTGCGTGTCTAGTGCAGAGTTATGATGTCACAATGAACACTTAGGCAGTTCACAGACAGGGTTCTGTCACCTGGGTGACCAGTGCAGTGTTATGATGTCACAATGCCCCCTTAGGCACATCACAGGCAAGGGTCTGTCACCTGCGTGTCTAGTGCAGAGTTATGATGTCACAATGCCCCCCTAGGCAGTTTACAGACAAGGGTCTCTCACCTGGGTGTCCAGTGCAGGGTTATGATATCACAATGCCCCCTAAGGGAGATCACAGGCAATGGTGTGTCACCTTTGTGACCAGTGCAGAGTTATGATGTCACAATGCCCCCTTAGGCAGATCAAAGACAAGGGTCTGTCACCTGGGAGACCAGTGCAGAGTTATGATGTCACAATGACCACTGAAGAAGATCAAAGACAAGGGGATGTCACCAGGGTGACCCGTGCAGAATTATGATTTCACAGTGCACCCATTGGCAGATCACAGACAAGGGTCTGTCGCCTGGGTGACCCGTGCAGGGTTATGATGTCGCAATGCCCCTTATGCAGATCACAGACAAGGGTCTCTCACCTGGGTGACCAGTGCAGAGTTTTGATGTCACAATGCCCCCTTAGGCAGTTCACAGACTAGGGTCTGTCACCTGGGTGACCAGTGCAGAGTTGTGATGTCACAATACCTCCTTAGCAGATCACACTCAAGGGTACGTCACCTGGGTTACCATTGCTCAGTTATGATGTCTCAATGCCCCCTTAGGGACATCACAGACAAGGGTACGTCACCTGGGTTACCAGTGCACAGTTGTGATTTCACAATGCCCTCTTTGGCAGATCACAGACAAGGGTCTGTCACCTCGGTGACTAGTGAAGAGTTATGATGCAACAATGCCCCCTTAGGCAGATTACAGAAAAGGGTCTGTCACCTGGGTGACTAGTGGCGAGTTATGAGGTCATAATGCCCCCTCAGGCAGATCACAGACAAGGGTCGGTCACCTGGGTGCCCAGTGCAGAGATATGATGTAACAATGCCCTCTTAAGCAGATCAAAGACAAGGATCTGTCACCTGGGTGACCAGTGCAGAGTTATGACACCTCAATACCCCCTTAGGGAGATCACATACAGGGGCCTGTCGCATGGGTGACCCATGCAGAGTAATGATGTCACAATGCCCCCTTAAGCAGATCAAAGACAAGGTTCTGTCACCTGGGTGACCAGTGCAGAGTTATGATGTCTCAATACCCCGTTAGCCAGATCACATTCAAGGGCCTGTCACATGGGTGACTTTAGCAGAGTTATGATATCACAATGCCCCCTTAGGCAGACCACAGACAAGGGTATTTCACCTGGGTGCCCCGTGCAGAGTTATGATGTGACAATGCCCCTTAGACAGATCAAAGACAAGGGTCTGTCACCTGGCTAACCAGTGCAGAGTTATGATGCCACAATGTCCCCTTAGGCAGATCAAAGACAAGGTTCTGTCACCTGGGTGTCCATTGCAGTGTTATGATGTCACAATGCCCCCTTAGGTAGATCACAAACAAGGGTCTGTCTCCTGGGTGACCAGTGCAGTGTTACGATGTCTCAATGCCCACTTAGGCAGATTAAAGACAAGGGTCTGTCACCTCGGTGACCAATGCAGAATTATGATGTCACAATGCCCCCTTAGGCAGATCAGAGACAAGGGTCTGTCACCTGCGGACCAGTGCAGAGTTATGATGTCACAATGGCCCCATAGGCAGATCGTAGACAAGGGTCTACGACCTGGGTGACGAGTGGCGAGTTATGAGGTCATAATGCCCCCTTAGGCAGATCACAGACAACGGTCTGTCACCTGGGTAACCAGTGCAGAGTTATGATGTCACAATGCCCCCTTAGGCAGATAGTGGACAAGTGTCTGTAACCAGGCTGACCAGTGCAGAGTTATGATGTCACAATGCCCACTTAGGCAGATAGTGGACAAATGTCTGTAACCAGGCTGACCAGTGCAGAGTTATGATGTCACAATACCCCATTAGGCCGATCACAGTAAGGGGTCTATCACCTGGCTGACCATTGCAGAGTTACGATGTCACAATGCCCCCTTAGGCAGATCACAGACAAGGCTCTTTCACCTGGGTGACCAGTGCAGAGTTATGAAGTCACAATGCCCCCTTAGGCATATCACAGACAAGGGCCTGTCACCTGGGTGCCCAGTGCAGACTTACGATGTCACAATGCCCCCTTAGGCAGATCACAGACAAGGGTCTGTCACCTGGCTGAGCAGTGCAGAGTTATGAAGTCACAATGCCCACTTAGGCAGATCACAGACTAGGGCCTGTCACCTGGATGACCAGTGCAGAGTTATGATGTCACTATGCCCCATTAGGTAGATCACAGACAAAGGTCTGTCACCTGGGAGACCAGTGCAGACTTATGATGTCACAATGCCCCCATAGGCAGTTCACAGTGAAGGGTCTGTCACCTGGGTGAACAGTGCAAATTTATGATGTCACAAAGCCCCCTTAGGCAGATCACAGGCAATGGTCTGTCACCTTGGTGACCAATGCAGAGTTACGATGTCACAATGCCCACTTAGGCAGATCAAAGACAACGGTCTGTCACCACGGTGACCAATGCAGAGTTATGATGTCACAATGTCCCCTTAGGCAGATAGTGGACATGTGTCTGTAACCAGGCTGACCAGTGCAGAGTTATGATGTCACAATACCCCATTAGGCCGATCACAGAAAGGGGTCTGTCACCTGGCTGACTATTGCAGAGTTATGATGTCACAAATCCCCCTTAGGCAGATCACAGAAAAGGCTCTTTCACCTGGGTGACCATTGCAGAGTTATGAACTCACAATGCGCACTTAGGCATATCACAGACAAGGGCCTGTCACCTGGGTGCCCAGTGCAGTCTTATGATGTCACAATGCTCCCTTAGACAGATCAGAAACAAGGGACTGTCACCTGGGTGACCAGTGCAGATTTATGATGTCACAATAACCCTTTAAGCAGATCACTTTCAAGGGCCTGTCACGTGGGTGACAAGTGCAGAGTTAAGATGTCACAATGCCCCGTTAGGCAGATAACAGACAATGGTCTGTCACCTGGGTGACCCGTGAAGTGTTATGATGTCACAATGCCCCATCAGGCAGATAACAGACAAGGGTCTGTCACCTGAGTGAGAAGTGCAGAGTTATGAAGACACAATGCCCCCTTAGGCAGATCACAGACAAGGGCCTGTCACCTGGGTGAACAGTGCAGAGTTATGAAGTCACAATTCCCCCTTAGGCAGATCACAGACAAAGGCCTGTCACCTCGGTGCCCAGTGCAGACTTATGATGTCACAATGCCCCCTTAGGCAGATCACAGAGAAGGGTCTGTCACCTGGGTGACCAATGCAGAGTTATGATGTCACAGTGCACCCTTAGGCAGATCACATTCAAGGGCCTGTCACATGGGTGGCTCGAGCAGAGTTATGATGTCACAATTCCCCCTTAGGCAGATCAGAGACAAGGGTCTGTCACCTCGGTGCCCAGTGTAGAGATATGATGTAACAATGCCCCCTTAAGCAGATCAAAGACAAGGGTCTGTCACCTGGGTGACCAGTGCAGAGTTATGATATCTCAATACCCCCTTAGGCAGATCACAGACAAGGGCCTGTCACATGGGTGACCCGTGCAGAGTTATGACATCACAATGCCCCCTTAAGCAGATCAAAGACAAGGTTCTGTCACCTGGGTGACCAGTGCAGAGTTATGATGTCTCAATACCACCTTAGACAGATCACATTCAAGGGCCTGTCACATGGGTGACTCGAGCAGAGTTATGATGTCACAATGCCCCCTTAGGCAGATCACAGACAAGGGTATGTCACCTGGGTGCCCCGTGCAGAGTTATGATGTGACAATGCCCCCTTAGAGAGATCAAAGACCAGTTTCTGTCACCTGGCTGACCAGTGCAGAGTTATTATGCCACAATGTCCCCTTAGGCAGATCAGAGACAAAGGTTTGTCACCTGCGGACCAGTGCAGAGTTATGATGTCTCAATGCCCCCTTAGGCAGATCACATTCAAGGGCCTGTCACTTGGGTGACCCGTGCTGAGTTTTGATGTCACAATGCCCCTTAGGCAGATCACAGACAAGGGTCTACGACCTGGGTGACGAGTGGCGAGTTATGAGGTCATAATGCCCCCTTAGGCAGATCACAGACAATGGTCGGTCACCTGGGTAAACAGTGCAGAGTTATGATGTCACAATGTCCCCTTAGGCAGATAGTGGAGAAGTGTCTGTAACCAGGCTGACCAGTGCAGAGTTACGATGTCACAATGCCCACTTAGGCAGATAGTGGACAAGTGTCTGTAACCAGGCTGACCAGTGCAGATTTATGATGTCACAATAACCCCTTAAGCAGATGACTTTCAAGGGCCTGTCACGTGGGTGACACGTGCAGAGTTATGATGTCACAATGCCCCCTTAGGCATATAACAGACAATGGTCTGTCACCTGGGTGACCCGTGAAGTGTTATGATGTCACAATGCCCCATCAGGCAGATAACAGACGAGGGTCTGTCACCTGAGTGAGAAGTGCAGAGTTATGAAGTCACAATGCCCCCTTAGGGAGATCACAGACAAGGGCCTGTCACCTGGGTGAACAGTGCAGAGTTATGAGGTTACAATGCCCCCTTAGGCAGATCACAGACAAGGGTCTGTCACCTGGGAGTCCAGTGCAGAGTTATGAAGTCACAATGCCCCCTTAGGCAGATCACAGACAAGGGCCTGTCACCTGGGTGACCAGTGCAGAGTTATGAGGTCACAACGAACCCGTAGGCAGATCACAGACAATGGTCTGTCACCTTGGTGACCAATGGAGAGTTATGATGTCACAATGCCCCCTTAGGCAGATCACAGACAATGGTCTGTCACCTGCGTGACCAGTGCAGACTTATGATGTCACAATGCCCACAGAGGCAGATCAAAGACAATTGTCTGTCACCTCGGTGACCAATGCAGAGTTATGATGTCACTATGCCCTCGTAGGTAGATCAAAGACAAGGGTGTGTCACCTGGGGACCAGTTCGGATTCATGATGTCTCAATGCCCCCTAAGGCAGATCACATTCAAGGGCCTGTCACATGGGTGACCCGTGCTGTGTTTTGATGTCACAATGCCCCCTTAGCAGATCACAGACAAGGGTCTGCAATCTGGGTGCCTCGTGCAGAGTTATAATGTCACAATTCCCCCTTAGGCAGTTTACAGACAAGGGTCTCGCACCTGGGTATCCAGTGCAGGGTTATGATATCACAATTACCCCTTAGGCAGATCACAGACAATGGTCTGTCACCTGGGAGACCAGTTAACTGTTATGATGTCACATTGTCCCCTTAGGGAGAACATAGGCAAGGGTCTGCCACCTGGGTGACCAGTGCAGAGTTATGATGTCACAATGCCCCCTTAGGCAGATCAAAGACAAGGGTCTGTCACCTGGGTGACCAGTGCAGAGTTATGATGTCACAATGACAACTTAACAAAATCAAAGACAAGGGTATGTCACCATTGTGTCCCGTGCAGAATTATGATGTCACAATGCACCCTTTGGCAAATCACAGACAAGGGTCTGTCACCTGAGTGACCCGTGCTGAATTATGATGTCACAATACCCGCTTATGCAGATCACAGACATGGGTCTGTCACCTGGGTGACCAGTGCAGAGTTGTGATGTCACTATGCCACCTTAGGCAGATCACAGTCAATGGAAAGTCACCTGGGTTACCAGGGCACAGTTATGATGTCACAATGCCCCCTTAGGCACGTCACAGACAAGGGTACGTCACCTGCGTTTCCTGTGCACAGTTATGATGTCTCAATGCCTTCTTAGGCAGATCATAGACAAGGGTCTGTCACCTCGGTGTCTAGTGAAGAGTTATTATGCAACAAGTCCCCCTTAGGCAGATCACAGAAAAGGGTCTGTCATCTGGGCGATGAGTGGCGAGTTATGAGGTCACAATGCCCCCTTAGGCAGATCACATACAAGGGGCTGCCACCTGGGTGCCTCGTGCATAGTTATGATGGCACAATGCCCCCTTGAGAAGATCACAGACAAGGGTCTGTGACCTGGGTGACCAGAGCAGAGTTATGATGTCACAATGCCCCCTTAGGCAGATAACAGACAAGGGTCTGTCATCTGGGTGAGCAGTGCAGAGTTATGAAGTCACAATGCCCACTTAGGCAGATCACAGACTAGGGCCTGTCACCTGGATGACCAGTGCAGAGTTATGATGTCACAGTGCCCCCTTAGGCAGTTCACAGAGAAGGGTCTGCCACCTGGGTGAACAGTGCAAATTTATGATGTCACAACGCCCCCTTAGGCAGATCACAGGCAATGGTCTGTCACCTTGGTGACCAATGCAGAGTTATGATGTCACAATGCCCCTCTAGGCGGATCACAGACAAGGGTCTCTCAACTTGGTGACGAGTGCAGAGTTATGAAGTCACAATTCCCCCTTAGGCAGATCACAGACAAAGGCCTGTCACCTCGGTGCCCAGTGCAGACTTATGATGTCACAATGCCCCCTTAGGCAGATCACAGAGAAGGGTCTGTCACCTGGGTGACCAATGCAGAGTTATGATCTCACAATGCCCTCTTAGACAGATCACAGACAAGGGTCTGTCACCTCGGTGCCCAGTGCAGAGATCTGATGTCACAATGCCCCCTTAAGCAGAACAAAGAGAAGGTCTGTCACCTGGGTGACCAGTGCAGAGTTACGATATCTCAATGCCCCCTTAGGCAGATCACATACAAGGGCCTGACACCTGGGTGACCAGTACAGAGTTATGATGTCATATTGCCCCCTTAAGCAGATCACAGACAAGGTTCTGTCACCTGGGTGACATGTGCAGAGTTATGATGTCACAATGCCCCTTAGGCAGATCACAGACAAGGGTCTGTCACCTGTGTGACCAGTGCAAAGTTATGATGTCACAACGCACACTTAGGCAGATGAGAGACAAGGGTCTGTCACCTGGGTGACCAGTGCCGTGTTATGATGTCACAATGCCCCTTAGGCACATCACTGACAAGGGTCTGTCACCTGTGTGACTAGTGCAGAGTTGTGATGTCACAATGCCCCCTTAGGCAGTTTACAGAGAAGGGTGTCTCACTTGGGTGTACAGCGCAGAGTTATGATGTCACAATGCCCACTTAGGCAGATCAAAGACAACGGTCTGTCACCTCGGTGACCAATGCAGAGTTATGATGTCACAATGCCGCCTTAGGCAGATCAGAGACAAGGGTCTGTCACCTGCGGACCAGTGAAGAGTTATGATGTCTCAATGCCCCCTTAGGCAGATCACATTCAAGGGCCTGTCACTTGGGTGACCCGTGCTGAGTTTTGATGTCACAATGCCCCCTTAGGCAGATCACAGACAAGGGTCTACGACCTGGGTGACGAGTGGCGAGTTATGAGGTCGTAATGCCCCCTTAGGCAGATCACAGACAAGGGTCGGTCACCTGGGTAACCAGTGCAGAGTTATGATGTCACAATGCCCCCTTAGGCAGATAGTGGACAAGTGTCTGTAACCAGGCTGACCAGTGCAGAGTTATGATGTCACAGTGACCCCTTAGGCAGATGACAGACAAGGGTCTGTCACCTGGGTGACAAGTGCAGTTTTATGATGTCACAATGCCCATTAGGCACATCACTGACAAGGGTCTGTCACCTGTGTGACTAGTGCAGAGTTATGATGTCACAATGACCCCTTAGGCAGTTTACAGAGAAGAGTGTCTCACCTGGGTGTCCAGCGCAGAGTTATGATATCACAATGTCCCCTTAGGCAGATCACCGGCAATGGTCTGTCACCTTGGTGACCAATGGAGAGTTATGATGTCACAATGCCCCCTTAGGCAGTTCACAGAGAAGGGTCTGCCACCTGGGTGAACAGTGCAAATTTATGATGTCACAACGCCCCCTTAGGCAGATCACAGGCAATGGTCTGTCACCTTGGTGACCAATGCAGAGTTATGATGTCACAATGCCCCCCTAGGCAGATCACAGACAAGGTTCTCTCAACTTGGTGACGAGTGCAGAGTTATGAAGTCACAATTCCCCCTTAGGCATATCACAGACAAAGGCCTGTCATCTCGGTGCCCAGTGCAGACTTATGATGTCACAATGCCCCCTTAGGCAGATCACAGAAAAGGGTCTGTCACCTGGGTGACCAATGCAGAGTTATGATGTCACAATGCCCACTTAGACAGATCACAGACAAGGGTCTGCCACCTCGGTGCCCAGTGCAGAGATCTGATGTCACAATGTCCCCTTAAGCAGATCAAAGAGAAGGGTCTGTCACCTGGGTGAGCAGTGCAGAGTTATGATATCTCAATGCCCCCTTAGGCAGATCACATACAAGGGCCTGTCACATGGGTGACCCGTGCAGAGTTATGATGTCACAATGGCCCCTTAAGCATATCAAAGACAAGGTTCTGTCGCCTGGGTGACCAGTGCAGAGTTATGATGTCTCAATACCCCCTAAGGCAGATCACATTCAAGGGCCTGTCACATGGGTGACTCGAGCAGGGTTATGATGTCACAAGGCCCCTTAGGCAGGTCACAGACAAGGGTATGTCACCTGGGTGCCCCGTGCAGAGTTATGATGCCACAATGACCCTGAGGCAGACCACAGACAAGGGTCTGACACCTGGGTGACCAGTACAGTGTTATGATGTCATATTGCCCCCTTAAGCAGATCACAGACAAGGTTCTGTCACCTGGGTGACAGGTGCAGAGTTATGATGTCGCAATGCCCCTTAGGCAGATCACAGACAAGGGTCGGTCACCTGTGTGACCAGTGCAAAGTTATGATGTCACAACGCACACTTAGGCAGATGAGAGACAAGGGTCTGTCACCTGGGTGACCAGTGACGTGTTATGATGTCACAATGCCCCTTAGGCACATCACTGACAAGGGTCTGTCACCTGTGTGACTAGTGCAGAGTTGTGATGTCACAATGCCCCCTTAGGCAGTTTACAGAGAAGGGTGTCTCACTTGGGTGTCCAGCGCAGAGTTATGATGTCACAATGCCCACTTAGGCAGATCAAAGACAACGGTCTGTCACCTCGGTGACCAATGCAGAGTTATGATGTCACAATGCCGCCTTAGGCAGATCAGAGACAAGGGTCTGTCACCTGCGGACCAGTGCAGAGTTATGATGTCTGAATGCCGCCTTAGGCAGATCACATTCAAGGGCCTGTCACTTGGGTGACCCGTGCTGAGTTTTGATGTCACAATGCCCCCTTAGGCAGGTCACAGACAAGGGTCTACGACCTGGGTGACGAGTGGCGAGTTATGAGGTCGTAATGCCCCCTTAGGCAGATCACAGACAAGGGTCGGTCACCTGGGTAACCAGTGCAGAGTTATGATGTCACAATGCCCCTTTAGGCAGATAGTGGACAAGTGTCTGTAACCAGGCTGACCAGTGCAGAGTTATGATGTCACACTGCCCCCTTAGGCAGATGACAGACAAGGGTCTTTCACCTGTGTGAGCAGTGCAGAGTTGTGAAGTCACAATGAACACTTAGGCAGATCACAGACAAGCGCCTGTCACCTGCGTGACCAGTGCAGAGTTTTGATGCCACAATGCCCCCTGAGGCAGATCACAGACAAGGGTCTGACACCTGGGTGACCAGTATAGAGTTATGATGTCATATTGCCCCCTTAAGCAGATCACAGACTAGGTTCTGTCACCTGGGTGACCTGTGCAGAGTTATGATGTCAAAATGCCCCTTAGGCAGATCACAGACAAGGGTCTGTCACCTGTGTGACCAGTGCAAAGTTATGATGTCACAATGCACACTTAGGCAGATGAGAGACAAGGGTCTGTCACCTGGGTGACCAGTGCAGTGTTATGATGTCACAATGCCCCTTAGGCACATCACTGACAAGGGTCTGTCACCTGTGTGACTAGTGCAGAGTTATGATGTCACTTTGCCCCCTTAGGCAGTTTACAGAGAAGGGTGTCTCACCTGGGTGTCCAGTGCAGGGTTATGATATCACAATGCCCCCTTAGGCAGATCTCAGGCAATGGTCTGTCACCTTGGTGACCAATGGAGAGTTATGATGTCACAATGCCTCCTTAGGCAGATCACAGACAATGGTCTGTCACCTGCGTGACCAGTGCAGAGTTATGATGTCACAATGCCCACATAGGCAGATGAAGGCAATGGTCTGTCACCTCGATGACCAATGCAGAGTTATGATGTCACTATGCCCTCGTAGGCAGATCAAAGACAACGGTGTGTCACCTGGGGACCAGTGCGGATTCATGATGTCACAATGCCGCCTTTGGCAGATCACTTCCAAGGGCCTGTCACATGGGTGACCCGTGCAGTGTTTTGATGTCACAATTCCCCCTTAGCAGATCACAGACAAGGATCTGCCACCTGGGTGCCTCGTGCAGAGTTATGATGTCCCAGTGACCCCTTAGGCAGTTCACAGACAGGGGGCAGACTCCTGTTTGACCAGTTCATTGTTATGATGTCACAATGCCCCCTTAGGCAGATAACAGACAAGGGTCTCTCACCTGGGTGAGCAGTGCAGAGTTCTGAAGTCACAATGCCCCCTTAGGAAGATCACAGACTAGGGCCTGTCACCTGGGTGACCAATGCAGAGTTATGATGTCACAATGCACCCTTAGGCAGATCACATTCAAGGGCCTGTCACATGGGTGACTCGAGCAGAGTTATGATGTCACAATGCCCCCTTAGGCAGATCACAGACAAGGGTCTGTCACCTGGGTGCCCAGTGCAGAGTTATGATGTCACAGCGCCCCCTTAGGCAGATCACAGGCAATGGTCTGTCAACTTGGTGACCAATGCAGAGTTATGATGTCACAACGCCCCCCTAGGCAGATCACAGACAAGGGTCTCTCACTTTGGTGACGAGTGCAGAGTAATGAAGTCACAATCCCCCCTTAGGCAGATCACAGACCAAGGCCTGTCACCTCGGTGCCCAGTGCAGACTTATGATGTCACAATGCCACCTTAGGCGGATCACACAGAAGGGTCTGTCACCTGGGTGACCAATGCAGAGTTATGATGTCACAATGCACCCTTAGGCAGATCACATTCAAGGGCCTGTCACATGGGTGACTCGAGCAGAGTTATGATGTCACAATGCCCCCTTAGGCAGATCAAAGACAAGGTTCTGTCGCCTGGGTGACCAGTGCAGAGTTATGATGTCTCAATACCCCCTTAGGCAGATCACATTCAAGGGCCTGTCACATGGGTGACTCGAGCAGGGTTATGATGTCACAAGGCCCCTTAGGCAGGTCACAGACAAGGGTATGTCACCTGGGTGCCCCGTGCAGAGTTATGATGCCACAATGACCCTGAGGCAGACCACAGACAAGGGTCTGACACCTGGGTGACCAGTACAGAAGTATGATGTCATATTGCCCCCTTAAGCAGATCACAGACAAGGTTCTGTCACCTGGGTGACATGTGCAGAGTTATGATGTCACAATGCCCCTTAGGCAGATCACAGACAAGGGTCTGTCACCTGTGTGACCAGTGCAAAGTTATGATGTCACAACGCACACTTAGGCAGATGAGAGACAAGGGTCTGTCACCTGGGTGACCAGTGCCGTGTTATGATGTCACAATGCCCCTTAGGCACATCACTGACAAGGGTCTGTCACCTGTGTGACTAGTGCAGAGTTGTGATGTCACAATGCCCCCTTAGGCAGTTTACAGAGAAGGGTGTCTCACTTGGGTGTCCAGCGCAGAGTTATGATGTCACAATGCCCACTTAGGCAGATCAAAGACAACGGTCTGTCACCTCGGTGACCAATGCAGAGTTATGATGTCACAATGCCCCCTTAGGCAGATCACAGACAAGGGTCGGTCACCTGGGTAACCAGTGCAGAGTTATGATGTCACAGTGCCCCCTTAGGCAGATAGTGGACAAGTGTCTGTAACCAGGCTGACCAGTGCAGAGTTATGATGTCACAGTGACCCCTTAGGCAGATGACAGACAAGGGTCTTTCACCTGTGTGACCAGTGCAGAGTTGTGAAGTCACAATGATCACTTAGGGAGATCACATACAAGCGCCTGTCACCTGTGTGATCAGTGCAGAGTTATGATGCCACAATGCCCCCTGAGGCAGATCACAGACAAGGGTCTGACACCTGGGTGACCAGTACAGAGTTATGATGTCATATTGCCCCCTTAAGCAGATCACAGACAAGGTTCTGTCACCTGGGTGACCTGTGCAGAGTTATGATGTCACAATGCCCCTTAGGCAGATCACAGACAAGAGTCTGTCACCTGTGTGAACAGTGAAAAGTTATGATGTCACAATGCACACTTAGGCAGATGAGAGAAAAGGGTCTGTCACCTAGGTGACCAGTGCCGTGTTATGATGTCACAATGCCCCTTAGGCACATCACTGACAAGGGTCTGTCACCTGTGTGACTAGTGCAGAGTTATGATGTCACAATGACCCCTTAGGCAGTTTACAGAGAAGGGTGTCTCACCTGGGTGTCCAGCGCAGAGTTATGATATCACAATGCCCCCTTAGGCAGATCACAGGAAATGGTCTGTCACCTTGGTGACCAATGGAGAGTTATGATGTCACAATGCCTCTTTAGGCATATCACAGACAATGGTCTGTCACCTGCGTGACCAGTGCAGAGTTATGATGTCACAATGCCCCCTTAGGCAGTTCACAGAGAAGGGTCTGCCACCTGGGTGAACAGTGCAAATTTATGATGTCACAACGCCCCCTTAGGCAGATCTCAGGCAATGGTCTGTCACCTTGGTGACCAATGCAGAGTTATGATGTCACAATGCCCCCCTAGGCAGATCACAGACAAGGGTCTCTCAACTTGGTGACGAGTGCAGAGTTATGAAGTCACAATTCCCCCTTAGGCATATCACAGACAAAGGCCTGTCATCTCGGTGCCCAGTGCAGACTTATGATGTCACAATGCCCCCTTAGGCAGATCACAGAAAAGGGTCTGTCACCTGGGTGACCAATGCAGAGTTATGATGTCACAATGCCCCCTTAGACAGATCACAGACAAGGGTCTGTCACCTCGGTGCCCAGTGCAGAGATCTGATGTCACAATGTCCTCTTAAGCAGATCAAAGAGAAGGGTCTGTCACCTGGGTGTGCAGTGCAGAGTTATGATATCTCAATGCCCCCTTAGGCAGATCACATACAAGGGCCTGTCACATGGGTGACCCGTGCAGAGTTATGATGTCACAATGGCCCCTTAAGCAGATCAAAGACAAGGTTCTGTCGCCTGGGTGACCAGTGCAGAGTTATGATGTCTCAATACCCCCTAAGGCAGATCACATTCAAGGGCCTGTCACATGGGTGACTCGAGCAGGGTTATGATGTCACAAGGCCCCTTAGGCAGGTCACAGACAAGGGTATGTCACCTGGGTGCCCCGTGCAGAGTTATGATGCCACAATGACCCTGAGGCAGACCACAGACAAGGGTCTGACACCTGGGTGACCAGTACAGAGTTATGATGTCATATTGCCCCCTTAAGCAGATCACAGACAAGGTTCTGTCACCTGGGTGACATGTGCAGAGTTATGATGTCACAATGCCCCTTAGGCAGATCACAGACAAGGGTCTGTCACCTGTGTGACCAGTGCAAAGTTATGATGTCACAACGCACACTTAGGCAGATGAGAGACAAGGGTCTGTCACCTGGGTGACCAGTGCCGTGTTATGATGTCACAATGCCCCTTAGGCACATCACTGACAAGGGTCTGTCACCTGTGTGACTAGTGCAGAGTTGTGATGTCACAATGCCCCCTTAGGCAGTTTACAGAGAAGGGTGTCTCACTTGGGTGTACAGCGCAGAGTTATGATGTCACAATGCCCACTTAGGCAGATCAAAGACAACGGTCTGTCACCTCGGTGACCAATGCAGAGTTATGATGTCACAATGCCGCCTTAGGCAGATCAGAGACAAGGGTCTGTCACCTGCGGACCAGTGAAGAGTTATGATGTCTCAATGCCCCCTTAGGCAGATCACATTCAAGGGCCTGTCACTTGGGTGACCCGTGCTGAGTTTTGATGTCACAATGCCCCCTTAGGCAGATCACAGACAAGGGTCTACGACCTGGGTGACGAGTGGCGAGTTATGAGGTCGTAATGCCCCCTTAGGCAGATCACAGACAAGGGTCGGTCACCTGGGTAACCAGTGCAGAGTTATGATGTCACAATGCCCCCTTAGGCAGATAGTGGACAAGTGTCTGTAACCAGGCTGACCAGTGCAGAGTTATGATGTCACAGTGACCCCTTAGGCAGATGACAGACAAGGGTCTGTCACCTGGGTGACAAGTGCAGTTTTATGATGTCACAATGCCCATTAGGCACATCACTGACAAGGGTCTGTCACCTGTGTGACTAGTGCAGAGTTATGATGTCACAATGACCCCTTAGGCAGTTTACAGAGAAGAGTGTCTCACCTGGGTGTCCAGCGCAGAGTTATGATATCACAATGTCCCCTTAGGCAGATCACCGGCAATGGTCTGTCACCTTGGTGACCAATGGAGAGTTATGATGTCACAATGCCCCCTTAGGCAGTTCACAGAGAAGGGTCTGCCACCTGGGTGAACAGTGCAAATTTATGATGTCACAACGCCCCCTTAGGCAGATCACAGGCAATGGTCTGTCACCTTGGTGACCAATGCAGAGTTATGATGTCACAATGCCCCCCTAGGCAGATCACAGACAAGGTTCTCTCAACTTGGTGACGAGTGCAGAGTTATGAAGTCACAATTCCCCCTTAGGCATATCACAGACAAAGGCCTGTCATCTCGGTGCCCAGTGCAGACTTATGATGTCACAATGCCCCCTTAGGCAGATCACAGAAAAGGGTCTGTCACCTGGGTGACCAATGCAGAGTTATGATGTCACAATGCCCACTTAGACAGATCACAGACAAGGGTC
Source organism: Gorilla gorilla gorilla (assembly GCF_029281585.2). Lineage (NCBI taxonomy): Eukaryota > Metazoa > Chordata > Mammalia > Primates > Hominidae > Gorilla > Gorilla gorilla. Next base: position 1,447,837 of record NC_073238.2, read on the forward strand.
TGCCACCTCGGTGCCCAGTGCAGAGATCTGATGTCACAATGTCCCCTTAAGCAGATCAAAGAGAAGGGTCTGTCACCTGGGTGAGCAGTGCAGAGTTATGATATCTCAATGCCCCCTTAGGCAGATCACATACAAGGGCCTGTCACATGGGTGACCCGTGCAGAGTTATGATGTCACAATGGCCCCTTAAGCATATCAAAGACAAGGTTCTGTCGCCTGGGTGACCAGTGCAGAGTTATGATGTCTCAATACCCCCTAAGGCAGATCACATTCAAGGGCCTGTCACATGGGTGACTCGAGCAGGGTTATGATGTCACAAGGCCCCTTAGGCAGGTCACAGACAAGGGTATGTCACCTGGGTGCCCCGTGCAGAGTTATGATGCCACAATGACCCTGAGGCAGACCACAGACAAGGGTCTGACACCTGGGTGACCAGTACAGTGTTATGATGTCATATTGCCCCCTTAAGCAGATCACAGACAAGGTTCTGTCACCTGGGTGACAGGTGCAGAGTTATGATGTCGCAATGCCCCTTAGGCAGATCACAGACAAGGGTCGGTCACCTGTGTGACCAGTGCAAAGTTATGATGTCACAACGCACACTTAGGCAGATGAGAGACAAGGGTCTGTCACCTGGGTGACCAGTGACGTGTTATGATGTCACAATGCCCCTTAGGCACATCACTGACAAGGGTCTGTCACCTGTGTGACTAGTGCAGAGTTGTGATGTCACAATGCCCCCTTAGGCAGTTTACAGAGAAGGGTGTCTCACTTGGGTGTCCAGCGCAGAGTTATGATGTCACAATGCCCACTTAGGCAGATCAAAGACAACGGTCTGTCACCTCGGTGACCAATGCAGAGTTATGATGTCACAATGCCGCCTTAGGCAGATCAGAGACAAGGGTCTGTCACCTGCGGACCAGTGCAGAGTTATGATGTCTGAATGCCGCCTTAGGCAGATCACATTCAAGGGCCTGTCACTTGGGTGACCCGTGCTGAGTTTTGATGTCACAATGCCCCCTTAGGCAGGTCACAGACAAGGGTCTACGACCTGGGTGACGAGTGGCGAGTTATGAGGTCGTAATGCCCCCTTAGGCAGATCACAGACAAGGGTCGGTCACCTGGGTAACCAGTGCAGAGTTATGATGTCACAATGCCCCTTTAGGCAGATAGTGGACAAGTGTCTGTAACCAGGCTGACCAGTGCAGAGTTATGATGTCACACTGCCCCCTTAGGCAGATGACAGACAAGGGTCTTTCACCTGTGTGAGCAGTGCAGAGTTGTGAAGTCACAATGAACACTTAGGCAGATCACAGACAAGCGCCTGTCACCTGCGTGACCAGTGCAGAGTTTTGATGCCACAATGCCCCCTGAGGCAGATCACAGACAAGGGTCTGACACCTGGGTGACCAGTATAGAGTTATGATGTCATATTGCCCCCTTAAGCAGATCACAGACTAGGTTCTGTCACCTGGGTGACCTGTGCAGAGTTATGATGTCAAAATGCCCCTTAGGCAGATCACAGACAAGGGTCTGTCACCTGTGTGACCAGTGCAAAGTTATGATGTCACAACGCACACTTAGGCAGATGAGAGACAAGGGTCTGTCACCTGGGTGACCAGTGCCGTGTTATGATGTCACAATGCCCCTTAGGCACATCACTGACAAGGGTCTGTCACCTGTGTGACTAGTGCAGAGTTGTGATGTCACAATGCCCCCTTAGGCAGTTTACAGAGAAGGGTGTCTCACTTGGGTGTCCAGCGCAGAGTTATGATGTCACAATGCCCACTTAGGCAGATCAAAGACAACGGTCTGTCACCTCGGTGCCCAATGCAGAGTTATGATGTCACAATGCCGCCTTAGGCAGATCAGAGACAAGGGTCTGTCACCTGCGGACCAGTGCAGAGTTATGATGTCTGAATGCCCCCTTAGGCAGATCACATTCAAGGGCCTGTCACTTGGGTGACCGTGCTGAGTTTTGAGGTCACAATGCCCCCTTAGGCAGATCACAGACAAGGGTCTACGACCTGGGTGACGAGTGGCGAGTTATGAGGTCGTAATGCCCCCTTAGGCAGATCACAGACAAGGGTCGGTCACCTGGGTAACCAGTGCAGAGTTATGATGTCACAATGCCCCTTTAGGCAGATAGTGGACAAGTGTCTGTAACCAGGCTGACCAGTGCAGAGTTATGATGTCACACTGCCCCCTTAGGCAGATGACAGACAAGGGTCTTTCACCTGTGTGAGCAGTGCAGAGTTATGAAGTCACAATGAACACTTAGGCAGATCACAGACAAGCGCCTGTCACCTGCGTGACCAGTGCAGAGTTTTGATGCCACAATGCCCCCTGAGGCAGATCACAGACAAGGGTCTGACACCTGGGTGACCAGTATAGAGTTATGATGTCATATTGCCCCCTTAAGCAGATCACAGACTAGGTTCTGTCACCTGGGTGACCTGTGCAGAGTTATGATGTCACAATGCCCCTTAGGCAGATCACAGAAAAGGGTCTGTCACCCGTGTGAACAGTGCAAAGTTATGATGTCACAATGCACACTTAGGCAGATGAGAGACAAGGGTCTGTCACCTGGGTGACCAGTGCAGTGTTATGATGTCACAATGCCCCTTAGGCACATCACTGACAAGGGTCTGTCACCTGTGTGACTAGTGCAGAGTTATGATGTCACTTTGCCCCCTTAGGCAGTTTACAGAGAAGGGTGTCTCACCTGGGTGTCCAGTGCAGGGTTATGATATCACAATGCCCCCTTAGGCAGATCTCAGGCAATGGTCTGTCACCTTGGTGACCAATGGAGAGTTATGATGTCACAATGCCTCCTTAGGCAGATCACAGACAATGGTCTGTCACCTGCGTGACCAGTGCAGAGTTATGATGTCACAATGCCCACATAGGCAGATGAAGGCAATGGTCTGTCACCTCGATGACCAATGCAGAGTTATGATGTCACTATGCCCTCGTAGGCAGATCAAAGACAACGGTGTGTCACCTGGGGACCAGTGCGGATTCATGATGTCACAATGCCGCCTTTGGCAGATCACTTCCAAGGGCCTGTCACATGGGTGACCCGTGCAGTGTTTTGATGTCACAGTTCCCCCTTAGCAGATCACAGACAAGGATCTGCCACCTGGGTGCCTCGTGCAGAGTTATGATGTCCCAGTGACCCCTTAGGCAGTTCACAGACAGGGGGCAGACTCCTGTTTGACCAGTTCATTGTTATGATGTCACAATGCCCCCTTAGGCAGATAACAGACAAGGGTCTCTCACCTGGGTGAGCAGTGCAGAGTTCTGAAGTCACAATGCCCCCTTAGGAAGATCACAGACTAGGGCCTGTCACCTGGGTGACCAATGCAGAGTTATGATGTCACAATGCACCCTTAGGCAGATCACATTCAAGGGCCTGTCACATGGGTGACTCGAGCAGAGTTATGATGTCACAATGCCCCCTTAGGCAGATCACAGACAAGGGTCTGTCACCTGGGTGCCCAGTGCAGAGTTATGATGTCACAGCGCCCCCTTAGGCAGATCACAGGCAATGGTCTGTCAACTTGGTGACCAATGCAGAGTTATGATGTCACAACGCCCCCCTAGGCAGATCACAGACAAGGGTCTCTCACTTTGGTGACGAGTGCAGAGTAATGAAGTCACAATCCCCCCTTAGGCAGATCACAGACCAAGGCCTGTCACCTCGGTGCCCAGTGCAGACTTATGATGTCACAATGCCACCTTAGGCGGATCACACAGAAGGGTCTGTCACCTGGGTGACCAATGCAGAGTTATGATGTCACAATGCACCCTTAGGCAGATCACATTCAAGGGCCTGTCACATGGGTGACTCGAGCAGAGTTATGATGTCACAATGCCCCCTTAGGCAGATCACAGACAAGGGTCTGTCACCTCGGTGCCCAGTGCAGAGATATGATGTAACAATGCCCCCTTAAGTGGATCAAAGACAAGGTTCTGTCACCTGGGTGACCAGTGCAGAGTTATGATGTCTCAATACCCCCTTAGGCAGATCACATTCAAGGGCCTGTCACATGGGTGACTCGAGCAGAGTTATGATGTCACAAGGCCCCTTAGGCAGGTCACAGACAAGGGAATGTCACCTGGGTGCCCCGTGCAGAGTTATGATGCCACAATGACCCTGAGGCAGACCACAGACAAGGGTCTGACACCTGGGTGACCAGTATAGAGTTATGATGTCATATTGCCCCCTTAAGCAGATCACAGACAAGGTTCTGTCACCTGGGTGACATGTGCAGAGTTATGATGTCACAATGCCCCTTAGGCAGATCATAGACAAGGGTCTGTCACCTGTGTGACCAGTGCAAAGTTATGATGTCACAATGCACACTTAGGCAGATGAGAGACAAGGGTCTGTCACCTGGGTGACCAGTGCTGTGTTATGATGTCACAATGCCCCTTAGGCACATCACTGACAAGGGTCTGTCACCTGTGTGACTAGTGCAGAGTTGTGATGTCACAATGCCCCCTTAGGCAGTTTACAGAGAAGGGTGTCTCACTTGGGTGTCCAGCGCAGAGTTATGATGTCACAATGCCCACTTAGGCAGATCAAAGACAACGGTCTGTCACCTTGGTGACCAATGCAGAGTTATGATGTCACAATGCCGCCTTAGGCAGATCAGAGACAAGGGTCTGTCACCTGCGGACCAGTGCAGAGTTATGATGTCTCAATGCCCCCTTAGGCAGATCACATTCAAGGGCCTGTCACTTGGGTGACCCGTGCTGAGTTTTGATGTCACAATGCCCCCTTAGGCAGATCACAGACAAGGGTCTACGACCTGGGTGACGAGTGGCGCGTTATGAGGTCATAATGCCCCCTTAGGCAGATCACAGACAAGGGTCGGTCACCTGGGTAACCAGTGCAGAGTTATGATGTCACAATGCCCCCTTAGGCAGATAGTGGACAAGTGTCTGTAACCAGGCTGACCAGTGCAGAGTTATGATGTCACAGTGACCCCTTAGGCAGATGACAGACAAGGGTCTTTCACCTGTGTGACCAGTGCAGAGTTGTGAAGTCACAATGATCACTTAGGCAGATCACAGGCAAGCGCCTGTCACCTGCGTGACCAGTGCAGAGTTATGATGCCACAATGCCCCCTGAGGCAGATCACAGACAAGGGTCAGACACCTGGGTGACCAGTACAGAATTATGATGTCATATTGCCCCCTTAAGCAGATCACAGACAAGGTTCTGTCACCTGGGTGACCTGTGCAGAGTTATGATGTCACAATGCCCCTTAGGCAGATCACAGACAAGGGTCTGTCACCTGTGTGAACAGTGCAAAGTTATGATGTCACAATGCACACTTAGGCAGACGAGAGACAAGGGTCTGTCACCTGGGTGACAAGTGCAGTGTTATGATGTCACAATACCCCTTAGGCACATCACTGACAAGGGTCTGTCACCTGTGTGACTAGTGCAGAGTTATGATGTCACAATGACCCCTTAGGCAGTTTACAGAGAAGGGTGTCTCACCTGGGTGTCCAGCGCAGAGTTATGATATCACAATGCCCCCTTAGGCAGATCACAGGCAATGGTCTGTCACCTTGGTGACCAATGCAGAGTTATGATGTCACAATGCCTCCTTAGGCAGATCACAGACAATGGTCTGTCACCTGCATGACCAGTGCAGAGTTATGATGTCACAATGCCCCCTTAGGCAGTTCACAGAGAAGGGTCTGCCACCTGGGTGAACAGTGCAAATTTATGATGTCACAACGCCCCCTTAGGCAGATCACAGGCAATGGTCTGTCACCTTGGTGACCAATGCAGAGTTATGATGTCACAATGCCCCCCTAGGCAGATCACAGACAAGGGTCTCTCAACTTGGTGACGAGTGCAGAGTTATGAAGTCACAATTCCCCCTTAGGTAGATCACAGACAAAGGCCTGTCACCTCGGTGCCCAGTGCAGACTTATGATGTCACAATGCCCCCTTAGGCAGATCACAGAGAAGGGTCTGTCACCTTGGTGACCAATGCAGAGTTATGATGTCACAATGCCCCCTTAGACAGATCACAGACAAGGGTCTGTCACCTCGGTGCCCAGTGCTGAGATCTGATGTCACAATGTCCCCTTAAGCAGATCAAAGAGAAGGGTCTGTCACCTGGGTGACCAGAGCAGAGTTATGATATCTCAATGCCCCCTTAGGCAGATCACATACAAGGGCCTGTCACATGGGTGACCCGTGCAGAGTTATGATGTCACAATGGCCCCTTAAGCAGATCAAAGACAAGGTTCTGTCGCCTGGGTGACCAGTGCAGAGTTATGATGTCTCAATACCCCCTTAGGCAGATCACATTCAAGGGCCTGTCACATGGGTGACTCGAGCAGGGTTATGATGTCACAAGGCCCCTTAGGCAGGTCACAGACAAGGGTATGTCACCTGGGTGCCCCGTGCAGAGTTATGATGCCACAATGACCCTGAGGCAGACCACAGACAAGGGTCTGACACCTGGGTGACCAGTACAGAAGTATGATGTCATATTGCCCCCTTAAGCAGATCACAGACAAGGTTCTGTCACCTGGGTGACATGTGCAGAGTTATGATGTCACAATGCCCCTTAGGCAGATCACAGACAAGGGTCTGTCACCTGTGTGACCAGTGCAAAGTTATGATGTCACAACGCACACTTAGGCAGATGAGAGACAAGGGTCTGTCACCTGGGTGACCAGTGCCGTGTTATGATGTCACAATGCCCCTTAGGCACATCACTGACAAGGGTCTGTCACCTGTGTGACTAGTGCAGAGTTGTGATGTCACAATGCCCCCTTAGGCAGTTTACAGAGAAGGGTGTCTCACTTGGGTGTCCAGCGCAGAGTTATGATGTCACAATGCCCACTTAGGCAGATCAAAGACAACGGTCTGTCACCTCGGTGACCAATGCAGAGTTATGATGTCACAATGCCCCCTTAGGCAGATCACAGACAAGGGTCGGTCACCTGGGTAACCAGTGCAGAGTTATGATGTCACAGTGCCCCCTTAGGCAGATAGTGGACAAGTGTCTGTAACCAGGCTGACCAGTGCAGAGTTATGATGTCACAGTGACCCCTTAGGCAGATGACAGACAAGGGTCTTTCACCTGTGTGACCAGTGCAGAGTTGTGAAGTCACAATGATCACTTAGGGAGATCACATACAAGCGCCTGTCACCTGTGTGATCAGTGCAGAGTTATGATGCCACAATGCCCCCTGAGGCAGATCACAGACAAGGGTCTGACACCTGGGTGACCAGTACAGAGTTATGATGTCATATTGCCCCCTTAAGCAGATCACAGACAAGGTTCTGTCACCTGGGTGACCTGTGCAGAGTTATGATGTCACAATGCCCCTTAGGCAGATCACAGACAAGAGTCTGTCACCTGTGTGAACAGTGAAAAGTTATGATGTCACAATGCACACTTAGGCAGATGAGAGAAAAGGGTCTGTCACCTAGGTGACCAGTGCCGTGTTATGATGTCACAATGCCCCTTAGGCACATCACTGACAAGGGTCTGTCACCTGTGTGACTAGTGCAGAGTTATGATGTCACAATGACCCCTTAGGCAGTTTACAGAGAAGGGTGTCTCACCTGGGTGTCCAGCGCAGAGTTATGATATCACAATGCCCCCTTAGGCAGATCACAGGAAATGGTCTGTCACCTTGGTGACCAATGGAGAGTTATGATGTCACAATGCCTCTTTAGGCATATCACAGACAATGGTCTGTCACCTGCGTGACCAGTGCAGAGTTATGATGTCACAATGCCCCCTTAGGCAGTTCACAGAGAAGGGTCTGCCACCTGGGTGAACAGTGCAAATTTATGATGTCACAACGCCCCCTTAGGCAGATCTCAGGCAATGGTCTGTCACCTTGGTGACCAATGCAGAGTTATGATGTCACAATGCCCCCCTAGGCAGATCACAGACAAGGGTCTCTCAACTTGGTGACGAGTGCAGAGTTATGAAGTCACAATTCCCCCTTAGGCATATCACAGACAAAGGCCTGTCATCTCGGTGCCCAGTGCAGACTTATGATGTCACAATGCCCCCTTAGGCAGATCACAGAAAAGGGTCTGTCACCTGGGTGACCAATGCAGAGTTATGATGTCACAATGCCCCCTTAGACAGATCACAGACAAGGGTCTGTCACCTCGGTGCCCAGTGCAGAGATCTGATGTCACAATGTCCTCTTAAGCAGATCAAAGAGAAGGGTCTGTCACCTGGGTGTGCAGTGCAGAGTTATGATATCTCAATGCCCCCTTAGGCAGATCACATACAAGGGCCTGTCACATGGGTGACCCGTGCAGAGTTATGATGTCACAATGGCCCCTTAAGCAGATCAAAGACAAGGTTCTGTCGCCTGGGTGACCAGTGCAGAGTTATGATGTCTCAATACCCCCTAAGGCAGATCACATTCAAGGGCCTGTCACATGGGTGACTCGAGCAGGGTTATGATGTCACAAGGCCCCTTAGGCAGGTCACAGACAAGGGTATGTCACCTGGGTGCCCCGTGCAGAGTTATGATGCCACAATGACCCTGAGGCAGACCACAGACAAGGGTCTGACACCTGGGTGACCAGTACAGTGTTATGATGTCATATTGCCCCCTTAAGCAGATCACAGACAAGGTTCTGTCACCTGGGTGACATGTGCAGAGTTATGATGTCACAATGCCCCTTAGGCAGATCACAGACAAGGGTCGGTCACCTGTGTGACCAGTGCAAAGTTATGATGTCACAACGCACACTTAGGCAGATGAGAGACAAGGGTCTGTCACCTGGGTGACCAGTGCCGTGTTATGATGTCACAATGCCCCTTAGGCACATCACTGACAAGGGTCTGTCACCTGTGTGACTAGTGCAGAGTTGTGATGTCACAATGCCCCCTTAGGCAGTTTACAGAGAAGGGTGTCTCACTTGGGTGTCCAGCGCAGAGTTATGATGTCACAATGCCCACTTAGGCAGATCAAAGACAACGGTCTGTCACCTCGGTGACCAATGCAGAGTTATGATGTCACAATGCCGCCTTAGGCAGATCAGAGACAAGGGTCTGTCACCTGCGGACCAGTGCAGAGTTATGATGTCTGAATGCCGCCTTAGGCAGATCACATTCAAGGGCCTGTCACTTGGGTGACCCGTGCTGAGTTTTGATGTCACAATGCCCCCTTAGGCAGATCACAGACAAGGGTCTACGACCTGGGTGACGAGTGGCGAGTTATGAGGTCGTAATGCCCCCTTAGGCAGATCACAGACAAGGGTCGGTCACCTGGGTAACCAGTGCAGAGTTATGATGTCACAATGCCCCTTTAGGCAGATAGTGGACAAGTGTCTGTAACCAGGCTGACCAGTGCAGAGTTATGATGTCACACTGCCCCCTTAGGCAGATGACAGACAAGGGTCTTTCACCTGTGTGACCAGTGCAGAGTTGTGAAGTCACAATGAACACTTAGGCAGATCACAGACAAGCGCCTGTCACCTGCGTGACCAGTGCAGAGTTTTGATGCCACAATGCCCCCTGAGGCAGATCACAGACAAGGGTCTGACACCTGGGTGACCAGTATAGAGTTATGATGTCATATTGCCCCCTTAAGCAGATCACAGACTAGGTTCTGTCACCTGGGTGACCTGTGCAGAGTTATGATGTCACAATGCCCCTTAGGCAGATCACAGAAAAGGGTCTGTCACCCGTGTGAACAGTGCAAAGTTATGATGTCACAATGCACACTTAGGCAGATGAGAGACAAGGGTCTGTCACCTGGGTGACCAGTGCAGTGTTATGATGTCACAATGCCCCTTAGGCACATCACTGACAAGGGTCTGTCACCTGTGTGACTAGTGCAGAGTTATGATGTCACTTTGCCCCCTTAGGCAGTTTACAGAGAAGGGTGTCTCACCTGGGTGTCCAGTGCAGGGTTATGATATCACAATGCCCCCTTAGGCAGATCTCAGGCAATGGTCTGTCACCTTGGTGACCAATGGAGAGTTATGATGTCACAATGCCTCCTTAGGCAGATCACAGACAATGGTCTGTCACCTGCGTGACCAGTGCAGAGTTATGATGTCACAATGCCCCCATAGGCAGATGAAGGCAATGGTCTGTCACCTCGATGACCAATGCAGAGTTATGATGTCACTATGCCCTCGTAGGCAGATCAAAGACAACGGTGTGTCACCTGGGGACCAGTGCGGATTCATGATGTCTCAATGCCGCCTTTGGCAGATCACTTCCAAGGGCCTGTCACATGGGTGACCCGTGCAGTGTTTTGATGTCACAATTCCCCCTTAGCAGATCACAGACAAGGATCTGCCACCTGGGTGACCAGTGCAGAGTTATGATGTCTCAATACCCCCTAAGGCAGATCACATTCAAGGGCCTGTCACATGGGTGACTCGAGCAGAGTTATGATGTCACAAGGCCCCTTAGGCAGTTCACAGACAGGGGGCAGACTCCTGTTTGACCAGTTCATTGTTATGATGTCACAATGCCCCCTTAGGCAGATAACAGACAAGGGTCTCTCACCTGGGTGAGCAGTGCAGAGTTCTGAAGTCACAATGCCCCCTTAGGAAGATCACAGACTAGGGCCTGTCACCTGGGTGACCAATGCAGAGTTATGATGTCACAATGCCCCTTAGGCAGATCACAGACAAGGGTCTGTCACCTGTGTGACCAGTGCAAAGTTATGATGTCACAACGCACACTTAGGCAGATGAGAGAAAAGGGTCTGTCACCTGGGTGACCAGTGCCGTGTTATGATGTCACAATGCCCCTTAGGCACATCACTGACAAGGGTCTGTCACCTTGTGACTAGTGCAGAGTTGTGATGTCACAATGCCCCCTTAGGCAGTTTACAGAGAAGGGTGTCTCACTTGGGTGTCCAGCGCAGAGTTATGATGTCACAATGCCCACTTAGGCAGATCAAAGACAACGGTCTGTCACCTCGGTGACCAATGCAGAGTTATGATGTCACAATGCCGCCTTAGGCAGATCAGAGACAAGGGTCTGTCACCTGCGGACCAGTGCAGAGTTATGATGTCTCAATGCCCCCTTAGGCAGATCACATTCAAGGGCCTGTCACTTGGGTGACCCGTGCTGAGTTTTGATGTCACAATGCCCCCTTAGGCAGATCACAGACAAGGGTCTACGACCTGGGTGACGAGTGGCGAGTTATGAGGTCGTAATGCCCCCTTAGGCAGATCACAGACAAGGGTCGGTCACCTGGGTAACCAGTGCAGAGTTATGATGTCACAATGCCCCCTTAGGCAGATAGTGGACAAGTGTCTGTAACCAGGCTGACCAGTGCAGAGTTATGATGTCACAGTGACCCCTTAGGCAGATGACAGACAAGGGTCTTTCACCTGTGTGACCAGTGCAGAGTTGTGAAGTCACAATGATCACTTAGGCAGATCACAGACAAGCGCCTGTCACCTGCGTGACCAGTGCAGAGTTATGATGCCACAATGCCTCCTGAGGCAGATCACAGACAAGGTTCTGTCACCTGTGTGACCAGTGCAAAGTTATGATGTCACAATGCACACTTAGGCAGATGAGAGACAAGAGTCTGTCACCTGGGTGACAAGTGCAGTTTTATGATGTCACAATGCCCCTTAGGCACATCACTGACAAGGGTCTGTCACCTGTGTGACTAGTGCAGAGTTATGATGTCACAATGACCCCTTAGGCAGTTTACAGAGAAGGGTGTCTCACCTGGGTGTCCAGCGCAGAGTTATGATATCACAATGCCCCCTTAGGCAGATCACCGGCAATGGTCTGTCACCTTGGTGACCAATGGAGAGTTATGATGTCACAATGCCCCCTTAGGCAGTTCACAGAGAAGGGTCTGCCACCTGGGTGAACAGTGCAAATTTATGATGTCACAACGCCCCCTTAGGCAGATCACAGGCAATGGTCTGTCACCTTGGTGACCAATGCAGAGTTATGATGTCACAATGCCCCCCTAGGCAGATCACAGACAAGGGTCTCTCAACTTGGTGACGAGTGCAGAGTTATGAAGTCACAATTCCCCCTTAGGTAGATCACAGACAAAGGCCTGTCACCTCGGTGCCCAGTGCAGACTTATGATGTCACAATGCCCCCTTAGGCAGATCACAGAGAAGGGTCTGTCACCTGGGTGACCAATGCAGAGTTATGATGTCACAATGCCTCCTTAGACAGATCACAGACAAGGGTCTGTCACCTCGGTGCCCAGTGCAGAGATCTGATGTCACAATGTCCCCTTAAGCAGATCAAAGAGAAGGGTCTGTCACCTGGGTGAGCAGTGCAGAGTTGTGATATCTCAATGCCCCCTTAGGCAGATCACATACAAGGGCCTGTCACATGGGTGACCCGTGCAGAGTTATGATGTCACAATGCCCCCTTAGGCAGATAGTGGACAAGTGTCTGTAACCAGGCTGACCAGTGCAGAGTTATGATGTCACAGTGACCCCTTAGGCAGATGACAGACAAGGGTCTTTCACCTGTGTGACCAGTGCAGAGTTGTGAAGTCACAATGATCACTTAGGCAGATCACAGACAAGCGCCTGTCACCTGCGTGACCAGTGCAGAGTTATGATGCCACAATGCCTCCTGAGGCAGATCACAGACAAGGTTCTGTCACCTGGGTGACCTGTGCAGAGTTATGATGTCACAATGCCCCTTAGGCAGATCACAGAAAGGGTCTGTCACCTGTGTGACCAGTGCAAAGTTATGATGTCACAATGCACACTTAGGCAGATGAGAGACAAGAGTCTGTCACCTGGGTGACAAGTGCAGTTTTATGATGTCACAATGCCCCTTAGGCACATCACTGACAAGGGTCTGTCACCTGTGTGACTAGTGCAGAGTTATGATGTCACAATGACCCCTTAGGCAGTTTACAGAGAAGGGTGTCTCACCTGGGTGTCCAGCGCAGAGTTATGATATCACAATGCCCCCTTAGGCAGATCACCGGCAATGGTCTGTCACCTTGGTGACCAATGGAGAGTTATGATGTCACAATGCCCCCTTAGGCAGTTCACAGAGAAGGGTCTGCCACCTGGGTGAACAGTGCAAATTTATGATGTCACAACGCCCCCTTAGGCAGATCACAGGCAATGGTCTGTCACCTTGGTGACCAATGCAGAGTTATGATGTCACAATGCCCCCCTAGGCAGATCACAGACAAGGGTCTCTCAACTTGGTGACGAGTGCAGAGTTATGAAGTCACAATTCCCCCTTAGGTAGATCACAGACAAAGGCCTGTCACCTCGGTGCCCAGTGCAGACTTATGATGTCACAATGCCCCCTTAGGCAGATCACAGAGAAGGGTCTGTCACCTGGGTGACCAATGCAGAGTTATGATGTCACAATGCCCCCTTAGACAGATCACAGACAAGGGTCTGTCACCTCGGTGCCCAGTGCAGAGATCTGATGTCACAATGTCCCCTTAAGCAGATCAAAGAGAAGGGTCTGTCACCTGGGTGAGCAGTGCAGAGTTGTGATATCTCAATGCCCCCTTAGGCAGATCACATACAAGGGCCTGTCACATGGGTGACCCATGCAGAGTTATGATGTCACAATGGCCCCTTAAGCAGATCAAAGACAAGGTTCTGTCGCCTGGGTGACCAGTGCAGAGTTATGATGTCTCAATACCCCCTAAGGCAGATCACATTCAAGGGCCTGTCACATGGGTGACTCGAGCAGAGTTATGATGTCACAAGGCCCCTTAGGCAGGTCACAGACAAGGGTAGGTCACCTGGGTGCCCCGTGCAGAGTTATGATGCCACAATGACCCTGAGGCAGACCACAGACAAGGGTCTGTCACCTGGCTGACCAGTGCGGTGTTATGATGTCATATTGCCCCCTTAAGCAGATCACAGACAAGGTTCTGTCACCTGGGTGACATGTGCAGAGTTATGATGTCACAATGCCCCTTAGGCAGATCACAGACAAGGGTCGGTCACCTGTGTGACCAGTGCAAAGTTATGATGTCACAATGCACACTTAGGCAGATGAGAGACAAGGGTCTGTCACCTGGGTGACCAGTGCCGTGTTATGATGTCACAATGCCACCTTAGGCAGATCAGAGACAAGGGTCTGTCACCTGCGGACCAGTGCATAGTTATGATGTCTCAATGCCCCCTTAGGCAGATCACATACAAGGGCCTGTCACTTGGGTGACCCGTGCTGAGTTTTGATGTCACAATGCACCCTTAGGCAGATCACAGACAAGGGTCTACTACCTGGGTGACGAATGGCGAGTTATGAGGTCGTAATACCCCATTATGCAGATCACAGACAAGGGTCGGTCACCTGGGTAACCAGTGCAGAGTTATCATGTCACAATGCCCCTTTAGGCAGATAGTGGACAAGTGTCTGTAACCAGGCTGACCAGTGCAGAGTTATGATGTCACAATGCCCCCTTAGGCAGATGACAGACAAGGGTCTTTCACCTGTGTGAGCAGTGCAGAGTTGTGAAGTCACAATGAACACTTAGGCAGATCGCAGACAAACGCCTGTCACCTGCGTAACCAGTGAAGAGTTATGATGCCACAATGCCCCCTGAGGCAGATCACAGACAAGGGTCTGACACCTGGGTGACCAGTGCAAAGTTATGATGTCACAATGCACACTTAGGCAGATGAGAGACAAGGGTCTGTCACCTGGGTGACCAGTGCAGTGTTATGATGTCACAATGCCCCTTAGGCACATCACTGACAAGGGTCTGTCACCTGTGTGACTATTGCAGAGTTATGATGTCACTTTGCCCCCTTAGGCAGTTTACAGAGAAGGGTGTCTCACCTGGGTGTCCAGTGCAGGGTTATGATATCACAATGCCCCCTTAGGCAGATCACAGGCAATGGTCTGTCACCTTGGTGACCAATGGAGAGTTATGATGTCACAATGCCTCCTTAGGCAGATCACAGACAATGGTCTGTCACCTGCGTGACCAGTGCAGAGTTATGATGTCACAATGCCCACATAGGCAGATGAAGGCAATGGTCTGTCACCTCGATGACCAGTGCAGAGTTATGATGTCACTATGCCCTCGTAGGCAGATCAAAGACAACGGTGTGTCACCTGGGGACCAGTGCGGATTCATGATGTCTCAATGCCGCCTTTGGCAGATCACTTCCAAGGGCCTGTCACATGGGTGACCCGTGCAGTGTTTTGATGTCACAATTCCCCTTAGCAGATCACAGACAAGGATCTGCCACCTGGGTGCCTCGTGCAGAGTTATGATGTCCCAGTGACCCCTTAGGCAGTTCACAGACAGGGGTCAGACTCCTGTTTGACCAGTTCATTGTTATGATGTCACAATGCCCCCTTAGGCAGATAACAGACAAGGGTCTCTCACCTGGGTGAGCAGTGCAGAGTTCTGAAGTCACAATGCCCCCTTAGGCAGATCACAGACTAGGGCCTGTCAACTGGGTGACCAATGCAGAGTTATGATGTCACAATGCACCCTTAGGCAAATCACATTCAAGGGCCTGTCACATGGGTGACTCGAGCAGAGTTATGATGTCACAATGCCCCCTTAGGCAGATCACAGACAAGGGTCTGTCACCTGGGTGCCCAGTGCAGAGTTATGATGTCACAGCGCCCCCTTAGGCAGATCACAGGCAATGGTCTGTCAACTTGGTGACCAATGCAGAGTTATGATGTCACAATGTCCCCTTAAGCAGATCAAAGAGAAGGGTCTGTCACCTGGGTGACCAGAGCAGAGTTATGATATCTCAATGCCCCCTTAGGCAGATCACATACAAGGGCCTGTCACATGGGTGACCCGTGCAGAGTTATGATGTCACAATGGCCCCTTAAGCAGATCAAAGACAAGGTTCTGTCGCCTGGGTGACCAGTGCATAGTTATGATGTCTCAATACCCCCTTAGGCAGATCACATTCAAGGGCCTGTCACATGGGTGACTCGAGCAGAGTTATGATGTCACAAGGCCCCTTAGGCAGGTCACAGACAAGGGTATGTCACCTGGGTGCCCCGTGCAGAGTTATGATGCCACAATGACCCTGAGGCAGACCACAGACAAGGGTCTGACACCTGGGTGACCAGTACAGTGTTATGATGTCATATTGCCCCCTTAAGCAGATCACAGACAAGGTTCTGTCACCTGGGTGACATGTGCAGAGTTATGATGTCACAATGCCCCTTAGGCAGATCACAGACAAGGGTCGGTCACCTGTGTGACCAGTGCAAAGTTATGATGTCACAACGCACACTTAGGCAGATGAGAGACAAGGGTCTGTCACCTGGGTGACCAGTGCCGTGTTATGATGTCACAATGCCCCTTAGGCACATCACTGACAAGGGTCTGTCACCTGTGTGACTAGTGCAGAGTTGTGATGTCACAATGCCCCCTTAGGCAGTTTACAGAGAAGGGTGTCTCACTTGGGTGTCCAGCGCAGAGTTATGATGTCACAATGCCCACTTAGGCAGATCAAAGACAACGGTCTGTCACCTCGGTGACCAATGCAGAGTTATGATGTCACAATGCCGCCTTAGGCAGATCAGAGACAAGGGTCTGTCACCTGCGGACCAGTGCAGAGTTATGATGTCTGAATGCCGCCTTAGGCAGATCACATTCAAGGGCCTGTCACTTGGGTGACCCGTGCTGAGTTTTGATGTCACAATGCCCCCTTAGGCAGATCACAGACAAGGGTCTACGACCTGGGTGACGAGTGGCGAGTTATGAGGTCGTAATGCCCCCTTAGGCAGATCACAGACAAGGGTCGGTCACCTGGGTAACCAGTGCAGAGTTACGATGTCACAATGCCCCTTTAGGCAGATAGTGGACAAGTGTCTGTAACCAGGCTGACCAGTGCAGAGTTATGATGTCACACTGCCCCCTTAGGCAGATGACAGACAAGGGTCTTTCACCTGTGTGAGCAGTGCAGAGTTGTGAAGTCACAATGAACACTTAGGCAGATCACAGACAAGCGCCTGTCACCTGCGTGACCAGTGCAGAGTTTTGATGCCACAATGCCCCCTGAGGCAGATCACAGACAAGGGTCTGACACCTGGGTGACCAGTATAGAGTTATGATGTCATATTGCCCCCTTAAGCAGATCACAGACTAGGTTCTGTCACCTGGGTGACCTGTGCAGAGTTATGATGTCACAATGCCCCTTAGGCAGATCACAGAAAAGGGTCTGTCACCCGTGTGAACAGTGCAAAGTTATGATGTCACAACGCACACTTAGGCAGATGAGAGACAAGGGTCTGTCACCTGGGTGACCAGTGCAGTGTTATGATGTCACAATGCCCCTTAGGCACATCACTGACAAGGGTCTGTCACCTGTGTGACTAGTGCAGAGTTATGATGTCACTTTGCCCCCTTAGGCAGTTTACAGAGAAGGGTGTCTCACCTGGGTGTCCAGTGCAGGGTTATGATATCACAATGCCCCCTTAGGCAGATCTCAGGCAATGGTCTGTCACCTTGGTGACCAATGGAGAGTTATGATGTCACAATGCCTCCTTAGGCAGATCACAGACAATGGTCTGTCACCTGCGTGACCAGTGCAGAGTTATGATGTCACAATGCCCACATAGGCAGATGAAGGCAATGGTCTGTCACCTCGATGACCAATGCAGAGTTATGATGTCACTATGCCCTCGTAGGCAGATCAAAGACAACGGTGTGTCACCTGGGGACCAGTGCGGATTCATGATGTCTCAATGCCGCCTTTGGCAGATCACTTCCAAGGGCCTGTCACATGGGTGACCCGTGCAGTGTTTTGATGTCACAATTCCCCCTTAGCAGATCACAGACAAGGATCTGCCACCTGGGTGCCTCGTGCAGAGTTGTGATGTACCAGTGACCCCTTAGGCAGTTCACAGACAGGGGGCAGACTCCTGTTTGACCAGTTCATTGTTATGATGTCACAATGCCCCCTTAGGCAGATAACAGACAAGGGTCTCTCACCTGGGTGAGCAGTGCAGAGTTCTGAAGTCACAATGCCCCCTTAGGAAGATCACAGACTAGGGCCTGTCACCTGGGTGACCAATGCAGAGTTATGATGTCACAATGCCCCTTAGGCAGATCACAGACAAGGGTCTGTCACCTGTGTGACCAGTGCAAAGTTATGATGTCACAATGCACACTTAGGCAGATGAGAGAAAAGGGTCTGTCACCTGGGTGACCAGTGCCGTGTTATGATGTCACAATGCCCCTTAGGCACATCACTGACAAGGGTCTGTCACCTTGTGACTAGTGCAGAGTTGTGATGTCACAATGCCCCCTTAGGCAGTTTACAGAGAAGGGTGTCTCACTTGGGTGTCCAGCGCAGAGTTATGATGTCACAATGCCCACTTAGGCAGATCAAAGACAACGGTCTGTCACCTCGGTGACCAATGCAGAGTTATGATGTCACAATGCCGCCTTAGGCAGATCAGAGACAAGGGTCTGTCACCTGCGGACCAGTGCAGAGTTATGATGTCTCAATGACCCCTTAGGCAGATCACATTCAAGGGCCTGTCACTTGGGTGACCCGTGCTGAGTTTTGATGTCACAATGCCCCCTTAGGCAGATCACAGACAAGGGTCTACGACCTGGGTGACGAGTGGCGAGTAATGAGGTCGTAATGCCCCCTTAGGCAGATCACAGACAAGGGTCGGTCACCTGGGTAACCAGTGCAGAGTTATGATGTCACAATGCCCCCTTAGGCAGATAGTGGACAAGTGTCTGTAACCAGGCTGACCAGTGCAGAGTTATGATGTCACAGTGACCCCTTAGGCAGATGACAGACAAGGGTCTTTCACCTGTGTGACCAGTGCAGAGTTGTGAAGTCACAATGATCACTTAGGCAGATCACAGACAAGCGCCTGTCACCTGCGTGACCAGTGCAGAGTTATGATGCCACAATGCCTCCTGAGGCAGATCACAGACAAGGTTCTGTCACCTGGGTGACCTGTGCAGAGTTATGATGTCACAATGCCCCTTAGGCAGATCACAGACAAGGGTCTGTCACCTGTGTGACCAGTGCAAAGTTATGATGTCACAATGCACACTTAGGCAGATGAGAGACAAGAGTCTGTCACCTGGGTGACAAGTGTAGTTTTATGATGTCACAATGCCCCTTAGGCACATCACTGACAAGGGTCTGTCACCTGTGTGACTAGTGCAGAGTTATGATGTCACAATGACCCCTTAGGCAGTTTACAGAGAAGGGTGTCTCACCTGGGTGTCCAGCGCAGAGTTATGATATCACAATGCCCCCTTAGGCAGATCACCGGCAATGGTCTGTCACCTTGGTGACCAATGGAGAGTTATGATGTCACAATGCCCCCTTAGGCAGTTCACAGAGAAGGGTCTGCCACCTGGGTGAACAGTGCAAATTTATGATGTCACAACGCCCCCTTAGGCAGATCACAGGCAATGGTCTGTCACCTTGGTGACCAATGCAGAGTTATGATGTCACAATGCCCCCCTAGGCAGATCACAGACAAGGGTCTCTCAACTTGGTGACGAGTGCAGAGTTATGAAGTCACAATTCCCCCTTAGGTAGATCACAGACAAAGGCCTGTCACCTCGGTGCCCAGTGCAGACTTATGATGTCACAATGCCCCCTTAGGCAGATCACAGAGAAGGGTCTGTCACCTGGGTGACCAATGCAGAGTTATGATGTCACAATGCCCACTTAGACAGATCACAGACAAGGGTCTGTCACCTCGGTGCCCAGTGCAGAGATCTGATGTCACAATGTCCCCTTAAGCAGATCAAAGAGAAGGGTCTGTCACCTGGGTGAGCAGTGCAGAGTTGTGATATCTCAATGCCCCCTTAGGCAGATCACATACAAGGGCCTGTCACATGGGTGACCCGTGCAGAGTTATGATGTCACAATGGCCCCTTAAGCAGATCAAAGACAAGGTTCTGTCGCCTGGGTGACCAGCGCAGAGTTATGATGTCTCAATACCCCCTAAGGCAGATCACATTCAAGGGCCTGTCACATGGGTGACTCTAGCAGAGTTATGATGTCACAAGGCCCCTTAGGCAGGTCACAGACAAGGGTAGGTCACCTGGGTGCCCCGTGCAGAGTTATGATGCCACAATGACCCTGAGGCAGACCACAGACAAGGGTCTGTCACCTGGCTGACCAGTGCGGTTTTATGATGTCATATTGCCCCCTTAAGCAGATCACAGACAAGGTTCTGTCACCTGGGTGACATGTGCAGAGTTATGATGTCACAATGCCCCTTAGGCAGATCACAGACAAGGGTCGGTCACCTGTGTGACCAGTGCAAAGTTATGATGTCACAATGCACACTTAGGCAGATGAGAGACAAGGGTCTGTCACCTGGGTGACCAGTGCCGTGTTATGATGTCACAATGCCACCTTAGGCAGATCAGAGACAAGGGTCTGTCACCTGCGGACCAGTGCATAGTTATGATGTCTCAATGCCCCCTTAGGCAGATCACATACAAGGGCCTGTCACTTGGGTGACCCGTGCTGAGTTTTGATGTCACAATGCACCCTTAGGCAGATCACAGACAAGGGTCTACTACCTGGGTGACGAATGGCGAGTTATGAGGTCGTAATGCCCCATTATGCAGATCACTGACAAGGGTCGGTCACCTGGGTAACCAGTGCAGAGTTATCATGTCACAATGCCCCTTTAGGCAGATAGTGGACAAGTGTCTGTAACCAGGCTGACCAGTGCAGAGTTATGATGTCACAATGCCCCCTTAGGCAGATGAGAGACAAGGGTCTTTCACCTGTGTGAGCAGTGCAGAGTTGTGAAGTCACAATGAACACTTAGGCAGATCGCAGACAAACGCCTGTCACCTGCGTAACCAGTGAAGAGTTATGATGCCACAATGCCCCCTGAGGCAGATCACAGACAAGGGTCTGACACCTGGGTGACCAGTATAGAGTTATGATGTCATATTGCCCCCTTAAGCAGATCACAGACAAGGTTCTGTCACCTGTGTGACCAGTGCAAAGTTATGATGTCACAATGCACACTTAGGCAGATGAGAGACAAGGGTCTGTCACCTGGGTGACCAGTGCAGTGTTATGATGTCACAATGCCCCTTAGGCACATCACTGACAAGGGTCTGTCACCTGTGTGACTATTGCAGAGTTATGATGTCACTTTGCCCCCTTAGGCAGTTTACAGAGAAGGGTGTCTCACCTGGGTGTCCAGTGCAGGGTTATGATATCACAATGCCCCCTTAGGCAGATCACAGGCAATGGTCTGTCACCTTGGTGACCAATGGAGAGTTATGATGTCACAATGCCTCCTTAGGCAGATCACAGACAATGGTCTGTCACCTGCGTGACCAGTGCAGAGTTATGATGTCACAATGCCCACATAGGCAGATGAAGGCAATGGTCTGTCACCTCGATGACCAGTGCAGAGTTATGATGTCACTATGCCCTCGTAGGCAGATCAAAGACAACGGTGTGTCACCTGGGGACCAGTGCGGATTCATGATGTCTCAATGCCGCCTTTGGCAGATCACTTCCAAGGGCCTGTCACATGGGTGACCCGTGCAGTGTTTTGATGTCACAATTCCCCTTAGCAGATCACAGACAAGGATCTGCCACCTGGGTGCCTCGTGCAGAGTTATGATGTCCCAGTGACCCCTTAGGCAGTTCACAGACAGGGGTCAGACTCCTGTTTGACCAGTTCATTGTTATGATGTCACAATGCCCCCTTAGGCAGATAACAGACAAGGGTCTCTCACCTGGGTGAGCAGTGCAGAGTTCTGAAGTCACAATGCCCCCTTAGGCAGATCACAGACTAGGGCCTGTCAACTGGGTGACCAATGCAGAGTTATGATGTCACAATGCACCCTTAGGCAAATCACATTCAAGGGCCTGTCACATGGGTGACTCGAGCAGAGTTATGATGTCACAATGCCCCCTTAGGCAGATCACAGACAAGGGTCTGTCACCTGGGTGCCCAGTGCAGAGTTATGATGTCACAGCGCCCCCTTAGGCAGATCACAGGCAATGGTCTGTCAACTTGGTGACCAATGCAGAGTTATGATGTCACAATGTCCCCTTAAGCAGATCAAAGAGAAGGGTCTGTCACCTGGGTGACCAGAGCAGAGTTATGATATCTCAATGCCCCCTTAGGCAGATCACATACAAGGGCCTGTCACATGGGTGACCCGTGCAGAGTTATGATGTCACAATGGCCCCTTAAGCAGATCAAAGACAAGGTTCTGTCGCCTGGGTGACCAGTGCATAGTTATGATGTCTCAATACCCCCTTAGGCAGATCACATTCAAGGGCCTGTCACATGGGTGACTCGAGCAGAGTTATGATGTCACAAGGCCCCTTAGGCAGGTCACAGACAAGGGTATGTCACCTGGGTGCCCCGTGCAGAGTTATGATGCCACAATGACCCTGAGGCAGACCACAGACAAGGGTCTGACACCTGGGTGACCAGTACAGAGTTATGATGTCATATTGCCCCCTTAAGCAGATCACAGACAAGGTTCTGTCACCTGGGTGACATGTGCAGAGTTATGATGTCACAATGCCCCTTAGGCAGATCACAGGCAAGGGTCTGTCACCTGTGTGACCAGTGCAAAGTTATGATGTCACAATGCACACTTAGGCAGATGAGAGACAAGGGTCTGTCACCTGGGTGACCAGTGCCGTGTTATGATGTCACAATGCCCCTTAGGCACATCACTGACAAGGGTCTGTCACCTGTGTGACTAGTGCAGAGTTGTGATGTCACAATGCCCCCTTAGGCAGTTTACAGAGAAGGGTGTCTCACTTGGGTGTCCAGCGCAGAGTTATGATGTCACAATGCCCACTTAGGCAGATCAAAGACAACGGTCTGTCACCTCGGTGACCAATGCAGAGTTATGATGTCACAATGCCGCCTTAGGCAGATCACAGACAAGCGCCTGTCACCTGCGTGACCAGTGCAGAGTTATGATGCCACAATGCCACCTGAGGCAGATCACAGACAAGGTTCTGTCACCTGGGTGACCTGTGCAGAGTTATGATGTCACAATGCCCCTTAGGCAGATCACAGACAAGGGTCTGTCACCTGTGTGACCAGTGCAAAGTTATGATGTCACAATGACCCCTTAGGCAGCTTACAGAGAAGGGTGTCTCACCTGGGTGTCCAGCGCAGAGTTATGATATCACAATGCCCCCTTAGGCAGATCACCGGCAATGGTCTGTCACCTTGCTGACCAATGGAGAGTTATGATGTCACAATGCCCCCTTAGGCAGTTCACAGAGAAGGGTCTGCCACCTGGGTGAACAGTGCAAATTTGTGATGTCACAACGCCCCCTTAGGCAGATCACAGGCAATGGTCTGTCACCTTGGTGACCAATGCAGAGTAATGATGTCACAATGCCCCCCTAGGCAGATCACAGACAAGGGTCTCTCAACTTGGTGACGAGTGCAGAGTTATGAAGTCACAATTCCCCCTTAGGTAGATCACAGACAAAGGCCTGTCACCTCGGTGCCCAGTGCAGACTTATGATGTCACAATGCCCCCTTAGGCAGATCACAGAGAAGGGTCTGTCACCTGGGTGACCAATGCAGAGTTATGATGTCACAATGCCCCCTTAGACAGATCACAGACAAGGGTCTGTCACCTCGGTGCCCAGTGCAGAGATCTGATGTCACAATGTCCCCTTAAGCAGATCAAAGGGAAGGGTCTGTCACCTGGGTGACCAATGCAGAGTTATGATATCTCAATGCCCCCTTAGGCAGATCACATACAAGGGCCTGTCACATGGGTGACCCGTGCAGGGTTATGATGTCACAATGGCCCCTTAAGCAGATCAAAGACAAGGTTCTGTCGCCTGGGTGACCAGTGCATAGTTATGATGTCTCAATACACCCTTAGGCAGATCACATTCAAGGGCCTGTCACATGGGTGACTCGAGCAGAGTTATGATGTCACAAGGCCCCTTAGGCAGATGACAGACAAGGGTATGTCACCTGGGTGCCCCGTGCAGAGTTATGATGTAACAATGCCCCCTTAGACAGATCAAAGACAAGGGTCTGTCACCTGGCTGACCAGTGCAGAGTTATGATGCCCCAATGTCCCCTTAGGCAGATCAAAGACAAGGTTCTGTCACCTGGGTGTACATTGCAGTGTTATGATGTCACAATGCCCCCTTAGGTAGATCACAAACAAGGGTCTGTCTCCTGGGTGACCAGTGCAGAGTTACGATGTCACAATGCCCACTTAGGCAGACCAAAGACAACGGTCTGTCACCTCGGTGACCAATGCTGAGTTTTGATGTCACAATGCCCCCTTAGGCAGATCACAGAAAAGGGTCTACGACCTGGGTGACGAGTGGTGAGTTATGAGGTCATAATGCCCCCTTAGGCAGATAACAGACAAGGGTCTGTCAGCTGGGTGAAAAGTGCAGAGTCAAGATTTCACAATTACCCCTTAGGCAGATCACTGGGAAAGGCCTGTCACCTGGGTGACCAGCGAAGAGTTATGATGTCACAATGCCCCCTTAGGCAGATCACAGACTAAGGTATGTCTCTCGGGTGACCAGTGCAGAGTTATCATGTGACAATGCCTACTTAGGTAGATCACAGACAAGGGTCTTTCTCCTGGGTGACCAGGGCAGAGTTACGGTGTCACAATGCCCCTTTAGGCAGATCACAGACAAGGGTCTGGCACCTGGGTGACCAGTGCAGAATTATGATGTCACAGTGCCCCCTTAGGCAGATCACACACAAGGGTATGTCACCTGGGTGACCAGTGCAGAGTAATGATGTCATAATGCCCCTTAGACAGATCACAGACAAGGGCCTGTCACCAGGGTGACAAGTGCAGACTTATGATGTCACAATGAGCCGTTAGACAGTTCACAGATTGGTTCTGTTACCTGGGTGACCAGTGGAGAGTTATGATGTCACAATGCCCCCTTAGGCAGATCGCAGACAAAGGCTTGTCAGGTTTGTGACCAGTGCAGAGTTATGATGTCACAATGCCCCCTTAGGCAGATCACAGAAAAGCGTCTGTCACATGGGTGACGAGAGGCGAGTTATGAGGTCACAATGCCCCCTTAGGAAGATCACATACAAGGGTCGGTCACCTGGGTAACCAGTGCAGAATTATGATGTCTCAATGCCCCCTTAGGCAGATAGTGGACAAGGGTCTGTAACCAGGCTGACCAGTGCAGAGTTATGATATCACAATACCCCATAAGGCCGAACACAGAAAAGGGTCTGTCACCTGGGTGATCATTGCAGAGTTATGATGTCACAATGCCCCCTTAGACAGATGACAGACAAGGGTCTTTCACCTGGGTGACAAGTGCAGAGTTATGAAGTCACAAAGATCACTTAGGCAGATCACAGACAAGCGCCTGTCACCTGTGTGACCAGTGCAGAGTTATGATGCCACAATGACCCCTGAGGCAGATCACAGACAAGGGTCTGACACCTGGGTGGCCAGTACAGAGTTATGATGTCATATTGCCCCCTTAAGCAGATCACAGACAAGGTTCTGTCACCTGGGTGACCCGTGCAGAGTTATGATGTCACAATGCCCCTTAGGCAGATCACAGACAAGGGTCTGTCACCTGGGGACCAGTGCAGAGTTATAATGTCTCAATGCCCCCTTAGGCAGATCACATTCAAGGGCCTGTCACATGGGTGACCCGTGCAGTGTTTTGGTGTCACAATGCCCCCTTAGGCAGATCACAGACAAGGTTCTGCCACCTGGGTG
This sequence comes from Gorilla gorilla gorilla, assembly GCF_029281585.2. Classification (NCBI taxonomy): domain Eukaryota; kingdom Metazoa; phylum Chordata; class Mammalia; order Primates; family Hominidae; genus Gorilla; species Gorilla gorilla. The sequence continues at coordinate 1,473,520 of NC_073238.2, forward strand.
CCTCGTGCAGTGTTATGATGTCATAATGCCCCCTTAGGCAGATCACAGACAAGGGTCTGTCACCTGGGTGACCAGTTCAGAGTTATGATGTCACAATGACCCCTTAGGCAGTTCACAGACAGGGGTCTGTCACCTGGGTGACTAGTGCATTGAAATGATGTCACAATGCCCCCTTAGGCAGATCACAGACAAGGCTCTGTCACCTGCGTGACTGGTGAAGACTTATAATATCACAATGCCCCCTTAGGCAGATCACAGACAATGGTCTGTCACCTGGGTGACCAGTGCAGACATATGATGTCACAATGCCCCTTTAGGCTGATCACAGACAAGGGTCTGTCAGATGGGTGAATACTGCAGAGTTATGATGTCACAAAGACCACTTAAGAAGATCAAAGACAAGGGTATGTCACCAGGGTGACCCGTGCAGAATTATGATGTCACAATTCACCCTTTGGCAGATCACAGACAAGGCTCTGTCACCTGGGTGACCCGTGCAGAGTTATGATGTCACAATGCCCCCTTATGCAGATCACAGACAAGGGTCTCTCCCCTGTTTGACAAGTGGCGACTTATGAGGTCACAATGCCCCCTTAGGCAGATCACAGTCAAGGGTACGTCACCTGGGTTACCAGTGCACAGTTATGATGTCACAATGCCCTCTTAGGCATATCACAGACAAGGGTCTGTCACCTCGGTGACTAGTGAAGAGTTATGATGCAACAATGCCCCTTAGGCAGATCACAGAAAAGGGTCTGTCACCTGGGTGACGAGTGGCGACTTATGAGGTCACAATCCAACCTTAGGCAGATCACAGACAAGGGTCGGTCACCTGGGTAACCAGTGCAGAGTTATGATATCACAATGCCCCCTTAGGCAGATAGTGGAAAAGGGTCTGTAACCAGGCTGACCATTGCAGAGTTTTGATGTCACAATGCCCCCTTAGGCCGATCAAAGGCAAGGGTCTTTCACCTGGGTGACCAGTGCAGAGTTATGAAGTCACAAGGCCCCCTAAGGCAGATCACAGACAATGGTCTGTCACCTTGGTGACCAATGCAGAGTTATGATGTCACAATGCCCCTTAGGCAGATCACAGACAATCGTCTATCACCTGCGTGACCAGTGCAGAGTTATGATGTCACAATACCCCCTTAGGCAGATCACAGACAAGGGTCTGTCACCTCGGTGACCAGTGTAGAAATATGATGTCACAATGCCCCGTTAGGCAGATCACATCAAGGGTCTGTCACCTGGGTGTCCAGTGCAGGGTTATGATGTCACAATGGCCCCTTAGGCAGATAACAGAGAAGAGTCTGCCACCAGCGTGACAAGTGCAGAGTTATGATGTCACAATGCCCACTTATTTAGATCAAAGACAAGGGTCTATCACCAGGGTGACCTGTGCAGAGTTATGATGCCACAATGCCCCTTAGGGAGATCACAGACAAGGGTCTGTCACCTGGGTGACCCGTGCAGAGTTATGATGCCACAATGCCTCCTTAGGCAAATCACAGACAAGGGTCTGTCACCTGGGCGACAAGTGCAGAGTTATGATGTCACAAAGCTCCCTTAAGCAGATGAAAGAAAGGGGTCTGTCACCTGGGTGACCAGTGTGGTGTTATGATGTCACAATGACCTGTTAGGCAGATCAAAGACAAGGCTCTGTCACCTGGATGACCAGGGTAGAGTTATGATGTCACAATACTGCCTTAGGAAGATCACAGACAAGGGTCTGTGACCTGAGTGACCATGGCAGAGTTATGATGTCACAATGCACCCTTCAGCAGTTCACAGACAATTGTCTGTCACCTGGGTGAGCAGTGCAGAATTATGATGTCACAATGCCCCTTAGGCAGATAACAGACAAGGGTCTGTCACCTGTGTGACGAGTGCAGAGTTATGAAGTCACAATGCCCCCTTAGGCAGATCAAAGACAAGGGTCTGTCCCCTGGGTGACCAGTGCAGAGTTTTGATGTCACAATGACCCCTTAGGCAGATCAAAGACAACGTTCTCTCACCTGGGTGACCCGTGAAGAGTTATGATGTCACAATGCACCCTTAGACAGATCACACACAAGGGCCTGTCACCTGTGTGCCCAGTGCAGAGTTATGATGTAACAATGCACTCTTAGGCAGATCACAGACAAGGGTCTGTCAGCTGGGTGAAAAGTGCAGAGTCAAGATTTCACAATTACCCCTTAGGCAGATCACTGGGAAAGGCCTGTCACCTGGGTGACCAGCGAAGAGTTATGATGTCACAATGCCCCCTTAGGCAGATCACAGACTAAGGTATGTCTCTCGGGTGACCAGTGCAGAGTTATCATGTGACAATGCCTACTTAGGTAGATCACAGACAAGGGTCTTTCTCCTGGGTGACCAGGGCAGAGTTACGGTGTCACAATGCCCCTTTAGGCAGATCACAGACAAGGGTCTGGCACCTGGGTGACCAGTGCAGAATTATGATGTCACAGTGCCCCCTTAGGCAGATCACACACAAGGGTATGTCACCTGGGTGACCAGTGCAGAGTAATGATGTCATAATGCCCCTTAGACAGATCACAGAGAAGGGCCTGTCACCAGGGTGACAAGTGCAGACTTATGATGTCACAATGAGCCGTTAGGCAGTTCACAGACTAGGTTCTGTCACCTGGGTGACCAGTGGAGAGTTATGATGTCACAATGCCCCCTTAGGCAGATCGCAGACAAAGGCTTGTCAGGTTTGTGACCAGTGCAGAGTTATGATGTCACAATGCCCCCTTAGGCAGATCACAGACCAGGGTCTTTCACCTGGGTGAGCAGTGCAGAGTTATGATGTCACAATGCCCCTTAGGCAGATCATACATAACGGTCTGTAAATGCGATGACCAGTGCAGAGTTATGGTGTCACAATGCTCCCTTAGGAAGATCACAGACAAGGGTCTCTCACCTGGGTGACCAGTGCAGAGTTATGATGTCACAATGCCCCCTTAGGCAATTCACACACAAGGGTCTTTCACCTGGGTGACCAGTGCAGAGTTGTGATGTCACAATACCACCTTAGGCAGATCACAGTCAAGGGTACATCACCTGGGTTACCAGTGCTCAGTTATGATGTCACAATGCCCCCTTAGGCACGTCTCTGACAGGGGTAGGTCACCTGAGTTACCAGTGCACAGTTACGATGCAACAATGCCCCCTTAGGCAGATCACAGACAATGGTCTGTCACCTCGGTGACTAGTGAAGAGTTATGATAAAACAATGCCCCCTTAGGCAGATCACAGAAAAGGGTCTGTCACATGGGTGACGAGAGGCGAGTTATGAGGTCACAATGCCCCCTTAGGAAGATCACATACAAGGGTCGGTCACCTGGGTAACCAGTGCAGAATTATGATGTCTCAATGCCCCCTTAGGCAGATAGTGGACAAGGGTCTGTAACCAGGCTGACCAGTGCAGAGTTATGATATCACAATACCCCATAAGGCCGAACACAGAAAAGGGTCTGTCACCTGGGTGATCATTGCAGAGTTATGATGTCACAATGCCCCCTTAGACAGATGACAGACAAGGGTCTTTCACCTGGGTGACAAGTGCAGAGTTATGAAGTCACAAAGATCACTTAGGCAGATCACAGACAAGCGCCTGTCACCTGTGTGACCAGTGCAGAGTTATGATGCCACAATGACCCCTGAGGCAGATCACAGACACGGGTCTGACACCTGGGTGGCCAGTACAGAGTTATGATGTCATATTGCCCCCTTAAGCAGATCACAGACAAGGTTCTGTCACCTGGGTGACCCGTGCAGAGTTATGATGTCACAATGCCCCTTAGGCAGATCACAGACAAGGGTCTGTCACCTGGGGACCAGTGCAGAGTTATAATGTCTCAATGCCCCCTTAGGCAGATCACATTCAAGGGCCTGTCACATGGGTGACCCGTGCAGTGTTTTGATGTCACAATGTCCCCTTAGGCAGATCACAGACAAGGTTCTGCCACCTGGGTGCCTCGTGCAGTGTTATGATGTCATAATGCCCCCTTAGGCAGATCACAGACAAGGGTCTGTCACCTGGGTGACCAGTTCAGAGTTATGATGTCACAATGACCCCTTAGGCAGTTCACAGACAGGGGTCTGTCACCTGGGTGACTAGTGCATTGAAATGATGTCACAATGCCCCCTTAGGCAGATCACAGACAAGGCTCTGTCACCTGCGTGACTGGTGAAGACTTATAATGTCACAATGCCCCCTTAGGCAGATCACAGACAATGGTCTGTCACCTGGGTGACCAGTGCAGACATATGATGTCACAATGCCCCTTTAGGCTGATCACAGACAAGGGTCTGTCAGATGGGTGAATACTGCAGAGTTATGATGTCACGAAGACCACTTAAGAAGATCAAAGACAAGGGTATGTCACCAGGGTGACCCGTGCAGAATTATGATGTCACAATTCACCCTTTGGCAGATCACAGACAAGGCTCTGTCACCTGGGTGACCCGTGCAGAGTTATGATGTCACAATGCCCCCTTATGCAGATCACAGACAAGGGTCTCTCCCCTGTTTGACAAGTGGCGACTTATGAGGTCACAATGCCCCCTTAGGCAGATCACAGTCAAGGGTACGTCACCTGGGTTACCAGTGCACAGTTATGATGTCACAATGCCCTCTTAGGCATATCACAGACAAGGGTCTGTCACCTCGGTGACTAGTGAAGAGTTATGATGCAACAATGCCCCTTAGGCAGATCACAGAAAAGGGTCTGTCACCTGGGTGACGAGTGGCGACTTATGAGGTCACAATCCAACCTTAGGCAGATCACAGACAAGGGTCGGTCACCTGGGTAACCAGTGCAGAGTTATGATATCACAATGCCCCCTTAGGCAGATAGTGGAAAAGGGTCTGTAACCAGGCTGACCATTGCAGAGTTTTGATGTCACAATGCCCCCTTAGGCCGATCAAAGGCAAGGGTCTTTCACCTGGGTGACCAGTGCAGAGTTATGAAGTCACAAGGCCCCCTAAGGCAGATCACAGACAATGGTCTGTCACCTTGGTGACCAATGCAGAGTTATGATGTCACAATGCCCCTTAGGCAGATCACAGACAATCGTCTATCACCTGCGTGACCAGTGCAGAGTTATGGTGTCACAATACCCCCTTAGGCAGATCACAGACAAGGGTCTGTCACCTCGGTGACCAGTGTAGAAATATGATGTCACAATGCCCCGTTAGGCAGATCACATCAAGGGTCTGTCACCTGGGTGTCCAGTGCAGGGTTATGATGTCACAATGGCCCCTTAGGCAGATAACAGAGAAGAGTCTGCCACCAGCGTGACAAGTGCAGAGTTATGATGTCACAATGCCCACTTATTTAGATCAAAGACAAGGGTCTATCACCAGGGTGACCTGTGCAGAGTTATGATGCCACAATGCCCCTTAGGGAGATCACAGACAAGGGTCTGTCACCTGGGTGACCCGTGCAGAGTTATGATGTCACAATGCCTCCTTAGGCAAATCACAGACAAGGGTCTGTCACCTGGGCGACAAGTGCAGAGTTATGATGTCACAATGCTCCCTTAAGCAGATGAAAGAAAGGGGTCTGTCACCTGGGTGACCAGTGTGGTGTTATGATGTCACAATGACCTGTTAGGCAGATCAAAGACAAGGCTCTGTCACCTGGATGACCAGGGTAGAGTTATGATGTCACAATACTGCCTTAGGAAGATCACAGACAAGGGTCTGTGACCTGAGTGACCATGGCAGAGTTATGATGTCACAATGCACCCTTCAGCAGTTCACAGACAATTGTCTGTCACCTGGGTGAGCAGTGCAGAATTATGATGTCACAATGCCCCTTAGGCAGATAACAGACAAGGGTCTGTCACCTGTGTGACGAGTGCAGAGTTATGAAGTCACAATGCCCCCTTAGGCAGATCAAAGACAAGGGTCTGTCCCCTGGGTGACCAGTGCAGAGTTTTGATGTCACAGTGACCCCTTAGGCAGATCAAAGACAACGTTCTCTCACCTGGGTGACCCGTGAAGAGTTATGATGTCACAATGCACCCTTAGACAGATCACACACAAGGGCCTGTCACCTGTGTGCCCAGTGCAGAGTTATGATGTAACAATGCACTCTTAGGCAGATCACAGACAAGGGTCTGTCAGCTGGGTGAAAAGTGCAGAGTCAAGATTTCACAATTACCCCTTAGGCAGATCACTGGGAAAGGCCTGTCACCTGGGTGACCAGCGAAGAGTTATGATGTCACAATGCCCCCTTAGGCAGATCACAGACTAAGGTATGTCTCTCGGGTGACCAGTGCAGAGTTATCATGTGACAATGCCTACTTAGGTAGATCACAGACAAGGGTCTTTCTCCTGGGTGACCAGGGCAGAGTTACGGTGTCACAATGCCCCTTTAGGCAGATCACAGACAAGGGTCTGGCACCTGGGTGACCAGTGCAGAATTATGATGTCACAGTGCCCCCTTAGGCAGATCACACACAAGGGTATGTCACCTGGGTGATCAGTGCAGAGTAATGATGTCATAATGCCCCTTAGACAGATCACAGACAAGGGCCTGTCACCAGGGTGACAAGTGCAGACTTATGATGTCACAATGAGCCGTTAGGCAGTTCACAGATTGGTTCTGTCACCTGGGTGACCAGTGGAGAGTTATGATGTCACAATGCCCCCTTAGGCAGATCGCAGACAAAGGCTTGTCAGGTTTGTGACCAGTGCAGAGTTATGATGTCACAATGCCCCCTTAGGCAGATCACAGAAAAGGGTCTGTCACATGGGTGACGAGAGGCGAGTTATGAGGTCACAATGCCCCCTTAGGAAGATCACATACAAGGGTCGGTCACCTGGGTAACCAGTGCAGAATTATGATGTCTCAATGCCCCCTTAGGCAGATAGTGGACAAGGGTCTGTAACCAGGCTGACCAGTGCAGAGTTATGATATCACAATACCCCATAAGGCCGAACACAGAAAAGGGTCTGTCACCTGGGTGATCATTGCAGAGTTATGATGTCACAATGCCCCCTTAGACAGATGACAGACAAGGGTCTTTCACCTGGGTGACAAGTGCAGAGTTATGAAGTCACAAAGATCACTTAGGCAGATCACAGACAAGCGCCTGTCACCTGTGTGACCAGTGCAGAGTTATGATGCCACAATGACCCCTGAGGCAGATCACAGACAAGGGTCTGACACCTGGGTGGCCAGTACAGAGTTATGATGTCATATTGCCCCCTTAAGCAGATCACAGACAAGGTTCTGTCACCTGGGTGACCCGTGCAGAGTTATGATGTCACAATGCCCCTTAGGCAGATCACAGACAAGGGTCTGTCACCTGGGGACCAGTGCAGAGTTATAATGTCCCAATGCCCCCTTAGGCAGATCACATTCAAGGGCCTGTCACATGGGTGACCCGTGCAGTGTTTTGGTGTCACAATGCCCCCTTAGGCAGATCACAGACAAGGTTCTGCCACCTGGGTTCCTCGTGCAGTGTTATGATGTCATAATGCCCCCTTAGGCAGATCACAGACAAGGGTCTGTCACCTGGGTGACCAGTTCAGAGTTATGATGTCACAATGACCCCTTAGGCAGTTCACAGACAGGGGTCTGTCACCTGGGTGACTAGTGCATTGAAATGATGTCACAATGCCCCCTTAGGCAGATCACAGACAAGGCTCTGTCACCTGCGTGACTGGTGAAGACTTATAATGTCACAATGCCCCCTTAGGCAGATCACAGACAATGGTCTGTCACCTGGGTGACCAGTGCAGACATATGATGTCACAATGCCCCTTTAGGCTGATCACAGACAAGGGTCTGTCAGATGGGTGAATACTGCAGAATTATGATGTCACAAAGACCACTTAAGAAGATCAAAGACAAGGGTATGTCACCAGGGTGACCCGTGCAGAATTATGATGTCACAATTCACCCTTTGGCAGATCACAGACAAGGCTCTGTCACCTGGGTGACCCGTGCAGAGTTATGATGTCACAATGCCCCCTTATGCAGATCACAGACAAGGGTCTCTCCCCTGTTTGACAAGTGGCGACTTATGAGGTCACAATGCCCCCTTAGGCAGATCACAGTCAAGGGTACGTCACCTGGGTTACCAGTGCACAGTTATGATGTCACAATGCCCTCTTAGGCATATCACAGACAAGGGTCTGTCACCTCGGTGACTAGTGAAGAGTTATGATGCAACAATGCCCCTTAGGCAGATCACAGAAAAGGGTCTGTCACCTGGGTGACGAGTGGCGACTTATGAGGTCACAATCCAACCTTAGGCAGATCACAGACAAGGGTCGGTCACCTGGGTAACCAGTGCAGAGTTATGATATCACAATGCCCCCTTAGGCAGATAGTGGAAAAGGGTCTGTAACCAGGCTGACCATTGCAGAGTTTTGATGTCACAATGCCCCCTTAGGCCGATCAAAGGCAAGGGTCTTTCACCTGGGTGACCAGTGCAGAGTTATGAAGTCACAAGGCCCCCTAAGGCAGATCACAGACAATGGTCTGTCACCTTGGTGACCAATGCAGAGTTATGATGTCACAATGCCCCTTAGGCAGATCACAGACAATCGTCTATCACCTGCGTGACCAGTGCAGAGTTATGGTGTCACAATACCCCCTTAGGCAGATCACAGACAAGGGTCTGTCACCTCGGTGACCAGTGTAGAAATATGATGTCACAATGCCCCGTTAGGCAGATCACATCAAGGGTCTGTCACCTGGGTGTCCAGTGCAGGGTTATGATGTCACAATGGCCCCTTAGGCAGATAACAGAGAAGAGTCTGCCACCAGCGTGACAAGTGCAGAGTTATGATGTCACAATGCCCACTTATTTAGATCAAAGACAAGGGTCTATCACCAGGGTGACCTGTGCAGAGTTATGATGCCACAATGCCCCTTAGGGAGATCACAGACAAGGGTCTGTCACCTGGGTGACCCGTGCAGAGTTATGATGTCACAATGCCTCCTTAGGCAAATCACAGACAAGGGTCTGTCACCTGGGCGACAAGTGCAGAGTTATGATGTCACAATGCTCCCTTAAGCAGATGAAAGAAAGGGGTCTGTCACCTGGGTGACCAGTGTGGTGTTATGATGTCACAATGACCTGTTAGGCAGATCAAAGACAAGGCTCTGTCACCTGGATGACCAGGGTAGAGTTATGATGTCACAATACTGCCTTAGGAAGATCACAGACAAGGGTCTGTGACCTGAGTGACCATGGCAGAGTTATGATGTCACAATGCACCCTTCAGCAGTTCACAGACAATTGTCTGTCACCTGGGTGAGCAGTGCAGAATTATGATGTCACAATGCCCCTTAGGCAGATAACAGACAAGGGTCTGTCACCTGTGTGACGAGTGCAGAGTTATGAAGTCACAATGCCCCCTTAGGCAGATCAAAGACAACGTTCTCTCACCTGGGTGACCCGTGAAGAGTTATGATGTCACAATGCACCCTTAGACAGATCACACACAAGGGCCTGTCACCTGTGTGCCCAGTGCAGAGTTATGATGTAACAATGCACTCTTAGGCAGATCACAGACAAGGGTCTGTCAGCTGGGTGAAAAGTGCAGAGTCAAGATTTCACAATTACCCCTTAGGCAGATCACTGGGAAAGGCCTGTCACCTGGGTGACCAGCGAAGAGTTATGATGTCACAATGCCCCCTTAGGCAGATCACAGACTAAGGTATGTCTCTCGGGTGACCAGTGCAGAGTTATCATGTGACAATGCCTACTTAGGTAGATCACAGACAAGGGTCTTTCTCCTGGGTGACCAGGGCAGAGTTACGGTGTCACAATGCCCCTTTAGGCAGATCACAGACAAGGGTCTGGCACCTGGGTGACCAGTGCAGAATTATGATGTCACAGTGCCCCCTTAGGCAGATCACACACAAGGGTATGTCACCTGGGTGACCAGTGCAGAGTAATGATGTCATAATGCCCCTTAGACAGATCACAGACAAGGGCCTGTCACCAGGGTGACAAGTGCAGACTTATGATGTCACAATGAGCCGTTAGGCAGTTCACAGATTGGTTCTGTCACCTGGGTGACCAGTGGAGAGTTATGATGTCACAATGCCCCCTTAGGCAGATCGCAGACAAAGGCTTGTCAGGTTTGTGACCAGTGCAGAGTTATGATGTCACAATGCCCCCTTAGGCAGATCACAGAAAAGGGTCTGTCACATGGGTGACGAGAGGCGAGTTATGAGGTCACAATGCCCCCTTAGGAAGATCACATACAAGGGTCGGTCACCTGGGTAACCAGTGCAGAATTATGATGTCTCAATGCCCCCTTAGGCAGATAGTGGACAAGGGTCTGTAACCAGGCTGACCAGTGCAGAGTTATGATATCACAATACCCCATAAGGCCGAACACAGAAAAGGGTCTGTCACCTGGGTGATCATTGCAGAGTTATGATGTCACAATGCCCCCTTAGACAGATGACAGACAAGGGTCTTTCACCTGGGTGACAAGTGCAGAGTTATGAAGTCACAAAGATCACTTAGGCAGATCACAGACAAGCGCCTGTCACCTGTGTGACCAGTGCAGAGTTATGATGCCACAATGACCCCTGAGGCAGATCACAGACAAGGGTCTGACACCTGGGTGGCCAGTACAGAGTTATGATGTCATATTGCCCCCTTAAGCAGATCACAGACAAGGTTCTGTCACCTGGGTGACCCGTGCAGAGTTATGATGTCACAATGCCCCTTAGGCAGATCACAGACAAGGGTCTGTCACCTGGGGACCAGTGCAGAGTTATAATGTCCCAATGCCCCCTTAGGCAGATCACATTCAAGGGCCTGTCACATGGGTGACCCGTGCAGTGTTTTGGTGTCACAATGCCCCCTTAGGCAGATCACAGACAAGGTTCTGCCACCTGGGTGCCTCGTGCAGTGTTATGATGTCATAATGCCCCCTTAGGCAGATCACAGACAAGGGTCTGTCACCTGGGTGACCAGTTCAGAGTTATGATGTCACAATGACCCCTTAGGCAGTTCACAGACAGGGGTCTGTCACCTGGGTGACTAGTGCATTGAAATGATGTCACAATGCCCCCTTAGGCAGATCACAGACAAGGCTCTGTCACCTGCGTGACTGGTGAAGACTTATAATGTCACAATGCCCCCTTAGGCAGATCACAGACAATGGTCTGTCACCTGGGTGACCAGTGCAGACATATGATGTCACAATGCCCCTTTAGGCTGATCACAGACAAGGGTCTGTCAGATGGGTGAATACTGCAGAATTATGATGTCACAAAGACCACTTAAGAAGATCAAAGACAAGGGTATGTCACCAGGGTGACCCGTGCAGAATTATGATGTCACAATTCACCCTTTGGCAGATCACAGACAAGGCTCTGTCACCTGGGTGACCCGTGCAGAGTTATGATGTCACAATGCCCCCTTATGCAGATCACAGACAAGGGTCTCTCCCCTGTTTGACAAGTGGCAACTTATGAGGTCACAATGCCCCCTTAGGCAGATCACAGTCAAGGGTACGTCACCTGGGTTACCAGTGCACAGTTATGATGTCACAATGCCCTCTTAGGCATATCACAGACAAGGGTCTGTCACCTCGGTGACTAGTGAAGAGTTATGATGCAACAATGCCCCTTAGGCAGATCACAGAAAAGGGTCTGTCACCTGGGTGACGAGTGGCGACTTATGAGGTCACAATCCAACCTTAGGCAGATCACAGACAAGGGTCGGTCACCTGGGTAACCAGTGCAGAGTTATGATATCACAATGCCCCCTTAGGCAGATAGTGGAAAAGGGTCTGTAACCAGGCTGACCATTGCAGAGTTTTGATGTCACAATGCCCCCTTAGGCCGATCAAAGGCAAGGGTCTTTCACCTGGGTGACCAGTGCAGAGTTATGAAGTCACAAGGCCCCCTAAGGCAGATCACAGACAATGGTCTGTCACCTTGGTGACCAATGCAGAGTTATGATGTCACAATGCCCCTTAGGCAGATCACAGACAATCGTCTATCACCTGCGTGACCAGTGCAGAGTTATGGTGTCACAATACCCCCTTAGGCAGATCACAGACAAGGGTCTGTCACCTCGGTGACCAGTGTAGAAATATGATGTCACAATGCCCCGTTAGGCAGATCACATCAAGGGTCTGTCACCTGGGTGTCCAGTGCAGGGTTATGATGTCACAATGGCCCCTTAGGCAGATAACAGAGAAGAGTCTGCCACCAGCGTGACAAGTGCAGAGTTATGATGTCACAATGCCCACTTATTTAGATCAAAGACAAGGGTCTATCACCAGGGTGACCTGTGCAGAGTTATGATGCCACAATGCCCCTTAGGGAGATCACAGACAAGGGTCTGTCACCTGGGTGACCCGTGCAGAGTTATGATGTCACAATGCCTCCTTAGGCAAATCACAGACAAGGGTCTGTCACCTGGGCGACAAGTGCAGAGTTATGATGTCACAATGCTCCCTTAAGCAGATGAAAGAAAGGGGTCTGTCACCTGGGTGACCAGTGTGGTGTTATGATGTCACAATGACCTGTTAGGCAGATCAAAGACAAGGCTCTGTCACCTGGATGACCAGGGTAGAGTTATGATGTCACAATACTGCCTTAGGAAGATCACAGACAAGGGTCTGTGACCTGAGTGACCATGGCAGAGTTATGATGTCACAATGCACCCTTCAGCAGTTCACAGACAATTGTCTGTCACCTGGGTGAGCAGTGCAGAATTATGATGTCACAATGCCCCTTAGGCAGATAACAGACAAGGGTCTGTCACCTGTGTGACGAGTGCAGAGTTATGAAGTCACAATGCCCCCTTAGGCAGATCAAAGACAACGTTCTCTCACCTGGGTGACCCGTGAAGAGTTATGATGTCACAATGCACCCTTAGACAGATCACACACAAGGGCCTGTCACCTGTGTGCCCAGTGCAGAGTTATGATGTAACAATGCACTCTTAGGCAGATCACAGACAAGGGTCTGTCAGCTGGGTGAAAAGTGCAGAGTCAAGATTTCACAATTACCCCTTAGGCAGATCACTGGGAAAGGCCTGTCACCTGGGTGACCAGCGAAGAGTTATGATGTCACAATGCCCCCTTAGGCAGATCACAGACTAAGGTATGTCTCTCGGGTGACCAGTGCAGAGTTATCATGTGACAATGCCTACTTAGGTAGATCACAGACAAGGGTCTTTCTCCTGGGTGACCAGGGCAGAGTTACGGTGTCACAATGCCCCTTTAGGCAGATCACAGACAAGGGTCTGGCACCTGGGTGACCAGTGCAGAATTATGATGTCACAGTGCCCCCTTAGGCAGATCACACACAAGGGTATGTCACCTGGGTGACCAGTGCAGAGTAATGATGTCATAATGCCCCTTAGACAGATCACAGACAAGGGCCTGTCACCAGGGTGACAAGTGCAGACTTATGATGTCACAATGAGCCGTTAGGCAGTTCACAGATTGGTTCTGTCACCTGGGTGACCAGTGGAGAGTTATGATGTCACAATGCCCCCTTAGGCAGATCGCAGACAAAGGCTTGTCAGGTTTGTGACCAGTGCAGAGTTATGATGTCACAATGCCCCCTTAGGCAGATCACAGAAAAGGGTCTGTCACATGGGTGACGAGAGGCGAGTTATGAGGTCACAATGCCCCCTTAGGAAGATCACATACAAGGGTCGGTCACCTGGGTAACCAGTGCAGAATTATGATGTCTCAATGCCCCCTTAGGCAGATAGTGGACAAGGGTCTGTAACCAGGCTGACCAGTGCAGAGTTATGATATCACAATACCCCATAAGGCCGAACACAGAAAAGGGTCTGTCACCTGGGTGATCATTGCAGAGTTATGATGTCACAATGCCCCCTTAGACAGATGACAGACAAGGGTCTTTCACCTGGGTGACAAGTGCAGAGTTATGAAGTCACAAAGATCACTTAGGCAGATCACAGACAAGCGCCTGTCACCTGTGTGACCAGTGCAGAGTTATGATGCCACAATGACCCCTGAGGCAGATCACAGACAAGGGTCTGACACCTGGGTGGCCAGTACAGAGTTATGATGTCATATTGCCCCCTTAAGCAGATCACAGACAAGGTTCTGTCACCTGGGTGACCCGTGCAGAGTTATGATGTCACAATGCCCCTTAGGCAGATCACAGACAAGGGTCTGTCACCTGGGGACCAGTGCAGAGTTATAATGTCCCAATGCCCCCTTAGGCAGATCACATTCAAGGGCCTGTCACATGGGTGACCCGTGCAGTGTTTTGGTGTCACAATGCCCCCTTAGGCAGATCACAGACAAGGTTCTGCCACCTGGGTGCCTCGTGCAGTGTTATGATGTCATAATGCCCCCTTAGGCAGATCACAGACAAGGGTCTGTCACCTGGGTGACCAGTTCAGAGTTATGATGTCACAATGACCCCTTAGGCAGTTCACAGACAGGGGTCTGTCACCTGGGTGACTAGTGCATTGAAATGATGTCACAATGCCCCCTTAGGCAGATCACAGACAAGGCTCTGTCACCTGCGTGACTGGTGAAGACTTATAATGTCACAATGCCCCCTTAGGCAGATCACAGACAATGGTCTGTCACCTGGGTGACCAGTGCAGACATATGATGTCACAATGCCCCTTTAGGCTGATCACAGACAAGGGTCTGTCAGATGGGTGAATACTGCAGAATTATGATGTCACAAAGACCACTTAAGAAGATCAAAGACAAGGGTATGTCACCAGGGTGACCCGTGCAGAATTATGATGTCACAATTCACCCTTTGGCAGATCACAGACAAGGCTCTGTCACCTGGGTGACCCGTGCAGAGTTATGATGTCACAATGCCCCCTTATGCAGATCACAGACAAGGGTCTCTCCCCTGTTTGACAAGTGGCGACTTATGAGGTCACAATGCCCCCTTAGGCAGATCACAGTCAAGGGTACGTCACCTGGGTTACCAGTGCACAGTTATGATGTCACAATGCCCTCTTAGGCATATCACAGACAAGGGTCTGTCACCTCGGTGACTAGTGAAGAGTTATGATGCAACAATGCCCCTTAGGCAGATCACAGAAAAGGGTCTGTCACCTGGGTGACGAGTGGCGACTTATGAGGTCACAATCCAACCTTAGGCAGATCACAGACAAGGGTCGGTCACCTGGGTAACCAGTGCAGAGTTATGATATCACAATGCCCCCTTAGGCAGATAGTGGAAAAGGGTCTGTAACCAGGCTGACCATTGCAGAGTTTTGATGTCACAATGCCCCCTTAGGCCGATCAAAGGCAAGGGTCTTTCACCTGGGTGACCAGTGCAGAGTTATGAAGTCACAAGGCCCCCTAAGGCAGATCACAGACAATGGTCTGTCACCTTGGTGACCAATGCAGAGTTATGATGTCACAATGCCCCTTAGGCAGATCACAGACAATCGTCTATCACCTGCGTGACCAGTGCAGAGTTATGGTGTCACAATACCCCCTTAGGCAGATCACAGACAAGGGTCTGTCACCTCGGTGACCAGTGTAGAAATATGATGTCACAATGCCCCGTTAGGCAGATCACATCAAGGGTCTGTCACCTGGGTGTCCAGTGCAGGGTTATGATGTCACAATGGCCCCTTAGGCAGATAACAGAGAAGAGTCTGCCACCAGCGTGACAAGTGCAGAGTTATGATGTCACAATGCCCACTTATTTAGATCAAAGACAAGGGTCTATCACCAGGGTGACCTGTGCAGAGTTATGATGCCACAATGCCCCTTAGGGAGATCACAGACAAGGGTCTGTCACCTGGGTGACCCGTGCAGAGTTATGATGTCACAATGCCTCCTTAGGCAAATCACAGACAAGGGTCTGTCACCTGGGCGACAAGTGCAGAGTTATGATGTCACAATGCTCCCTTAAGCAGATGAAAGAAAGGGGTCTGTCACCTGGGTGACCAGTGTGGTGTTATGATGTCACAATGACCTGTTAGGCAGATCAAAGACAAGGCTCTGACACCTGGATGACCAGGGTAGAGTTATGATGTCACAATACTGCCTTAGGAAGATCACAGACAAGGGTCTGTGACCTGAGTGACCATGGCAGAGTTATGATGTCACAATGCACCCTTCAGCAGTTCACAGACAATTGTCTGTCACCTGGGTGAGCAGTGCAGAATTATGATGTCACAATGCCCCTTAGGCAGATAACAGACAAGGGTCTGTCACCTGTGTGACGAGTGCAGAGTTATGAAGTCACAATGCCCCCTTAGGCAGATCAAAGACAACGTTCTCTCACCTGGGTGACCCGTGAAGAGTTATGATGTCACAATGCACCCTTAGACAGATCACACACAAGGGCCTGTCACCTGTGTGCCCAGTGCAGAGTTATGATGTAACAATGCACTCTTAGGCAGATCACAGACAAGGGTCTGTCAGCTGGGTGAAAAGTGCAGAGTCAAGATTTCACAATTACCCCTTAGGCAGATCACTGGGAAAGGCCTGTCACCTGGGTGACCAGCGAAGAGTTATGATGTCACAATGCCCCCTTAGGCAGATCACAGACTAAGGTATGTCTCTCGGGTGACCAGTGCAGAGTTATCATGTGACAATGCCTACTTAGGTAGATCACAGACAAGGGTCTTTCTCCTGGGTGACCAGGGCAGAGTTACGGTGTCACAATGCCCCTTTAGGCAGATCACAGACAAGGGTCTGGCACCTGGGTGACCAGTGCAGAATTATGATGTCACAGTGCCCCCTTAGGCAGATCACACACAAGGGTATGTCACCTGGGTGACCAGTGCAGAGTAATGATGTCATAATGCCCCTTAGACAGATCACAGACAAGGGCCTGTCACCAGGGTGACAAGTGCAGACTTATGATGTCACAATGAGCCGTTAGGCAGTTCACAGACTAGGTTCTGTCACCTGGGTGACCAGTGGAGAGTTATGATGTCACAATGCCCCCTTAGGCAGATCGCAGACAAAGGCTTGTCAGGTTTGTGACCAGTGCAGAGTTATGATGTCACAATGCCCCCTTAGGCAGATCACAGAAAAGGGTCTGTCACATGGGTGACGAGAGGCGAGTTATGAGGTCACAATGCCCCCTTAGGAAGATCACATACAAGGGTCGGTCACCTGGGTAACCAGTGCAGAATTATGATGTCTCAATGCCCCCTTAGGCAGATAGTGGACAAGGGTCTGTAACCAGGCTGACCAGTGCAGAGTTATGATATCACAATACCCCATAAGGCCGAACACAGAAAAGGGTCTGTCACCTGGGTGATCATTGCAGAGTTATGATGTCACAATGCCCCCTTAGACAGATGACAGACAAGGGTCTTTCACCTGGGTGACAAGTGCAGAGTTATGAAGTCACAAAGATCACTTAGGCAGATCACAGACAAGCGCCTGTCACCTGTGTGACCAGTGCAGAGTTATGATGCCACAATGACCCCTGAGGCAGATCACAGACAAGGGTCTGACACCTGGGTGGCCAGTACAGAGTTATGATGTCATATTGCCCCCTTAAGCAGATCACAGACAAGGTTCTGTCACCTGGGTGACCCGTGCAGAGTTATGATGTCACAATGCCCCTTAGGCAGATCACAGACAAGGGTCTGTCACCTGGGGACCAGTGCAGAGTTATAATGTCCCAATGCCCCCTTAGGCAGATCACATTCAAGGGCCTGTCACATGGGTGACCCGTGCAGTGTTTTGGTGTCACAATGCCCCCTTAGGCAGATCACAGACAAGGTTCTGCCACCTGGGTGCCTCGTGCAGTGTTATGATGTCATAATGCCCCCTTAGGCAGATCACAGACAAGGGTCTGTCACCTGGGTGACCAGTTCAGAGTTATGATGTCACAATGACCCCTTAGGCAGTTCACAGACAGGGGTCTGTCACCTGGGTGACTAGTGCATTGAAATGATGTCACAATGCCCCCTTAGGCAGATCACAGACAAGGCTCTGTCACCTGCGTGACTGGTGAAGACTTATAATGTCACAATGCCCCCTTAGGCAGATCACAGACAATGGTCTGTCACCTGGGTGACCAGTGCAGACATATGATGTCACAATGCCCCTTTAGGCTGATCACAGACAAGGGTCTGTCAGATGGGTGAATACTGCAGAATTATGATGTCACAAAGACCACTTAAGAAGATCAAAGACAAGGGTATGTCACCAGGGTGACCCGTGCAGAATTATGATGTCACAATTCACCCTTTGGCAGATCACAGACAAGGCTCTGTCACCTGGGTGACCCGTGCAGAGTTATGATGTCACAATGCCCCCTTATGCAGATCACAGACAAGGGTCTCTCCCCTGTTTGACAAGTGGCGACTTATGAGGTCACAATGCCCCCTTAGGCAGATCACAGTCAAGGGTACGTCACCTGGGTTACCAGTGCACAGTTATGATGTCACAATGCCCTCTTAGGCATATCACAGACAAGGGTCTGTCACCTCGGTGACTAGTGAAGAGTTATGATGCAACAATGCCCCTTAGGCAGATCACAGAAAAGGGTCTGTCACCTGGGTGACGAGTGGCGACTTATGAGGTCACAATCCAACCTTAGGCAGATCACAGACAAGGGTCGGTCACCTGGGTAACCAGTGCAGAGTTATGATATCACAATGCCCCCTTAGGCAGATAGTGGAAAAGGGTCTGTAACCAGGCTGACCATTGCAGAGTTTTGATGTCACAATGCCCCCTTAGGCCGATCAAAGGCAAGGGTCTTTCACCTGGGTGACCAGTGCAGAGTTATGAAGTCACAAGGCCCCCTAAGGCAGATCACAGACAATGGTCTGTCACCTTGGTGACCAATGCAGAGTTATGATGTCACAATGCCCCTTAGGCAGATCACAGACAATCGTCTATCACCTGCGTGACCAGTGCAGAGTTATGGTGTCACAATACCCCCTTAGGCAGATCACAGACAAGGGTCTGTCACCTCGGTGACCAGTGTAGAAATATGATGTCACAATGCCCCGTTAGGCAGATCACATCAAGGGTCTGTCACCTGGGTGTCCAGTGCAGGGTTATGATGTCACAATGGCCCCTTAGGCAGATAACAGAGAAGAGTCTGCCACCAGCGTGACAAGTGCAGAGTTATGATGTCACAATGCCCACTTATTTAGATCAAAGACAAGGGTCTATCACCAGGGTGACCTGTGCAGAGTTATGATGCCACAATGCCCCTTAGGGAGATCACAGACAAGGGTCTGTCACCTGGGTGACCCGTGCAGAGTTATGATGTCACAATGCCTCCTTAGGCAAATCACAGACAAGGGTCTGTCACCTGGGCGACAAGTGCAGAGTTATGATGTCACAATGCTCCCTTAAGCAGATGAAAGAAAGGGGTCTGTCACCTGGGTGACCAGTGTGGTGTTATGATGTCACAATGACCTGTTAGGCAGATCAAAGACAAGGCTCTGTCACCTGGATGACCAGGGTAGAGTTATGATGTCACAATACTGCCTTAGGAAGATCACAGACAAGGGTCTGTGACCTGAGTGACCATGGCAGAGTTATGATGTCACAATGCACCCTTCAGCAGTTCACAGACAATTGTCTGTCACCTGGGTGAGCAGTGCAGAATTATGATGTCACAATGCCCCTTAGGCAGATAACAGACAAGGGTCTGTCACCTGTGTGACGAGTGCAGAGTTATGAAGTCACAATGCCCCCTTAGGCAGATCAAAGACAACGTTCTCTCACCTGGGTGACCCGTGAAGAGTTATGATGTCACAATGCACCCTTAGACAGATCACACACAAGGGCCTGTCACCTGTGTGCCCAGTGCAGAGTTATGATGTAACAATGCACTCTTAGGCAGATCACAGACAAGGGTCTGTCAGCTGGGTGAAAAGTGCAGAGTCAAGATTTCACAATTACCCCTTAGGCAGATCACTGGGAAAGGCCTGTCACCTGGGTGACCAGCGAAGAGTTATGATGTCACAATGCCCCCTTAGGCAGATCACAGACTAAGGTATGTCTCTCGGGTGACCAGTGCAGAGTTATCATGTGACAATGCCTACTTAGGTAGATCACAGACAAGGGTCTTTCTCCTGGGTGACCAGGGCAGAGTTACGGTGTCACAATGCCCCTTTAGGCAGATCACAGACAAGGGTCTGGCACCTGGGTGACCAGTGCAGAATTATGATGTCACAGTGCCCCCTTAGGCAGATCACACACAAGGGTATGTCACCTGGGTGACCAGTGCAGAGTAATGATGTCATAATGCCCCTTAGACAGATCACAGACAAGGGCCTGTCACCAGGGTGACAAGTGCAGACTTACGATGTCACAATGAGCCGTTAGGCAGTTCACAGACTAGGTTCTGTCACCTGGGTGACCAGTGGAGAGTTATGATGTCACAATGCCCCCTTAGGCAGATCGCAGACAAAGGCTTGTCAGGTTTGTGACCAGTGCAGAGTTATGATGTCACAATGCCCCCTTAGGCAGATCACAGACCAGGGTCTTTCACCTGGGTGAGCAGTGCAGAGTTATGATGTCACAATGCCCCTTAGGCAGATCATACATAACGGTCTGTAAATGCGATGACCAGTGCAGAGTTATGGTGTCACAATGCTCCCTTAGGAAGATCACAGACAAGGGTCTCTCACCTGGGTGACCAGTGCAGAGTTATGATGTCACAATGCCCCCTTAGGCAATTCACACACAAGGGTCTTTCACCTGGGTGACCAGTGCAGAGTTGTGATGTCACAATACCACCTTAGGCAGATCACAGTCAAGGGTACATCACCTGGGTTACCAGTGCTCAGTTATGATGTCACAATGCTCCCTTAGGCACGTCTCTGACAGGGGTAGGTCACCTGAGTTACCAGTGCACAGTTACGATGCAACAATGCCCCCTTAGGCAGATCACAGAAAAGGGTCTGTCACATGGGTGACGAGAGGCGAGTTATGAGGTCACAATGCCCCCTTAGGAAGATCACATACAAGGGTCGGTCACCTGGGTAACCAGTGCAGAATTATGATGTCTCAATGCCCCCTTAGGCAGATAGTGGACAAGGGTCTGTAACCAGGCTGACCAGTGCAGAGTTATGATATCACAATACCCCATAAGGCCGAACACAGAAAAGGGTCTGTCACCTGGGTGATCATTGCAGAGTTATGATGTCACAATGCCCCCTTAGACAGATGACAGACAAGGGTCTTTCACCTGGGTGACAAGTGCAGAGTTATGAAGTCACAAAGATCACTTAGGCAGATCACAGACAAGCGCCTGTCACCTGTGTGACCAGTGCAGAGTTATGATGCCACAATGACCCCTGAGGCAGATCACAGACACGGGTCTGACACCTGGGTGGCCAGTACAGAGTTATGATGTCATATTGCCCCCTTAAGCAGATCACAGAAAAGGTTCTGTCACCTGGGTGACCCGTGCAGAGTTATGATGTCACAATGCCCCTTAGGCAGATCACAGACAAGGGTCTGTCACCTGGGGACCAGTGCAGAGTTATAATGTCCCAATGCCCCCTTAGGCAGATCACATTCAAGGGCCTGTCACATGGGTGACCCGTGCAGTGTTTTGGTGTCACAATGCCCCCTTAGGCAGATCACAGACAAGGTTCTGCCACCTGGGTGCCTCGTGCAGTGTTATGATGTCATAATGCCCCCTTAGGCAGATCACAGACAAGGGTCTGTCACCTGGGTGACCAGTTCAGAGTTATGATGTCACAATGACCCCTTAGGCAGTTCACAGACAGGGGTCTGTCACCTGGGTGACTAGTGCATTGAAATGATGTCACAATGCCCCCTTAGGCAGATCACAGACAAGGCTCTGTCACCTGCGTGACTGGTGAAGACTTATAATGTCACAATGCCCCCTTAGGCAGATCACAGACAATGGTCTGTCACCTGGGTGACCAGTGCAGACATATGATGTCACAATGCCCCTTTAGGCTGATCACAGACAAGGGTCTGTCAGATGGGTGAATACTGCAGAATTATGATGTCACAAAGACCACTTAAGAAGATCAAAGACAAGGGTATGTCACCAGGGTGACCCGTGCAGAATTATGATGTCACAATTCACCCTTTGGCAGATCACAGACAAGGCTCTGTCACCTGGGTGACCCGTGCAGAGTTATGATGTCACAATGCCCCCTTATGCAGATCACAGACAAGGGTCTCTCCCCTGTTTGACAAGTGGCGACTTATGAGGTCACAATGCCCCCTTAGGCAGATCACAGTCAAGGGTACGTCACCTGGGTTACCAGTGCACAGTTATGATGTCACAATGCCCTCTTAGGCATATCACAGACAAGGGTCTGTCACCTCGGTGACTAGTGAAGAGTTATGATGCAACAATGCCCCTTAGGCAGATCACAGAAAAGGGTCTGTCACCTGGGTGACGAGTGGCGACTTATGAGGTCACAATCCAACCTTAGGCAGATCACAGACAAGGGTCGGTCACCTGGGTAACCAGTGCAGAGTTATGATATCACAATGCCCCCTTAGGCAGATAGTGGAAAAGGGTCTGTAACCAGGCTGACCATTGCAGAGTTTTGATG
This sequence comes from Gorilla gorilla gorilla, assembly GCF_029281585.2. Taxonomy (NCBI): domain Eukaryota; kingdom Metazoa; phylum Chordata; class Mammalia; order Primates; family Hominidae; genus Gorilla; species Gorilla gorilla. The sequence continues at coordinate 1,496,026 of NC_073238.2, forward strand.
TCACAATGCCCCCTTAGGCCGATCAAAGGCAAGGGTCTTTCACCTGGGTGACCAGTGCAGAGTTATGAAGTCACAAGGCCCCCTAAGGCAGATCACAGACAATGGTCTGTCACCTTGGTGACCAATGCAGAGTTATGATGTCACAATGCCCCTTAGGCAGATCACAGACAATCGTCTATCACCTGCGTGACCAGTGCAGAGTTATGGTGTCACAATACCCCCTTAGGCAGATCACAGACAAGGGTCTGTCACCTCGGTGACCAGTGTAGAAATATGATGTCACAATGCCCCGTTAGGCAGATCACATCAAGGGTCTGTCACCTGGGTGTCCAGTGCAGGGTTATGATGTCACAATGGCCCCTTAGGCAGATAACAGAGAAGAGTCTGCCACCAGCGTGACAAGTGCAGAGTTATGATGTCACAATGCCCACTTATTTAGATCAAAGACAAGGGTCTATCACCAGGGTGACCTGTGCAGAGTTATGATGCCACAATGCCCCTTAGGGAGATCACAGACAAGGGTCTGTCACCTGGGTGACCCGTGCAGAGTTATGATGTCACAATGCCTCCTTAGGCAAATCACAGACAAGGGTCTGTCACCTGGGCGACAAGTGCAGAGTTATGATGTCACAATGCTCCCTTAAGCAGATGAAAGAAAGGGGTCTGTCACCTGGGTGACCAGTGTGGTGTTATGATGTCACAATGACCTGTTAGGCAGATCAAAGACAAGGCTCTGTCACCTGGATGACCAGGGTAGAGTTATGATGTCACAATACTGCCTTAGGAAGATCACAGACAAGGGTCTGTGACCTGAGTGACCATGGCAGAGTTATGATGTCACAATGCACCCTTCAGCAGTTCACAGACAATTGTCTGTCACCTGGGTGAGCAGTGCAGAATTATGATGTCACAATGCCCCTTAGGCAGATAACAGACAAGGGTCTGTCACCTGTGTGACGAGTGCAGAGTTATGAAGTCACAATGCCCCCTTAGGCAGATCAAAGACAACGTTCTCTCACCTGGGTGACCCGTGAAGAGTTATGATGTCACAATGCACCCTTAGACAGATCACACACAAGGGCCTGTCACCTGTGTGCCCAGTGCAGAGTTATGATGTAACAATGCACTCTTAGGCAGATCACAGACAAGGGTCTGTCAGCTGGGTGAAAAGTGCAGAGTCAAGATTTCACAATTACCCCTTAGGCAGATCACTGGGAAAGGCCTGTCACCTGGGTGACCAGCGAAGAGTTATGATGTCACAATGCCCCCTTAGGCAGATCACAGACTAAGGTATGTCTCTCGGGTGACCAGTGCAGAGTTATCATGTGACAATGCCTACTTAGGTAGATCACAGACAAGGGTCTTTCTCCTGGGTGACCAGGGCAGAGTTACGGTGTCACAATGCCCCTTTAGGCAGATCACAGACAAGGGTCTGGCACCTGGGTGACCAGTGCAGAATTATGATGTCACAGTGCCCCCTTAGGCAGATCACACACAAGGGTATGTCACCTGGGTGACCAGTGCAGAGTAATGATGTCATAATGCCCCTTAGACAGATCACAGACAAGGGCCTGTCACCAGGGTGACAAGTGCAGACTTATGATGTCACAATGAGCCGTTAGGCAGTTCACAGATTGGTTCTGTCACCTGGGTGACCAGTGGAGAGTTATGATGTCACAATGCCCCCTTAGGCAGATCGCAGACAAAGGCTTGTCAGGTTTGTGACCAGTGCAGAGTTATGATGTCACAATGCCCCCTTAGGCAGATCACAGAAAAGGGTCTGTCACATGGGTGACGAGAGGCGAGTTATGAGGTCACAATGCCCCCTTAGGAAGATCACATACAAGGGTCGGTCACCTGGGTAACCAGTGCAGAATTATGATGTCTCAATGCCCCCTTAGGCAGATAGTGGACAAGGGTCTGTAACCAGGCTGACCAGTGCAGAGTTATGATATCACAATACCCCATAAGGCCGAACACAGAAAAGGGTCTGTCACCTGGGTGATCATTGCAGAGTTATGATGTCACAATGCCCCCTTAGACAGATGACAGACAAGGGTCTTTCACCTGGGTGACAAGTGCAGAGTTATGAAGTCACAAAGATCACTTAGGCAGATCACAGACAAGCGCCTGTCACCTGTGTGACCAGTGCAGAGTTATGATGCCACAATGACCCCTGAGGCAGATCACAGACAAGGGTCTGACACCTGGGTGGCCAGTACAGAGTTATGATGTCATATTGCCCCCTTAAGCAGATCACAGACAAGGTTCTGTCACCTGGGTGACCCGTGCAGAGTTATGATGTCACAATGCCCCTTAGGCAGATCACAGACAAGGGTCTGTCACCTGGGGACCAGTGCAGAGTTATAATGTCCCAATGCCCCCTTAGGCAGATCACATTCAAGGGCCTGTCACATGGGTGACCCGTGCAGTGTTTTGGTGTCACAATGCCCCCTTAGGCAGATCACAGACAAGGTTCTGCCACCTGGGTGCCTCGTGCAGTGTTATGATGTCATAATGCCCCCTTAGGCAGATCACAGACAAGGGTCTGTCACCTGGGTGACCAGTTCAGAGTTATGATGTCACAATGACCCCTTAGGCAGTTCACAGACAGGGGTCTGTCACCTGGGTGACTAGTGCATTGAAATGATGTCACAATGCCCCCTTAGGCAGATCACAGACAAGGCTCTGTCACCTGCGTGACTGGTGAAGACTTATAATGTCACAATGCCCCCTTAGGCAGATCACAGACAATGGTCTGTCACCTGGGTGACCAGTGCAGACATATGATGTCACAATGCCCCTTTAGGCTGATCACAGACAAGGGTCTGTCAGATGGGTGAATACTGCAGAATTATGATGTCACAAAGACCACTTAAGAAGATCAAAGACAAGGGTATGTCACCAGGGTGACCCGTGCAGAATTATGATGTCACAATTCACCCTTTGGCAGATCACAGACAAGGCTCTGTCACCTGGGTGACCCGTGCAGAGTTATGATGTCACAATGCCCCCTTATGCAGATCACAGACAAGGGTCTCTCCCCTGTTTGACAAGTGGCAACTTATGAGGTCACAATGCCCCCTTAGGCAGATCACAGTCAAGGGTACGTCACCTGGGTTACCAGTGCACAGTTATGATGTCACAATGCCCTCTTAGGCATATCACAGACAAGGGTCTGTCACCTCGGTGACTAGTGAAGAGTTATGATGCAACAATGCCCCTTAGGCAGATCACAGAAAAGGGTCTGTCACCTGGGTGACGAGTGGCGACTTATGAGGTCACAATCCAACCTTAGGCAGATCACAGACAAGGGTCGGTCACCTGGGTAACCAGTGCAGAGTTATGATATCACAATGCCCCCTTAGGCAGATAGTGGAAAAGGGTCTGTAACCAGGCTGACCATTGCAGAGTTTTGATGTCACAATGCCCCCTTAGGCCGATCAAAGGCAAGGGTCTTTCACCTGGGTGACCAGTGCAGAGTTATGAAGTCACAAGGCCCCCTAAGGCAGATCACAGACAATGGTCTGTCACCTTGGTGACCAATGCAGAGTTATGATGTCACAATGCCCCTTAGGCAGATAACAGAGAAGAGTCTGCCACCAGCGTGACAAGTGCAGAGTTATGATGTCACAATGCCCACTTATTTAGATCAAAGACAAGGGTCTATCACCAGGGTGACCCGTGCAGAGTTATGATGTCACAATGCCTCCTTAGGCAAATCACAGACAAGGGTCTGTCACCTGGGCGACAAGTGCAGAGTTATGATGTCACAATGCTCCCTTAAGCAGATGAAAGAAAGGGGTCTGTCACCTGGGTGACCAGTGTGGTGTTATGATGTCACAATGACCTGTTAGGCAGATCAAAGACAAGGCTCTGACACCTGGATGACCAGGGTAGAGTTATGATGTCACAATACTGCCTTAGGAAGATCACAGACAAGGGTCTGTGACCTGAGTGACCATGGCAGAGTTATGATGTCACAATGCACCCTTCAGCAGTTCACAGACAATTGTCTGTCACCTGGGTGAGCAGTGCAGAATTATGATGTCACAATGCCCCTTAGGCAGATAACAGACAAGGGTCTGTCACCTGTGTGACGAGTGCAGAGTTATGAAGTCACAATGCCCCCTTAGGCAGATCAAAGACAACGTTCTCTCACCTGGGTGACCCGTGAAGAGTTATGATGTCACAATGCACCCTTAGACAGATCACACACAAGGGCCTGTCACCTGTGTGCCCAGTGCAGAGTTATGATGTAACAATGCACTCTTAGGCAGATCACAGACAAGGGTCTGTCAGCTGGGTGAAAAGTGCAGAGTCAAGATTTCACAATTACCCCTTAGGCAGATCACTGGGAAAGGCCTGTCACCTGGGTGACCAGCGAAGAGTTATGATGTCACAATGCCCCCTTAGGCAGATCACAGACTAAGGTATGTCTCTCGGGTGACCAGTGCAGAGTTATCATGTGACAATGCCTACTTAGGTAGATCACAGACAAGGGTCTTTCTCCTGGGTGACCAGGGCAGAGTTACGGTGTCACAATGCCCCTTTAGGCAGATCACAGACAAGGGTCTGGCACCTGGGTGACCAGTGCAGAATTATGATGTCACAGTGCCCCCTTAGGCAGATCACACACAAGGGTATGTCACCTGGGTGACCAGTGCAGAGTAATGATGTCATAATGCCCCTTAGACAGATCACAGACAAGGGCCTGTCACCAGGGTGACAAGTGCAGACTTATGATGTCACAATGAGCCGTTAGGCAGTTCACAGATTGGTTCTGTCACCTGGGTGACCAGTGGAGAGTTATGATGTCACAATGCCCCCTTAGGCAGATCGCAGACAAAGGCTTGTCAGGTTTGTGACCAGTGCAGAGTTATGATGTCACAATGCCCCCTTAGGCAGATCACAGAAAAGGGTCTGTCACATGGGTGACGAGAGGCGAGTTATGAGGTCACAATGCCCCCTTAGGAAGATCACATACAAGGGTCGGTCACCTGGGTAACCAGTGCAGAATTATGATGTCTCAATGCCCCCTTAGGCAGATAGTGGACAAGGGTCTGTAACCAGGCTGACCAGTGCAGAGTTATGATATCACAATACCCCATAAGGCCGAACACAGAAAAGGGTCTGTCACCTGGGTGATCATTGCAGAGTTATGATGTCACAATGCCCCCTTAGACAGATGACAGACAAGGGTCTTTCACCTGGGTGACAAGTGCAGAGTTATGAAGTCACAAAGATCACTTAGGCAGATCACAGACAAGCGCCTGTCACCTGTGTGACCAGTGCAGAGTTATGATGCCACAATGACCCCTGAGGCAGATCACAGACAAGGGTCTGACACCTGGGTGGCCAGTACAGAGTTATGATGTCATATTGCCCCCTTAAGCAGATCACAGACAAGGTTCTGTCACCTGGGTGACCCGTGCAGAGTTATGATGTCACAATGCCCCTTAGGCAGATCACAGACAAGGGTCTGTCACCTGGGGACCAGTGCAGAGTTATAATGTCCCAATGCCCCCTTAGGCAGATCACATTCAAGGGCCTGTCACATGGGTGACCCGTGCAGTGTTTTGGTGTCACAATGCCCCCTTAGGCAGATCACAGACAAGGTTCTGCCACCTGGGTTCCTCGTGCAGTGTTATGATGTCATAATGCCCCCTTAGGCAGATCACAGACAAGGGTCTGTCACCTGGGTGACCAGTTCAGAGTTATGATGTCACAATGACCCCTTAGGCAGTTCACAGACAGGGGTCTGTCACCTGGGTGACTAGTGCATTGAAATGATGTCACAATGCCCCCTTAGGCAGATCACAGACCAGGCTCTGTCACCTGCGTGACTGGTGAAGACTTATAATGTCACAATGCCCCCTTAGGCAGATCACAGACAATGGTCTGTCACCTGGGTGACCAGTGCAGACATATGATGTCACAATGCCCCTTTAGGCTGATCACAGACAAGGGTCTGTCAGATGGGTGAATACTGCAGAATTATGATGTCACAAAGACCACTTAAGAAGATCAAAGACAAGGGTATGTCACCAGGGTGACCCGTGCAGAATTATGATGTCACAATTCACCCTTTGGCAGATCACAGACAAGGCTCTGTCACCTGGGTGACCCGTGCAGAGTTATGATGTCACAATGCCCCCTTATGCAGATCACAGACAAGGGTCTCTCCCCTGTTTGACAAGTGGCAACTTATGAGGTCACAATGCCCCCTTAGGCAGATCACAGTCAAGGGTACGTCACCTCGGTGACTAGTGAAGAGTTATGATGCAACAATGCCCCTTAGGCAGATCACAGAAAAGGGTCTGTCACCTGGGTGACGAGTGGCGACTTATGAGGTCACAATCCAACCTTAGGCAGATCACAGACAAGGGTCGGTCACCTGGGTAACCAGTGCAGAGTTATGATATCACAATGCCCCCTTAGGCAGATAGTGGAAAAGGGTCTGTAACCAGGCTGACCATTGCAGAGTTTTGATGTCACAATGCCCCCTTAGGCCGATCAAAGGCAAGGGTCTTTCACCTGGGTGACCAGTGCAGAGTTATGAAGTCACAAGGCCCCCTAAGGCAGATCACAGACAATGGTCTGTCACCTTGGTGACCAATGCAGAGTTATGATGTCACAATGCCCCTTAGGCAGATCACAGACAATCGTCTATCACCTGCGTGACCAGTGCAGAGTTATGGTGTCACAATACCCCCTTAGGCAGATCACAGACAAGGGTCTGTCACCTCGGTGACCAGTGTAGAAATATGATGTCACAATGCCCCGTTAGGCAGATCACATCAAGGGTCTGTCACCTGGGTGTCCAGTGCAGGGTTATGATGTCACAATGGCCCCTTAGGCAGATAACAGAGAAGAGTCTGCCACCAGCGTGACAAGTGCAGAGTTATGATGTCACAATGCCCACTTATTTAGATCAAAGACAAGGGTCTATCACCAGGGTGACCTGTGCAGAGTTATGATGCCACAATGCCCCTTAGGGAGATCACAGACAAGGGTCTGTCACCTGGGTGACCCGTGCAGAGTTATGATGTCACAATGCCTCCTTAGGCAAATCACAGACAAGGGTCTGTCACCTGGGCGACAAGTGCAGAGTTATGATGTCACAATGCTCCCTTAAGCAGATGAAAGAAAGGGGTCTGTCACCTGGGTGACCAGTGTGGTGTTATGATGTCACAATGACCTGTTAGGCAGATCAAAGACAAGGCTCTGTCACCTGGATGACCAGGGTAGAGTTATGATGTCACAATACTGCCTTAGGAAGATCACAGACAAGGGTCTGTGACCTGAGTGACCATGGCAGAGTTATGATGTCACAATGCACCCTTCAGCAGTTCACAGACAATTGTCTGTCACCTGGGTGAGCAGTGCAGAATTATGATGTCACAATGCCCCTTAGGCAGATAACAGACAAGGGTCTGTCACCTGTGTGACGAGTGCAGAGTTATGAAGTCACAATGCCCCCTTAGGCAGATCAAAGACAACGTTCTCTCACCTGGGTGACCCGTGAAGAGTTATGATGTCACAATGCACCCTTAGACAGATCACACACAAGGGCCTGTCACCTGTGTGCCCAGTGCAGAGTTATGATGTAACAATGCACTCTTAGGCAGATCACAGACAAGGGTCTGTCAGCTGGGTGAAAAGTGCAGAGTCAAGATTTCACAATTACCCCTTAGGCAGATCACTGGGAAAGGCCTGTCACCTGGGTGACCAGCGAAGAGTTATGATGTCACAATGCCCCCTTAGGCAGATCACAGACTAAGGTATGTCTCTCGGGTGACCAGTGCAGAGTTATCATGTGACAATGCCTACTTAGGTAGATCACAGACAAGGGTCTTTCTCCTGGGTGACCAGGGCAGAGTTACGGTGTCACAATGCCCCTTTAGGCAGATCACAGACAAGGGTCTGGCACCTGGGTGACCAGTGCAGAATTATGATGTCACAGTGCCCCCTTAGGCAGATCACACACAAGGGTATGTCACCTGGGTGACCAGTGCAGAGTAATGATGTCATAATGCCCCTTAGACAGATCACAGACAAGGGCCTGTCACCAGGGTGACAAGTGCAGACTTATGATGTCACAATGAGCCGTTAGGCAGTTCACAGATTGGTTCTGTCACCTGGGTGACCAGTGGAGAGTTATGATGTCACAATGCCCCCTTAGGCAGATCGCAGACAAAGGCTTGTCAGGTTTGTGACCAGTGCAGAGTTATGATGTCACAATGCCCCCTTAGGCAGATCACAGAAAAGGGTCTGTCACATGGGTGACGAGAGGCGAGTTATGAGGTCACAATGCCCCCTTAGGAAGATCACATACAAGGGTCGGTCACCTGGGTAACCAGTGCAGAATTATGATGTCTCAATGCCCCCTTAGGCAGATAGTGGACAAGGGTCTGTAACCAGGCTGACCAGTGCAGAGTTATGATATCACAATACCCCATAAGGCCGAACACAGAAAAGGGTCTGTCACCTGGGTGATCATTGCAGAGTTATGATGTCACAATGCCCCCTTAGACAGATGACAGACAAGGGTCTTTCACCTGGGTGACAAGTGCAGAGTTATGAAGTCACAAAGATCACTTAGGCAGATCACAGACAAGCGCCTGTCACCTGTGTGACCAGTGCAGAGTTATGATGCCACAATGACCCCTGAGGCAGATCACAGACAAGGGTCTGACACCTGGGTGGCCAGTACAGAGTTATGATGTCATATTGCCCCCTTAAGCAGATCACAGACAAGGTTCTGTCACCTGGGTGACCCGTGCAGAGTTATGATGTCACAATGCCCCTTAGGCAGATCACAGACAAGGGTCTGTCACCTGGGGACCAGTGCAGAGTTATAATGTCCCAATGCCCCCTTAGGCAGATCACATTCAAGGGCCTGTCACATGGGTGACCCGTGCAGTGTTTTGGTGTCACAATGCCCCCTTAGGCAGATCACAGACAAGGTTCTGCCACCTGGGTGCCTCGTGCAGTGTTATGATGTCATAATGCCCCCTTAGGCAGATCACAGACAAGGGTCTGTCACCTGGGTGACCAGTTCAGAGTTATGATGTCACAATGACCCCTTAGGCAGTTCACAGACAGGGGTCTGTCACCTGGGTGACTAGTGCATTGAAATGATGTCACAATGCCCCCTTAGGCAGATCACAGACAAGGCTCTGTCACCTGCGTGACTGGTGAAGACTTATAATGTCACAATGCCCCCTTAGGCAGATCACAGACAATGGTCTGTCACCTGGGTGACCAGTGCAGACATATGATGTCACAATGCCCCTTTAGGCTGATCACAGACAAGGGTCTGTCAGATGGGTGAATACTGCAGAATTATGATGTCACAAAGACCACTTAAGAAGATCAAAGACAAGGGTATGTCACCAGGGTGACCCGTGCAGAATTATGATGTCACAATTCACCCTTTGGCAGATCACAGACAAGGCTCTGTCACCTGGGTGACCCGTGCAGAGTTATGATGTCACAATGCCCCCTTATGCAGATCACAGACAAGGGTCTCTCCCCTGTTTGACAAGTGGCGACTTATGAGGTCACAATGCCCCCTTAGGCAGATCACAGTCAAGGGTACGTCACCTGGGTTACCAGTGCACAGTTATGATGTCACAATGCCCTCTTAGGCATATCACAGACAAGGGTCTGTCACCTCGGTGACTAGTGAAGAGTTATGATGCAACAATGCCCCTTAGGCAGATCACAGAAAAGGGTCTGTCACCTGGGTGACGAGTGGCGACTTATGAGGTCACAATCCAACCTTAGGCAGATCACAGACAAGGGTCGGTCACCTGGGTAACCAGTGCAGAGTTATGATATCACAATGCCCCCTTAGGCAGATAGTGGAAAAGGGTCTGTAACCAGGCTGACCATTGCAGAGTTTTGATGTCACAATGCCCCCTTAGGCCGATCAAAGGCAAGGGTCTTTCACCTGGGTGACCAGTGCAGAGTTATGAAGTCACAAGGCCCCCTAAGGCAGATCACAGACAATGGTCTGTCACCTTGGTGACCAATGCAGAGTTATGATGTCACAATGCCCCTTAGGCAGATCACAGACAATCGTCTATCACCTGCGTGACCAGTGCAGAGTTATGGTGTCACAATACCCCCTTAGGCAGATCACAGACAAGGGTCTGTCACCTCGGTGACCAGTGTAGAAATATGATGTCACAATGCCCCGTTAGGCAGATCACATCAAGGGTCTGTCACCTGGGTGTCCAGTGCAGGGTTATGATGTCACAATGGCCCCTTAGGCAGATAACAGAGAAGAGTCTGCCACCAGCGTGACAAGTGCAGAGTTATGATGTCACAATGCCCACTTATTTAGATCAAAGACAAGGGTCTATCACCAGGGTGACCTGTGCAGAGTTATGATGCCACAATGCCCCTTAGGGAGATCACAGACAAGGGTCTGTCACCTGGGTGACCCGTGCAGAGTTATGATGTCACAATGCCTCCTTAGGCAAATCACAGACAAGGGTCTGTCACCTGGGCGACAAGTGCAGAGTTATGATGTCACAATGCTCCCTTAAGCAGATGAAAGAAAGGGGTCTGTCACCTGGGTGACCAGTGTGGTGTTATGATGTCACAATGACCTGTTAGGCAGATCAAAGACAAGGCTCTGTCACCTGGATGACCAGGGTAGAGTTATGATGTCACAATACTGCCTTAGGAAGATCACAGACAAGGGTCTGTGACCTGAGTGACCATGGCAGAGTTATGATGTCACAATGCACCCTTCAGCAGTTCACAGACAATTGTCTGTCACCTGGGTGAGCAGTGCAGAATTATGATGTCACAATGCCCCTTAGGCAGATAACAGACAAGGGTCTGTCACCTGTGTGACGAGTGCAGAGTTATGAAGTCACAATGCCCCCTTAGGCAGATCAAAGACAACGTTCTCTCACCTGGGTGACCCGTGAAGAGTTATGATGTCACAATGCACCCTTAGACAGATCACACACAAGGGCCTGTCACCTGTGTGCCCAGTGCAGAGTTATGATGTAACAATGCACTCTTAGGCAGATCACAGACAAGGGTCTGTCAGCTGGGTGAAAAGTGCAGAGTCAAGATTTCACAATTACCCCTTAGGCAGATCACTGGGAAAGGCCTGTCACCTGGGTGACCAGCGAAGAGTTATGATGTCACAATGCCCCCTTAGGCAGATCACAGACTAAGGTATGTCTCTCGGGTGACCAGTGCAGAGTTATCATGTGACAATGCCTACTTAGGTAGATCACAGACAAGGGTCTTTCTCCTGGGTGACCAGGGCAGAGTTACGGTGTCACAATGCCCCTTTAGGCAGATCACAGACAAGGGTCTGGCACCTGGGTGACCAGTGCAGAATTATGATGTCACAGTGCCCCCTTAGGCAGATCACACACAAGGGTATGTCACCTGGGTGACCAGTGCAGAGTAATGATGTCATAATGCCCCTTAGACAGATCACAGACAAGGGCCTGTCACCAGGGTGACAAGTGCAGACTTACGATGTCACAATGAGCCGTTAGGCAGTTCACAGACTAGGTTCTGTCACCTGGGTGACCAGTGGAGAGTTATGATGTCACAATGCCCCCTTAGGCAGATCGCAGACAAAGGCTTGTCAGGTTTGTGACCAGTGCAGAGTTATGATGTCACAATGCCCCCTTAGGCAGATCACAGACCAGGGTCTTTCACCTGGGTGAGCAGTGCAGAGTTATGATGTCACAATGCCCCTTAGGCAGATCATACATAACGGTCTGTAAATGCGATGACCAGTGCAGAGTTATGGTGTCACAATGCTCCCTTAGGAAGATCACAGACAAGGGTCTCTCACCTGGGTGACCAGTGCAGAGTTATGATGTCACAATGCCCCCTTAGGCAATTCACACACAAGGGTCTTTCACCTGGGTGACCAGTGCAGAGTTGTGATGTCACAATACCACCTTAGGCAGATCACAGTCAAGGGTACATCACCTGGGTTACCAGTGCTCAGTTATGATGTCACAATGCTCCCTTAGGCACGTCTCTGACAGGGGTAGGTCACCTGAGTTACCAGTGCACAGTTACGATGCAACAATGCCCCCTTAGGCAGATCACAGAAAAGGGTCTGTCACATGGGTGACGAGAGGCGAGTTATGAGGTCACAATACCCCCTTAGGAAGATCACATACAAGGGTCGGTCACCTGGGTAACCAGTGCAGAATTATGATGTCTCAATGCCCCCTTAGGCAGATAGTGGACAAGGGTCTGTAACCAGGCTGACCAGTGCAGAGTTATGATATCACAATACCCCATAAGGCCGAACACAGAAAAGGGTCTGTCACCTGGGTGATCATTGCAGAGTTATGATGTCACAATGCCCCCTTAGACAGATGACAGACAAGGGTCTTTCACCTGGGTGACAAGTGCAGAGTTATGAAGTCACAAAGATCACTTAGGCAGATCACAGACAAGCGCCTGTCACCTGTGTGACCAGTGCAGAGTTATGATGCCACAATGACCCCTGAGGCAGATCACAGACACGGGTCTGACACCTGGGTGGCCAGTACAGAGTTATGATGTCATATTGCCCCCTTAAGCAGATCACAGAAAAGGTTCTGTCACCTGGGTGACCCGTGCAGAGTTATGATGTCACAATGCCCCTTAGGCAGATCACAGACAAGGGTCTGTCACCTGGGGACCAGTGCAGAGTTATAATGTCCCAATGCCCCCTTAGGCAGATCACATTCAAGGGCCTGTCACATGGGTGACCCGTGCAGTGTTTTGGTGTCACAATGCCCCCTTAGGCAGATCACAGACAAGGTTCTGCCACCTGGGTGCCTCGTGCAGTGTTATGATGTCATAATGCCCCCTTAGGCAGATCACAGACAAGGGTCTGTCACCTGGGTGACCAGTTCAGAGTTATGATGTCACAATGACCCCTTAGGCAGTTCACAGACAGGGGTCTGTCACCTGGGTGACTAGTGCATTGAAATGATGTCACAATGCCCCCTTAGGCAGATCACAGACAAGGCTCTGTCACCTGCGTGACTGGTGAAGACTTATAATGTCACAATGCCCCCTTAGGCAGATCACAGACAATGGTCTGTCACCTGGGTGACCAGTGCAGACATATGATGTCACAATGCCCCTTTAGGCTTATCACAGACAAGGGTCTGTCAGATGGGTGAATACTGCAGAATTATGATGTCACAAAGACCACTTAAGAAGATCAAAGACAAGGGTATGTCACCAGGGTGACCCGTGCAGAATTATGATGTCACAATTCACCCTTTGGCAGATCACAGACAAGGCTCTGTCACCTGGGTGACCCGTGCAGAGTTATGATGTCACAATGCCCCCTTATGCAGATCACAGACAAGGGTCTCTCCCCTGTTTGACAAGTGGCAACTTATGAGGTCACAATGCCCCCTTAGGCAGATCACAGTCAAGGGTACGTCACCTGGGTTACCAGTGCACAGTTATGATGTCACAATGCCCTCTTAGGCATATCACAGACAAGGGTCTGTCACCTCGGTGACTAGTGAAGAGTTATGATGCAACAATGCCCCTTAGGCAGATCACAGAAAAGGGTCTGTCACCTGGGTGACGAGTGGCGACTTATGAGGTCACAATCCAACCTTAGGCAGATCACAGACAAGGGTCGGTCACCTGGGTAACCAGTGCAGAGTTATGATATCACAATGCCCCCTTAGGCAGATAGTGGAAAAGGGTCTGTAACCAGGCTGACCATTGCAGAGTTTTGATGTCACAATGCCCCCTTAGGCCGATCAAAGGCAAGGGTCTTTCACCTGGGTGACCAGTGCAGAGTTATGAAGTCACAAGGCCCCCTAAGGCAGATCACAGACAATGGTCTGTCACCTTGGTGACCAATGCAGAGTTATGATGTCACAATGCCCCTTAGGCAGATCACAGACAATCGTCTATCACCTGCGTGACCAGTGCAGAGTTATGGTGTCACAATACCCCCTTAGGCAGATCACAGACAAGGGTCTGTCACCTCGGTGACCAGTGTAGAAATATGATGTCACAATGCCCCGTTAGGCAGATCACATCAAGGGTCTGTCACCTGGGTGTCCAGTGCAGGGTTATGATGTCACAATGGCCCCTTAGGCAGATAACAGAGAAGAGTCTGCCACCAGCGTGACAAGTGCAGAGTTATGATGTCACAATGCCCACTTATTTAGATCAAAGACAAGGGTCTATCACCAGGGTGACCTGTGCAGAGTTATGATGCCACAATGCCCCTTAGGGAGATCACAGACAAGGGTCTGTCACCTGGGTGACCCGTGCAGAGTTATGATGTCACAATGCCTCCTTAGGCAAATCACAGACAAGGGTCTGTCACCTGGGCGACAAGTGCAGAGTTATGATGTCACAATGCTCCCTTAAGCAGATGAAAGAAAGGGGTCTGTCACCTGGGTGACCAGTGTGGTGTTATGATGTCACAATGACCTGTTAGGCAGATCAAAGACAAGGCTCTGTCACCTGGATGACCAGGGTAGAGTTATGATGTCACAATACTGCCTTAGGAAGATCACAGACAAGGGTCTGTGACCTGAGTGACCATGGCAGAGTTATGATGTCACAATGCACCCTTCAGCAGTTCACAGACAATTGTCTGTCACCTGGGTGAGCAGTGCAGAATTATGATGTCACAATGCCCCTTAGGCAGATAACAGACAAGGGTCTGTCACCTGTGTGACGAGTGCAGAGTTATGAAGTCACAATGCCCCCTTAGGCAGATCAAAGACAACGTTCTCTCACCTGGGTGACCCGTGAAGAGTTATGATGTCACAATGCACCCTTAGACAGATCACACACAAGGGCCTGTCACCTGTGTGCCCAGTGCAGAGTTATGATGTAACAATGCACTCTTAGGCAGATCACAGACAAGGGTCTGTCAGCTGGGTGAAAAGTGCAGAGTCAAGATTTCACAATTACCCCTTAGGCAGATCACTGGGAAAGGCCTGTCACCTGGGTGACCAGCGAAGAGTTATGATGTCACAATGCCCCCTTAGGCAGATCACAGACTAAGGTATGTCTCTCGGGTGACCAGTGCAGAGTTATCATGTGACAATGCCTACTTAGGTAGATCACAGACAAGGGTCTTTCTCCTGGGTGACCAGGGCAGAGTTACGGTGTCACAATGCCCCTTTAGGCAGATCACAGACAAGGGTCTGGCACCTGGGTGACCAGTGCAGAATTATGATGTCACAGTGCCCCCTTAGGCAGATCACACACAAGGGTATGTCACCTGGGTGACCAGTGCAGAGTAATGATGTCATAATGCCCCTTAGACAGATCACAGACAAGGGCCTGTCACCAGGGTGACAAGTGCAGACTTACGATGTCACAATGAGCCGTTAGGCAGTTCACAGACTAGGTTCTGTCACCTGGGTGACCAGTGGAGAGTTATGATGTCACAATGCCCCCTTAGGCAGATCGCAGACAAAGGCTTGTCAGGTTTGTGACCAGTGCAGAGTTATGATGTCACAATGCCCCCTTAGGCAGATCACAGACCAGGGTCTTTCACCTGGGTGAGCAGTGCAGAGTTATGATGTCACAATGCTCCCTTAGGAAGATCACAGACAAGGGTCTCTCACCTGGGTGACCAGTGCAGAGTTATGATGTCACAATGCCCCCTTAGGCAATTCACACACAAGGGTCTTTCACCTGGGTGACCAGTGCAGAGTTGTGATGTCACAATACCACCTTAGGCAGATCACAGTCAAGGGTACATCACCTGGGTTACCAGTGCTCAGTTATGATGTCACAATGCCCCCTTAGGCACGTCTCTGACAGGGGTAGGTCACCTGAGTTACCAGTGCACAGTTACGATGCAACAATGCCCCCTTAGGCAGATCACAGACAATGGTCTGTCACCTCGGTGACTAGTGAAGAGTTATGATAAAACAATGCCCCCTTAGGC
Source organism: Gorilla gorilla gorilla (assembly GCF_029281585.2). NCBI lineage: Eukaryota > Metazoa > Chordata > Mammalia > Primates > Hominidae > Gorilla > Gorilla gorilla. Next base: position 1,511,966 of record NC_073238.2, read on the forward strand.
AGATCACAGAAAAGGGTCTGTCACATGGGTGACGACAGGCGAGTTATGAGGTCACAATGCCCCCTTAGGAAGATCACATACAAGGGTCGGTCACCTGGGTAACCAGTGCAGAATTATGATGTCTCAATGCCCCCTTAGGCAGATAGTGGACAAGGGTCTGTAACCAGGCTGACAAGTGCAGAGTTATGATATCACAATACCCCATAAGGCCGAACACAGAAAAGGGTCTGTCACCTGGGTGATCATTGCAGAGTTATGATGTCACAATGCCCCCTTAGACAGATGACAGACAAGGGTCTTTCACCTGGGTGACAAGTGCAGAGTTATGAAGTCACAAAGATCACTTAGGCAGATCACAGACAAGCGCCTGTCACCTGTGTGACCAGTGCAGAGTTATGATGCCACAATGACCCCTGAGGCAGATCACAGACAAGGGTCTGACACCTGAGTGGCCAGTACAGAGTTATGATGTCATATTGCCCCCTTAAGCAGATCACAGACAAGGTTCTGTCACCTGGGTGACCCGTGCAGAGTTATGATGTCACAATGCCCCTTAGGCAGATCACAGACAAGGGTCTGTCACCTGGGGACCAGGGCAGAGTTATAATGTCTCAATGCCCCCTTAGGCAGATCACATTCAAGGGCCTGTCACATGGGTGACCCGTGCAGTGTTTTGATGTCACAATGCCCCCTTAGGCAGATCACAGACAAGGGTCTCTCCCCTGTTTGACAAGTGGCGACTTATGAGGTCACAATGCCCCCTTAGGCAGATCACAGTCAAGGGTACGTCACCTGGGTTACCAGTGCACAGTTATGATGTCACAATGCCCTCTTAGGCATATCACAGACAAGGGTCTGTCACCTCGGTGACTAGTGAAGAGTTATGATGCAACAATGCCCCTTAGGCAGATCACAGAAAAGGGTCTGTCACCTGGGTGACGAGTGGCGACTTATGAGGTCACAATCCAACCTTAGGCAGATCACAGACAAGGGTCGGTCACCTGGGTAACCAGTGCAGAGTTATGATATCACAATGCCCCCTTAGGCAGATAGTGGAAAAGGGTCTGTAACCAGGCTGACCATTGCAGAGTTTTGATGTCACAATGCCCCCTTAGGCCGATCAAAGGCAAGGGTCTTTCACCTGGGTGACCAGTGCAGAGTTATGAAGTCACAAGGCCCCCTAAGGCAGATCACAGACAATGGTCTGTCACCTTGGTGACCAATGCAGAGTTATGATGTCACAATGCCCCTTAGGCAGATCACAGACAATCGTCTATCACCTGCGTGACCAGTGCAGAGTTATGATGTCACAATACCCCCTTAGGCAGATCACAGACAAGGGTCTGTCACCTCGGTGACCAGTGTAGAAATATGATGTCACAATGCCCCGTTAGGCAGATCACATCAAGGGTCTGTCACCTGGGTGTCCAGTGCAGGGTTATGATGTCACAATGGCCCCTTAGGCAGATAACAGAGAAGAGTCTGCCACCAGCGTGACAAGTGCAGAGTTATGATGTCACAATGCCCACTTATTTAGATCAAAGACAAGGGTCTATCACCAGGGTGACCTGTGCAGAGTTATGATGCCACAATGCCCCTTAGGGAGATCACAGACAAGGGTCTGTCACCTGGGTGACCCGTGCAGAGTTATGATGTCACAATGCCTCCTTAGGCAAATCACAGACAAGGGTCTGTCACCTGGGCGACAAGTGCAGAGTTATGATGTCACAATGCTCCCTTAAGCAGATGAAAGAAAGGGGTCTGTCACCTGGGTGACCAGTGTGGTGTTATGATGTCACAATGACCTGTTAGGCAGATCAAAGACAAGGCTCTGTCACCTGGATGACCAGGGTAGAGTTATGATGTCACAATACTGCCTTAGGAAGATCACAGACAAGGGTCTGTGACCTGAGTGACCATGGCAGAGTTATGATGTCACAATGCACCCTTCAGCAGTTCACAGACAATTGTCTGTCACCTGGGTGAGCAGTGCAGAATTATGATGTCACAATGCCCCTTAGGCAGATAACAGACAAGGGTCTGTCACCTGTGTGACGAGTGCAGAGTTATGAAGTCACAATGCCCCCTTAGGCAGATCAAAGACAAGGGTCTGTCCCCTGGGTGACCAGTGCAGAGTTTTGATGTCACAATGACCCCTTAGGCAGATCAAAGACAACGTTCTCTCACTTGGGTGACCCGTGAAGAGTTATGATGTCACAATGCACCCTTAGACAGATCACACACAAGGGCCTGTCACCTGTGTGCCCAGTGCAGAGTTATGATGTAACAATGCACTCTTAGGCAGATCACAGACAAGGGTCTGTCAGCTGGGTGAAAAGTGCAGAGTCAAGATTTCACAATTACCCCTTAGGCAGATCACTGGGAAAGGCCTGTCACCTGGGTGACCAGCGAAGAGTTATGATGTCACAATGCCCCCTTAGGCAGATCACAGACTAAGGTATGTCTCTCGGGTGACCAGTGCAGAGTTATCATGTGACAATGCCTACTTAGGTAGATCACAGACAAGGGTCTTTCTCCTGGGTGACCAGGGCAGAGTTACGGTGTCACAATGCCCCTTTAGGCAGATCACAGACAAGGGTCTGGCACCTGGGTGACCAGTGCAGAATTATGATGTCACAGTGCCCCCTTAGGCAGATCACACACAAGGGTATGTCACCTGGGTGACCAGTGCAGAGTAATGATGTCATAATGCCCCTTAGACAGATCACAGACAAGGGCCTGTCACCAGGGTGACAAGTGCAGACTTATGATGTCACAATGAGCCGTTAGGCAGTTCACAGACTAGGTTCTGTCACCTGGGTGACCAGTGGAGAGTTATGATGTCACAATGCCCCCTTAGGCAGATCGCAGACAAAGGCTTGTCAGGTTTGTGACCAGTGCAGAGTTATGATGTCACAATGCCCCCTTAGGCAGATCACAGACCAGGGTCTTTCACCTGGGTGAGCAGTGCAGAGTTATGATGTCACAATGCCCCTTAGGCAGATCATACATAACGGTCTGTAAATGCGATGACCAGTGCAGAGTTATGGTGTCACAATGCTCCCTTAGGCAGATCACAGACAAGGGTCTCTCACCTGGGTGACCAGTGCAGAGTTATGATGTCACAATGCCCCCTTAGGCAATTCACACACAAGGGTCTTTCACCTGGGTGACCAGTGCAGAGTTGTGATGTCACAATACCACCTTAGGCAGATCACAGTCAAGGGTACATCACCTGGGTTACCAGTGCTCAGTTATGATGTCACAATGCCCCCTTAGGCACGTCTCTGACAGGGGTAGGTCACCTGAGTTACCAGTGCACAGTTACGATGCAACAATGCCCCCTTAGGCAGATCACAGACAATGGTCTGTCACCTCGGTGACTAGTGAAGAGTTATGATAAAACAATGCCCCCTTAGGCAGATCACAGAAAAGGGTCTGTCACATGGGTGACGAGAGGCGAGTTATGAGGTCACAATGCCCCCTTAGGAAGATCACATACACGGGTCAGTCACCTGGGTAACCAGTGCAGAATTATGATGTCTCAATGCCCCCTTAGGCAGATAGTGGACAAGGGTCTGTAACCAGGCTGACCAGTGCAGAGTTATGATATCACAATACCCCATAAGGCCGAACACAGAAAAGGGTCTGTCACCTGGGTGATCATTGCAGAGTTATGATGTCACAATGCCCCCTTAGACAGATGACAGACAAGGGTCTTTCACCTGGGTGACAAGTGCAGAGTTATGAAGTCACAAAGATCACTTAGGCAGATCACAGACAAGCGCCTGTCACCTGTGTGACCAGTGCAGAGTTATGATGCCACAATGACCCCTGAGGCAGATCACAGACAAGGGTCTGACACCTGGGTGGCCAGTACAGAGTTATGATGTCATATTGCCCCCTTAAGCAGATCACAGACAAGGTTCTGTCACCTGGGTGACCCGTGCAGAGTTATGATGTCACAATGCCCCTTAGGCAGATCACAGACAAGGGTCTGTCACCTGGGGACCAGTGCAGAGTTATAATGTCTCAATGCCCCCTTAGGCAGATCACATTCAAGGGCCTGTCACATGGGTGACCCGTGCAGTGTTTTGATGTCACAATGTCCCCTTAGGCAGATCACAGACAAGGTTCTGCCACCTGGGTGCCTCGTGCAGTGTTATGATGTCATAATGCCCCCTTAGGCAGATCACAGACAAGGGTCTGTCACCTGGGTGACCAGTTCAGAGTTATGATGTCACAATGACCCCTTAGGCAGTTCACAGACAGGGGTCTGTCACCTGGGTGACTAGTGCATTGAAATGATGTCACAATGCCCCCTTAGGCAGATCACAGACAAGGCTCTGTCACCTGCGTGACTGGTGAAGACTTATAATGTCACAATGCCCCCTTAGGCAGATCACAGACAATGGTCTGTCACCTGGGTGACCAGTGCAGACATATGATGTCACAATGCCCCTTTAGGCTGATCACAGACAAGGGTCTGTCAGATGGGTGAATACTGCAGAGTTATGATGTCACAAAGACCACTTAAGAAGATCAAAGACAAGGGTATGTCACCAGGGTGACCCGTGCAGAATTATGATGTCACAATTCACCCTTTGGCAGATCACAGACAAGGCTCTGTCACCTGGGTGACCCGTGCAGAGTTATGATGTCACAATGCCCCCTTATGCAGATCACAGACAAGGGTCTCTCCCCTGTTTGACAAGTGGCGACTTATGAGGTCACAATGCCCCCTTAGGCAGATCACAGTCAAGGGTACGTCACCTGGGTTACCAGTGCACAGTTATGATGTCACAATGCCCTCTTAGGCATATCACAGACAAGGGTCTGTCACCTCGGTGACTAGTGAAGAGTTATGATGCATCAATGCCCCTTAGGCAGATCACAGAAAAGGGTCTGTCACCTGGGTGACGAGTGGCGACTTATGAGGTCACAATCCAACCTTAGGCAGATCACAGACAAGGGTCGGTCACCTGGGTAACCAGTGCAGAGTTATGATATCACAATGCCCCCTTAGGCAGATAGTGGAAAAGGGTCTGTAACCAGGCTGACCATTGCAGAGTTTTGATGTCACAATGCCCCCTTAGGCCGATCAAAGGCAAGGGTCTTTCACCTGGGTGACCAGTGCAGAGTTATGAAGTCACAAGGCCCCCTAAGGCAGATCACAGACAATGGTCTGTCACCTTGGTGACCAATGCAGAGTTATGATGTCACAATGCCCCTTAGGCAGATCACAGACAATCGTCTATCACCTGCGTGACCAGTGCAGAGTTATGGTGTCACAATACCCCCTTAGGCAGATCACAGACAAGGGTCTGTCACCTCGGTGACCAGTGTAGAAATATGATGTCACAATGCCCCGTTAGGCAGATCACATCAAGGGTCTGTCACCTGGGTGTCCAGTGCAGGGTTATGATGTCACAATGGCCCCTTAGGCAGATAACAGAGAAGAGTCTGCCACCAGCGTGACAAGTGCAGAGTTATGATGTCACAATGCCCACTTATTTAGATCAAAGACAAGGGTCTATCACCAGGGTGACCTGTGCAGAGTTATGATGCCACAATGCCCCTTAGGGAGATCACAGACAAGGGTCTGTCACCTGGGTGACCCGTGCAGAGTTATGATGTCACAATGCCTCCTTAGGCAAATCACAGACAAGGGTCTGTCACCTGGGCGACAAGTGCAGAGTTATGATGTCACAATGCTCCCTTAAGCAGATGAAAGAAAGGGGTCTGTCACCTGGGTGACCAGTGTGGTGTTATGATGTCACAATGACCTGTTAGGCAGATCAAAGACAAGGCTCTGTCACCTGGATGACCAGGGTAGAGTTATGATGTCACAATACTGCCTTAGGAAGATCACAGACAAGGGTCTGTGACCTGAGTGACCATGGCAGAGTTATGATGTCACAATGCACCCTTCAGCAGTTCACAGACAATTATCTGTCACCTGGGTGAGCAGTGCAGAATTATGATGTCACAATGCCCCTTAGGCAGATAACAGACAAGGGTCTGTCACCTGTGTGACGAGTGCAGAGTTATGAAGTCACAATGCCCCCTTAGGCAGATCAAAGACAAGGGTCTGTCCCCTGGGTGACCAGTGCAGAGTTTTGATGTCACAATGACCCCTTAGGCAGATCAAAGACAACGTTCTCTCACTTGGGTGACCCGTGAAGAGTTATGATGTCACAATGCACCCTTAGACAGATCACACACAAGGGCCTGTCACCTGTGTGCCCAGTGCAGAGTTATGATGTAACAATGCACTCTTAGGCAGATCACAGACAAGGGTCTGTCAGCTGGGTGAAAAGTGCAGAGTCAAGATTTCACAATTACCCCTTAGGCAGATCACTGGGAAAGGCCTGTCACCTGGGTGACCAGCGAAGAGTTATGATGTCACAATGCCCCCTTAGGCAGATCACAGACTAAGGTATGTCTCTCGGGTGACCAGTGCAGAGTTATCATGTGACAATGCCTACTTAGGTAGATCACAGACAAGGGTCTTTCTCCTGGGTGACCAGGGCAGAGTTACGGTGTCACAATGCCCCTTTAGGCAGATCACAGACAAGGGTCTGGCACCTGGGTGACCAGTGCAGAATTATGATGTCACAGTGCCCCCTTAGGCAGATCACACACAAGGGTATGTCACCTGGGTGACCAGTGCAGAGTAATGATGTCATAATGCCCCTTAGACAGATCACAGACAAGGGCCTGTCACCAGGGTGACAAGTGCAGACTTATGATGTCACAATGACCCGTTAGGCAGTTCACAGACTAGGTTCTGTCACCTGGGTGACCAGTGGAGAGTTATGATGTCACAATGCCCCCTTAGGCAGATCGCAGACAAAGGCTTGTCAGGTTTGTGACCAGTGCAGAGTTATGATGTCACAATGCCCCCTTAGGCAGATCACAGACCAGGGTCTTTCACCTGGGTGAGCAGTGCAGAGTTATGATGTCACAATGCCCCTTAGGCAGATCATACATAACGGTCTGTAAATGCGATGACCAGTGCAGAGTTATGGTGTCACAATGCTCCCTTAGGAAGATCACAGACAAGGGTCTCTCACCTGGGTGACCAGTGCAGAGTTATGATGTCACAATGCCCCCTTAGGCAATTCACACACAAGGGTCTTTCACCTGGGTGACCAGTGCAGAGTTGTGATGTCACAATACCACCTTAGGCAGATCACAGTCAAGGGTACATCACCTGGGTTACCAGTGCTCAGTTATGATGTCACAATGCCCCCTTAGGCACGTCTCTGACAGGGGTAGGTCACCTGAGTTACCAGTGCACAGTTACGATGCAACAATGCCCCCTTAGGCAGATCACAGACAATGGTCTGTCACCTCGGTGACTAGTGAAGAGTTATGATAAAACAATGCCCCCTTAGGCAGATCACAGAAAAGGGTCTGTCACATGGGTGACGACAGGCGAGTTATGAGGTCACAATGCCCCCTTAGGAAGATCACATACAAGGGTCGGTCACCTGGGTAACCAGTGCAGAATTATGATGTCTCAATGCCCCCTTAGGCAGATAGTGGACAAGGGTCTGTAACCAGGCTGACAAGTGCAGAGTTATGATATCACAATACCCCATAAGGCCGAACACAGAAAAGGGTCTGTCACCTGGGTGATCATTGCAGAGTTATGATGTCACAATGCCCCCTTAGACAGATGACAGACAAGGGTCTTTCACCTGGGTGACAAGTGCAGAGTTATGAAGTCACAAAGATCACTTAGGCAGATCACAGACAAGCTCCTGTCACCTGTGTGACCAGTGCAGAGTTATGATGCCACAATGACCCCTGAGGCAGATCACAGACAAGGGTCTGACACCTGAGTGGCCAGTACAGAGTTATGATGTCATATTGCCCCCTTAAGCAGATCACAGACAAGGTTCTGTCACCTGGGTGACCCGTGCAGAGTTATGATGTCACAATGCCCCTTAGGCAGATCACAGACAAGGGTCTGTCACCTGGGGACCAGGGCAGAGTTATAATGTCTCAATGCCCCCTTAGGCAGATCACATTCAAGGGCCTGTCACATGGGTGACCCGTGCAGTGTTTTGATGTCACAATGCCCCCTTAGGCAGATCACAGACAAGGGTCTCTCCCCTGTTTGACAAGTGGCGACTTATGAGGTCACAATGCCCCCTTAGGCAGATCACAGTCAAGGGTACGTCACCTGGGTTACCAGTGCACAGTTATGATGTCACAATGCCCTCTTAGGCATATCACAGACAAGGGTCTGTCACCTCGGTGACTAGTGAAGAGTTATGATGCAACAATGCCCCTTAGGCAGATCACAGAAAAGGGTCTGTCACCTGGGTGACGAGTGGCGACTTATGAGGTCACAATCCAACCTTAGGCAGATCACAGACAAGGGTCGGTCACCTGGGTAACCAGTGCAGAGTTATGATATCACAATGCCCCCTTAGGCAGATAGTGGAAAAGGGTCTGTAACCAGGCTGACCATTGCAGAGTTTTGATGTCACAATGCCCCCTTAGGCCGATCAAAGGCAAGGGTCTTTCACCTGGGTGACCAGTGCAGAGTTATGAAGTCACAAGGCCCCCTAAGGCAGATCACAGACAATGGTCTGTCACCTTGGTGACCAATGCAGAGTTATGATGTCACAATGCCCCTTAGGCAGATCACAGACAATCGTCTATCACCTGCGTGACCAGTGCAGAGTTATGATGTCACAATACCCCCTTAGGCAGATCACAGACAAGGGTCTGTCACCTCGGTGACCAGTGTAGAAATATGATGTCACAATGCCCCGTTAGGCAGATCACATCAAGGGTCTGTCACCTGGGTGTCCAGTGCAGGGTTATGATGTCACAATGGCCCCTTAGGCAGATAACAGAGAAGAGTCTGCCACCAGCGTGACAAGTGCAGAGTTATGATGTCACAATGCCCACTTATTTAGATCAAAGACAAGGGTCTATCACCAGGGTGACCTGTGCAGAGTTATGATGCCACAATGCCCCTTAGGGAGATCACAGACAAGGGTCTGTCACCTGGGTGACCCGTGCAGAGTTATGATGTCACAATGCCTCCTTAGGCAAATCACAGACAAGGGTCTGTCACCTGGGCGACAAGTGCAGAGTTATGATGTCACAATGCTCCCTTAAGCAGATGAAAGAAAGGGGTCTGTCACCTGGGTGACCAGTGTGGTGTTATGATGTCACAATGACCTGTTAGGCAGATCAAAGACAAGGCTCTGTCACCTGGATGACCAGGGTAGAGTTATGATGTCACAATACTGCCTTAGGAAGATCACAGACAAGGGTCTGTGACCTGAGTGACCATGGCAGAGTTATGATGTCACAATGCACCCTTCAGCAGTTCACAGACAATTGTCTGTCACCTGGGTGAGCAGTGCAGAATTATGATGTCACAATGCCCCTTAGGCAGATAACAGACAAGGGTCTGTCACCTGTGTGACGAGTGCAGAGTTATGAAGTCACAATGCCCCCTTAGGCAGATCAAAGACAAGGGTCTGTCCCCTGGGTGACCAGTGCAGAGTTTTGATGTCACAATGACCCCTTAGGCAGATCAAAGACAACGTTCTCTCACTTGGGTGACCCGTGAAGAGTTATGATGTCACAATGCACCCTTAGACAGATCACACACAAGGGCCTGTCACCTGTGTGCCCAGTGCAGAGTTATGATGTAACAATGCACTCTTAGGCAGATCACAGACAAGGGTCTGTCAGCTGGGTGAAAAGTGCAGAGTCAAGATTTCACAATTACCCCTTAGGCAGATCACTGGGAAAGGCCTGTCACCTGGGTGACCAGCGAAGAGTTATGATGTCACAATGCCCCCTTAGGCAGATCACAGACTAAGGTATGTCTCTCGGGTGACCAGTGCAGAGTTATCATGTGACAATGCCTACTTAGGTAGATCACAGACAAGGGTCTTTCTCCTGGGTGACCAGGGCAGAGTTACGGTGTCACAATGCCCCTTTAGGCAGATCACAGACAAGGGTCTGGCACCTGGGTGACCAGTGCAGAATTATGATGTCACAGTGCCCCCTTAGGCAGATCACACACAAGGGTATGTCACCTGGGTGACCAGTGCAGAGTAATGATGTCATAATGCCCCTTAGACAGATCACAGACAAGGGCCTGTCACCAGGGTGACAAGTGCAGACTTATGATGTCACAATGAGCCGTTAGGCAGTTCACAGACTAGGTTCTGTCACCTGGGTGACCAGTGGAGAGTTATGATGTCACAATGCCCCCTTAGGCAGATCGCAGACAAAGGCTTGTCAGGTTTGTGACCAGTGCAGAGTTATGATGTCACAATGCCCCCTTAGGCAGATCACAGACCAGGGTCTTTCACCTGGGTGAGCAGTGCAGAGTTATGATGTCACAATGCCCCTTAGGCAGATCATACATAACGGTCTGTAAATGCGATGACCAGTGCAGAGTTATGGTGTCACAATGCTCCCTTAGGCAGATCACAGACAAGGGTCTCTCACCTGGGTGACCAGTGCAGAGTTATGATGTCACAATGCCCCCTTAGGCAATTCACACACAAGGGTCTTTCACCTGGGTGACCAGTGCAGAGTTGTGATGTCACAATACCACCTTAGGCAGATCACAGTCAAGGGTACATCACCTGGGTTACCAGTGCTCAGTTATGATGTCACAATGCCCCCTTAGGCACGTCTCTGACAGGGGTAGGTCACCTGAGTTACCAGTGCACAGTTACGATGCAACAATGCCCCCTTAGGCAGATCACAGACAATGGTCTGTCACCTCGGTGACTAGTGAAGAGTTATGATAAAACAATGCCCCCTTAGGCAGATCACAGAAAAGGGTCTGTCACATGGGTGACGAGAGGCGAGTTATGAGGTCACAATGCCCCCTTAGGAAGATCACATACACGGGTCAGTCACCTGGGTAACCAGTGCAGAATTATGATGTCTCAATGCCCCCTTAGGCAGATAGTGGACAAGGGTCTGTAACCAGGCTGACCAGTGCAGAGTTATGATATCACAATACCCCATAAGGCCGAACACAGAAAAGGGTCTGTCACCTGGGTGATCATTGCAGAGTTATGATGTCACAATGCCCCCTTAGGCACGTCTCTGACAGGGGTAGGTCACCTGAGTTACCAGTGCACAGTTACGATGCAACAATGCCCCCTTAGGCAGATCACAGAAAAGGGTCTGTCACATGGGTGACGAGAGGCGAGTTATGAGGTCACAATGCCCCCTTAGGAAGATCACATACAAGGGTCGGTCACCTGGGTAACCAGTGCAGAATTATGATGTCTCAATGCCCCCTTAGGCAGATAGTGGACAAGGGTCTGTAACCAGGCTGACCAGTGCAGAGTTATGATATCACAATACCCCATAAGGCCGAACACAGAAAAGGGTCTGTCACCTGGGTGATCATTGCAGAGTTATGATGTCACAATGCCCCCTTAGACAGATGACAGACAAGGGTCTTTCACCTGGGTGACAAGTGCAGAGTTATGAAGTCACAAAGATCACTTAGGCAGATCACAGACAAGCGCCTGTCACCTGTGTGACCAGTGCAGAGTTATGATGCCACAATGACCCCTGAGGCAGATCACAGACAAGGGTCTGACACCTGGGTGGCCAGTACAGAGTTATGATGTCATATTGCCCCCTTAAGCAGATCACAGACAAGGTTCTGTCACCTGGGTGACCCGTGCAGAGTTATGATGTCACAATGCCCCTTAGGCAGATCACAGACAAGGGTCTGTCACCTGGGGACCAGTGCAGAGTTATAATGTCTCAATGCCCCCTTAGGCAGATCACATTCAAGGGCCTGTCACATGGGTGACCCGTGCAGTGTTTTGATGTCACAATGTCCCCTTAGGCAGATCACAGACAAGGTTCTGCCACCTGGGTGCCTCGTGCAGTGTTATGATGTCATAATGCCCCCTTAGGCAGATCACAGACAAGGGTCTGTCACCTGGGTGACCAGTTCAGAGTTATGATGTCACAATGACCCCTTAGGCAGTTCACAGACAGGGGTCTGTCACCTGGGTGACTAGTGCATTGAAATGATGTCACAATGCCCCCTTAGGCAGATCACAGACAAGGCTCTGTCACCTGCGTGACTGGTGAAGACTTATAATGTCACAATGCCCCCTTAGGCAGATCACAGACAATGGTCTGTCACCTGGGTGACCAGTGCAGACATATGATGTCACAATGCCCCTTTAGGCTGATCACAGACAAGGGTCTGTCAGATGGGTGAATACTGCAGAGTTATGATGTCACAAAGACCACTTAAGAAGATCAAAGACAAGGGTATGTCACCAGGGTGACCCGTGCAGAATTATGATGTCACAATTCACCCTTTGGCAGATCACAGACAAGGCTCTGTCACCTGGGTGACCCGTGCAGAGTTATGATGTCACAATGCCCCCTTATGCAGATCACAGACAAGGGTCTCTCCCCTGTTTGACAAGTGGCGACTTATGAGGTCACAATGCCCCCTTAGGCAGATCACAGTCAAGGGTACGTCACCTGGGTTACCAGTGCACAGTTATGATGTCACAATGCCCTCTTAGGCATATCACAGACAAGGGTCTGTCACCTCGGTGACTAGTGAAGAGTTATGATGCAACAATGCCCCTTAGGCAGATCACAGAAAAGGGTCTGTCACCTGGGTGACGAGTGGCGACTTATGAGGTCACAATCCAACCTTAGGCAGATCACAGACAAGGGTCGGTCACCTGGGTAACCAGTGCAGAGTTATGATATCACAATGCCCCCTTAGGCAGATAGTGGAAAAGGGTCTGTAACCAGGCTGACCATTGCAGAGTTTTGATGTCACAATGCCCCCTTAGGCCGATCAAAGGCAAGGGTCTTTCACCTGGGTGACCAGTGCAGAGTTATGAAGTCACAAGGCCCCCTAAGGCAGATCACAGACAATGGTCTGTCACCTTGGTGACCAATGCAGAGTTATGATGTCACAATGCCCCTTAGGCAGATCACAGACAATCGTCTATCACCTGCGTGACCAGTGCAGAGTTATGGTGTCACAATACCCCCTTAGGCAGATCACAGACAAGGGTCTGTCACCTCGGTGACCAGTGTAGAAATATGATGTCACAATGCCCCGTTAGGCAGATCACATCAAGGGTCTGTCACCTGGGTGTCCAGTGCAGGGTTATGATGTCACAATGGCCCCTTAGGCAGATAACAGAGAAGAGTCTGCCACCAGCGTGACAAGTGCAGAGTTATGATGTCACAATGCCCACTTATTTAGATCAAAGACAAGGGTCTATCACCAGGGTGACCTGTGCAGAGTTATGATGCCACAATGCCCCTTAGGGAGATCACAGACAAGGGTCTGTCACCTGGGTGACCCGTGCAGAGTTATGATGTCACAATGCCTCCTTAGGCAAATCACAGACAAGGGTCTGTCACCTGGGCGACAAGTGCAGAGTTATGATGTCACAATGCTCCCTTAAGCAGATGAAAGAAAGGGGTCTGTCACCTGGGTGACCAGTGTGGTGTTATGATGTCACAATGACCTGTTAGGCAGATCAAAGACAAGGCTCTGTCACCTGGATGACCAGGGTAGAGTTATGATGTCACAATACTGCCTTAGGAAGATCACAGACAAGGGTCTGTGACCTGAGTGACCATGGCAGAGTTATGATGTCACAATGCACCCTTCAGCAGTTCACAGACAATTGTCTGTCACCTGGGTGAGCAGTGCAGAATTATGATGTCACAATGCCCCTTAGGCAGATAACAGACAAGGGTCTGTCACCTGTGTGACGAGTGCAGAGTTATGAAGTCACAATGCCCCCTTAGGCAGATCAAAGACAAGGGTCTGTCCCCTGGGTGACCAGTGCAGAGTTTTGATGTCACAATGACCCCTTAGGCAGATCAAAGACAACGTTCTCTCACTTGGGTGACCCGTGAAGAGTTATGATGTCACAATGCACCCTTAGACAGATCACACACAAGGGCCTGTCACCTGTGTGCCCAGTGCAGAGTTATGATGTAACAATGCACTCTTAGGCAGATCACAGACAAGGGTCTGTCAGCTGGGTGAAAAGTGCAGAGTCAAGATTTCACAATTACCCCTTAGGCAGATCACTGGGAAAGGCCTGTCACCTGGGTGACCAGCGAAGAGTTATGATGTCACAATGCCCCCTTAGGCAGATCACAGACTAAGGTATGTCTCTCGGGTGACCAGTGCAGAGTTATCATGTGACAATGCCTACTTAGGTAGATCACAGACAAGGGTCTTTCTCCTGGGTGACCAGGGCAGAGTTACGGTGTCACAATGCCCCTTTAGGCAGATCACAGACAAGGGTCTGGCACCTGGGTGACCAGTGCAGAATTATGATGTCACAGTGCCCCCTTAGGCAGATCACACACAAGGGTATGTCACCTGGGTGACCAGTGCAGAGTAATGATGTCATAATGCCCCTTAGACAGATCACAGACAAGGGCCTGTCACCAGGGTGACAAGTGCAGACTTATGATGTCACAATGAGCCGTTAGGCAGTTCACAGACTAGGTTCTGTCACCTGGGTGACCAGTGGAGAGTTATGATGTCACAATGCCCCCTTAGGCAGATCGCAGACAAAGGCTTGTCAGGTTTGTGACCAGTGCAGAGTTATGATGTCACAATGCCCCCTTAGGCAGATCACAGACCAGGGTCTTTCACCTGGGTGAGCAGTGCAGAGTTATGATGTCACAATGCCCCTTAGGCAGATCATACATAACGGTCTGTAAATGCGATGACCAGTGCAGAGTTATGGTGTCACAATGCTCCCTTAGGAAGATCACAGACAAGGGTCTCTCACCTGGGTGACCAGTGCAGAGTTATGATGTCACAATGCCCCCTTAGGCAATTCACACACAAGGGTCTTTCACCTGGGTGACCAGTGCAGAGTTGTGATGTCACAATACCACCTTAGGCAGATCACAGTCAAGGGTACATCACCTGGGTTACCAGTGCTCAGTTATGATGTCACAATGCCCCCTTAGGCACGTCTCTGACAGGGGTAGGTCACCTGAGTTACCAGTGCACAGTTACGATGCAACAATGCCCCCTTAGGCAGATCACAGACAATGGTCTGTCACCTCGGTGACTAGTGAAGAGTTATGATAAAACAATGCCCCCTTAGGCAGATCACAGAAAAGGGTCTGTCACATGGGTGACGACAGGCGAGTTATGAGGTCACAATGCCCCCTTAGGAAGATCACATACAAGGGTCGGTCACCTGGGTAACCAGTGCAGAATTATGATGTCTCAATGCCCCCTTAGGCAGATAGTGGACAAGGGTCTGTAACCAGGCTGACAAGTGCAGAGTTATGATATCACAATACCCCATAAGGCCGAACACAGAAAAGGGTCTGTCACCTGGGTGATCATTGCAGAGTTATGATGTCACAATGCCCCCTTAGACAGATGACAGACAAGGGTCTTTCACCTGGGTGACAAGTGCAGAGTTATGAAGTCACAAAGATCACTTAGGCAGATCACAGACAAGCGCCTGTCACCTGTGTGACCTGTGCAGAGTTATGATGCCACAATGACCCCTGAGGCAGATCACAGACAAGGGTCTGACACCTGAGTGGCCAGTACAGAGTTATGATGTCATATTGCCCCCTTAAGCAGATCACAGACAAGGTTCTGTCACCTGGGTGACCCGTGCAGAGTTATGATGTCACAATGCCCCTTAGGCAGATCACAGACAAGGGTCTGTCACCTGGGGACCAGGGCAGAGTTATAATGTCTCAATGCCCCCTTAGGCAGATCACATTCAAGGGCCTGTCACATGGGTGACCCGTGCAGTGTTTTGATGTCACAATGCCCCCTTAGGCAGATCACAGACAAGGCTCTGTCACCTGCGTGACTGGTGAAGACTTATAATGTCACAATGCCCCCTTAGGCAGATCACAGACAATGGTCTGTCACCTGGGTGACCAGTGCAGACATATGATGTCACAATGCCCCTTTAGGCTGATCACAGACAAGGGTCTGTCAGATGGGTGAATACTGCAGAGTTATGATGTCACAAAGACCACTTAAGAAGATCAAAGACAAGGGTATGTCACCAGGGTGACCCGTGCAGAATTATGATGTCACAATTCACCCTTTGGCAGATCACAGACAAGGCTCTGTCACCTGGGTGACCCGTGCAGAGTTATGATGTCACAATGCCCCCTTATGCAGATCACAGACAAGGGTCTCTCCCCTGTTTGACAAGTGGCGACTTATGAGGTCACAATGCCCCCTTAGGCAGATCACAGTCAAGGGTACGTCACCTGGGTTACCAGTGCACAGTTATGATGTCACAATGCCCTCTTAGGCATATCACAGACAAGGGTCTGTCACCTCGGTGACTAGTGAAGAGTTATGATGCAACAATGCCCCTTAGGCAGATCACAGAAAAGGGTCTGTCACCTGGGTGACGAGTGGCGACTTATGAGGTCACAATCCAACCTTAGGCAGATCACAGACAAGGGTCGGTCACCTGGGTAACCAGTGCAGAGTTATGATATCACAATGCCCCCTTAGGCAGATAGTGGAAAAGGGTCTGTAACCAGGCTGACCATTGCAGAGTTTTGATGTCACAATGCCCCCTTAGGCCGATCAAAGGCAAGGGTCTTTCACCTGGGTGACCAGTGCAGAGTTATGAAGTCACAAGGCCCCCTAAGGCAGATCACAGACAATGGTCTGTCACCTTGGTGACCAATGCAGAGTTATGATGTCACAATGCCCCTTAGGCAGATCACAGACAATCGTCTATCACCTGCGTGACCAGTGCAGAGTTATGATGTCACAATACCCCCTTAGGCAGATCACAGACAAGGGTCTGTCACCTCGGTGACCAGTGTAGAAATATGATGTCACAATGCCCCGTTAGGCAGATCACATCAAGGGTCTGTCACCTGGGTGTCCAGTGCAGGGTTATGATGTCACAATGGCCCCTTAGGCAGATAACAGAGAAGAGTCTGCCACCAGCGTGACAAGTGCAGAGTTATGATGTCACAATGCCCACTTATTTAGATCAAAGACAAGGGTCTATCACCAGGGTGACCTGTGCAGAGTTATGATGCCACAATGCCCCTTAGGGAGATCACAGACAAGGGTCTGTCACCTGGGTGACCCGTGCAGAGTTATGATGTCACAATGCCTCCTTAGGCAAATCACAGACAAGGGTCTGTCACCTGGGCGACAAGTGCAGAGTTATGATGTCACAATGCTCCCTTAAGCAGATGAAAGAAAGGGGTCTGTCACCTGGGTGACCAGTGTGGTGTTATGATGTCACAATGACCTGTTAGGCAGATCAAAGACAAGGCTCTGTCACCTGGATGACCAGGGTAGAGTTATGATGTCACAATACTGCCTTAGGAAGATCACAGACAAGGGTCTGTGACCTGAGTGACCATGGCAGAGTTATGATGTCACAATGCACCCTTCAGCAGTTCACAGACAATTGTCTGTCACCTGGGTGAGCAGTGCAGAATTATGATGTCACAATGCCCCTTAGGCAGATAACAGACAAGGGTCTGTCACCTGTGTGACGAGTGCAGAGTTATGAAGTCACAATGCCCCCTTAGGCAGATCAAAGACAAGGGTCTGTCCCCTGGGTGACCAGTGCAGAGTTTTGATGTCACAATGACCCCTTAGGCAGATCAAAGACAACGTTCTCTCACTTGGGTGACCCGTGAAGAGTTATGATGTCACAATGCACCCTTAGACAGATCACACACAAGGGCCTGTCACCTGTGTGCCCAGTGCAGAGTTATGATGTAACAATGCACTCTTAGGCAGATCACAGACAAGGGTCTGTCAGCTGGGTGAAAAGTGCAGAGTCAAGATTTCACAATTACCCCTTAGGCAGATCACTGGGAAAGGCCTGTCACCTGGGTGACCAGCGAAGAGTTATGATGTCACAATGCCCCCTTAGGCAGATCACAGACTAAGGTATGTCTCTCGGGTGACCAGTGCAGAGTTATCATGTGACAATGCCTACTTAGGTAGATCACAGACAAGGGTCTTTCTCCTGGGTGACCAGGGCAGAGTTACGGTGTCACAATGCCCCTTTAGGCAGATCACAGACAAGGGTCTGGCACCTGGGTGACCAGTGCAGAATTATGATGTCACAGTGCCCCCTTAGGCAGATCACACACAAGGGTATGTCACCTGGGTGACCAGTGCAGAGTAATGATGTCATAATGCCCCTTAGACAGATCACAGACAAGGGCCTGTCACCAGGGTGACAAGTGCAGACTTATGATGTCACAATGAGCCGTTAGGCAGTTCACAGACTAGGTTCTGTCACCTGGGTGACCAGTGGAGAGTTATGATGTCACAATGCCCCCTTAGGCAGATCGCAGACAAAGGCTTGTCAGGTTTGTGACCAGTGCAGAGTTATGATGTCACAATGCCCCCTTAGGCAGATCACAGACCAGGGTCTTTCACCTGGGTGAGCAGTGCAGAGTTATGATGTCACAATGCCCCTTAGGCAGATCATACATAACGGTCTGTAAATGCGATGACCAGTGCAGAGTTATGGTGTCACAATGCTCCCTTAGGCAGATCACAGACAAGGGTCTCTCACCTGGGTGACCAGTGCAGAGTTATGATGTCACAATGCCCCCTTAGGCAATTCACACACAAGGGTCTTTCACCTGGGTGACCAGTGCAGAGTTGTGATGTCACAATACCACCTTAGGCAGATCACAGTCAAGGGTACATCACCTGGGTTACCAGTGCTCAGTTATGATGTCACAATGCCCCCTTAGGCACGTCTCTGACAGGGGTAGGTCACCTGAGTTACCAGTGCACAGTTACGATGCAACAATGCCCCCTTAGGCAGATCACAGACAATGGTCTGTCACCTCGGTGACTAGTGAAGAGTTATGATAAAACAATGCCCCCTTAGGCAGATCACAGAAAAGGGTCTGTCACATGGGTGACGAGAGGCGAGTTATGAGGTCACAATGCCCCCTTAGGAAGATCACATACACGGGTCAGTCACCTGGGTAACCAGTGCAGAATTATGATGTCTCAATGCCCCCTTAGGCAGATAGTGGACAAGGGTCTGTAACCAGGCTGACCAGTGCAGAGTTATGATATCACAATACCCCATAAGGCCGAACACAGAAAAGGGTCTGTCACCTGGGTGATCATTGCAGAGTTATGATGTCACAATGCCCCCTTAGACAGATGACAGACAAGGGTCTTTCACCTGGGTGACAAGTGCAGAGTTATGAAGTCACAAAGATCACTTAGGCAGATCACAGACAAGCGCCTGTCACCTGTGTGACCAGTGCAGAGTTATGATGCCACAATGACCCCTGAGGCAGATCACAGACAAGGGTCTGACACCTGGGTGGCCAGTACAGAGTTATGATGTCATATTGCCCCCTTAAGCAGATCACAGACAAGGTTCTGTCACCTGGGTGACCCGTGCAGAGTTATGATGTCACAATGCCCCTTAGGCAGATCACAGACAAGGGTCTGTCACCTGGGGACCTGTGCAGAGTTATAATGTCCCAATGCCCCCTTAGGCAGATCACATTCAAGGGCCTGTCACATGGGTGACCCGTGCAGTGTTTTGGTGTCACAATGCCCCCTTAGGCAGATCACAGACAAGGTTCTGCCACCTGGGTGCCTCGTGCAGTGTTATGATGTCATAATGCCCCCTTAGGCAGATCACAGACAAGGGTCTGTCACCTGGGTGACCAGTTCAGAGTTATGATGTCACAATGACCCCTTAGGCAGTTCACAGACAGGGGTCTGTCACCTGGGTGACTAGTGCATTGAAATGATGTCACAATGCCCCCTTAGGCAGATCACAGACAAGGCTCTGTCACCTGCGTGACTGGTGAAGACTTATAATGTCACAATGCCCCCTTAGGCAGATCACAGACAATGGTCTGTCACCTGGGTGACCAGTGCAGACATATGATGTCACAATGCCCCTTTAGGCTGATCACAGACAAGGGTCTGTCAGATGGGTGAATACTGCAGAGTTATGATGTCACAAAGACCACTTAAGAAGATCAAAGACAAGGGTATGTCACCAGGGTGACCCGTGCAGAATTATGATGTCACAATTCACCCTTTGGCAGATCACAGACAAGGCTCTGTCACCTGGGTGACCCGTGCAGAGTTATGATGTCACAATGCCCCCTTATGCAGATCACAGACAAGGGTCTCTCCCCTGTTTGACAAGTGGCGACTTATGAGGTCACAATGCCCCCTTAGGCAGATCACAGTCAAGGGTACGTCACCTGGGTTACCAGTGCACAGTTATGATGTCACAATGCCCTCTTAGGCATATCACAGACAAGGGTCTGTCACCTCGGTGACTAGTGAAGAGTTATGATGCAACAATGC
Source organism: Gorilla gorilla gorilla (assembly GCF_029281585.2). NCBI lineage: Eukaryota > Metazoa > Chordata > Mammalia > Primates > Hominidae > Gorilla > Gorilla gorilla. The sequence continues at coordinate 1,532,349 of NC_073238.2, forward strand.
CCCTTAGGCAGATCACAGAAAAGGGTCTGTCACCTGGGTGACGAGTGGCGACTTATGAGGTCACAATCCAACCTTAGGCAGATCACAGACAAGGGTCGGTCACCTGGGTAACCAGTGCAGAGTTATGATATCACAATGCCCCCTTAGGCAGATAGTGGAAAAGGGTCTGTAACCAGGCTGACCATTGCAGAGTTTTGATGTCACAATGCCCCCTTAGGCCGATCAAAGGCAAGGGTCTTTCACCTGGGTGACCAGTGCAGAGTTATGAAGTCACAAGGCCCCCTAAGGCAGATCACAGACAATGGTCTGTCACCTTGGAGACCAATGCAGAGTTATGATGTCACAATGCCCCTTAGGCAGATCACAGACAATCGTCTATCACCTGCGTGACCAGTGCAGAGTTATGATGTCACAATACCCCCTTAGGCAGATCACAGACAAGGGTCTGTCACCTCGGTGACCAGTGTAGAAATATGATGTCACAATGCCCCGTTAGGCAGATCACATCAAGGGTCTGTCACCTGGGTGTCCAGTGCAGGGTTATGATGTCACAATGGCCCCTTAGGCAGATAACAGAGAAGAGTCTGCCACCAGCGTGACAAGTGCAGAGTTATGATGTCACAATGCCCACTTATTTAGATCAAAGACAAGGGTCTATCACCAGGGTGACCTGTGCAGAGTTATGATGCCACAATGCCCCTTAGGGAGATCACAGACAAGGGTCTGTCACCTGGGTGACCCGTGCAGAGTTATGATGTCACAATGCCTCCTTAGGCAAATCACAGACAAGGGTCTGTCACCTGGGCGACAAGTGCAGAGTTATGATGTCACAATGCTCCCTTAAGCAGATGAAAGAAAGGGGTCTGTCACCTGGGTGACCAGTGTGGTGTTATGATGTCACAATGACCTGTTAGGCAGATCAAAGACAAGGCTCTGTCACCTGGATGACCAGGGTAGAGTTATGATGTCACAATACTGCCTTAGGAAGATCACAGACAAGGGTCTGTGACCTGAGTGACCATGGCAGAGTTATGATGTCACAATGCACCCTTCAGCAGTTCACAGACAATTGTCTGTCACCTGGGTGAGCAGTGCAGAATTATGATGTCACAATGCCCCTTAGGCAGATAACAGACAAGGGTCTGTCACCTGTGTGACGAGTGCAGAGTTATGAAGTCACAATGCCCCCTTAGGCAGATCAAAGACAAGGGTCTGTCCCCTGGGTGACCAGTGCAGAGTTTTGATGTCACAGTGACCCCTTAGGCAGATCAAAGACAACGTTCTCTCACCTGGGTGACCCGTGAAGAGTTATGATGTCACAATGCACCCTTAGACAGATCACACACAAGGGCCTGTCACCTGTGTGCCCAGTGCAGAGTTATGATGTAACAATGCACTCTTAGGCAGATCACAGACAAGGGTCTGTCAGCTGGGTGAAAAGTGCAGAGTCAAGATTTCACAATTTCCCCTTAGGCAGATCACTGGGAAAGGCCTGTCACCTGGGTGACCAGCGAAGAGTTATGATGTCACAATGCCCCCTTAGGCAGATCACAGACTAAGGTATGTCTCTCGGGTGACCTGTGCAGAGTTATCATGTGACAATGCCTACTTAGGTAGATCACAGACAAGGGTCTTCCTCCTGGGTGACCAGGGCAGAGTTACGGTGTCACAATGCCCCTTTAGGCAGATCACAGACAAGGGTCTGGCACCTGGGTGACCAGTGCAGAATTATGATGTCACAGTGCCCCCTTAGGCAGATCACACACAAGGGTATGTCACCTGGGTGACCAGTGCAGAGTAATGATGTCATAATGCCCCTTAGACAGATCACAGACAAGGGCCTGTCACCAGGGTGACAAGTGCAGACTTATGATGTCACAATGAGCCGTTAGGCAGTTCACAGACTAGGTTCTGTCACCTGGGTGACCAGTGGAGAGTTATGATGTCACAATGCCCCCTTAGGCAGATCGCAGACAAAGGCTTGTCAGGTTTGTGACCAGTGCAGAGATATGATGTCACAATGCCCCCTTAGGCAGATCACAGACCAGGGTCTTTCACCTGGGTGAGCAGTGCAGAGTTATGATGTCACAATGCCCCTTAGGCAGATCATACATAACGGTCTGTAAATGCAATGACCAGTGCAGAGTTATGGTGACACAATGCTCCCTTAGGCAGATCACAGACAAGGGTCTCTCACCTGGGTGACCAGTGCAGAGTTATGATGTCACAATGCCCCCTTAGGCAATTCACACACAAGGGTCTTTCACCTGGGTGACCAGTGCAGAGTTGTGATGTCACAATACCACCTTAGGCAGATCACAGTCAAGGGTACATCACCTGGGTTACCAGTGCTCAGTTATGATGTAACAATGCCCCCTTAGGCACGTCTCTGACAGGGGTAGGTCACCTGAGTTACCAGTGCACAGTTATGATGCAACAATGCCGCCTTAGGCAGATCACAGACAATGGTCTGTCACCTCGGTGACTAGTGAAGAGTTATGATAAAACAATGCCCCCTTAGGCAGATCACAGAAAAGGGTCTGTCACATGGGTGACGAGAGGCGAGTTATGAGGTCACAATGCCCCCTTAGGAAGATCACATACAAGGGTCGGTCACCTGGGTAACCAGTGCAGAATTATGATGTCTCAATGCCCCCTTAGGCAGATAGTGGACAAGGGTCTGTAACCAGGCTGACCAGTGCAGAGTTATGACATCACAATACCCCATAAGGCCGAACACAGAAAAGGGTCTGTCACCTGGGCGATCATTGCAGAGTTATGATGTCACAATGCCCCCTTAGACAGATGACAGACAAGGGTCTTTCACCTGGGTGACAAGTGCAGAGTTATGAAGTCACAAAGATCACTTAGGCAGATCACAGACAAGCGCCTGTCACCTGTGTGACCAGTGCAGAGTTATGATGCCACAATGACCCCTGAGGCAGATCACAGACAAGGGTCTGACACCTGGGTGGCCAGTACAGAGTTATGATGTCATATTGCCCCCTTAAGCAGATCACAGACAAGGTTCTGTCACCTGGGTGACCCGTGCAGAGTTATGATGTCACAATGCCCCTTAGGCAGATCACAGACAAGGGTCTGTCACCTGGGGACCAGTGCAGAGTTATAATGTCTCAATGCCCCCTTAGGCAGATCACATTCAAGGGCCTGTCACATGGGTGACCCGTGCAGTGTTTTGGTGTCACAATGCCCCCTTAGGCAGATCACAGACAAGGTTCTGCCACCTGGGTGCCTCGTGCAGTGTTATGATGTCATAATGCCCCCTTAGGCAGATCACAGACAAGGGTCTGTCACCTGGGTGACCAGTTCAGAGTTATGATGTCACAATGACCCCTTAGGCAGTTCACAGACAGGGGTCTGTCACCTGGGTGACTAGTGCATTGAAATGATGTCACAATGCCCCCTTAGGCAGATCACAGACAAGGCTCTGTCACCTGCGTGACTGGTGAAGACTTATAATGTCACAATGCCCCCTTAGGCAGATCACAGACAATGGTCTGTCACCTGGGTGACCAGTGCAGACATATGATGTCACAATGCCCCTTTAGGCTGATCACAGACAAGGGTCTGTCAGATGGGTGAATACTGCAGAGTTATGATGTCACAAAGACCACTTAAGAAGATCAAAGACAAGGGTATGTCACCAGGGTGACCCGTGCAGAATTATGATGTCACAATTCACCCTTTGGCAGATCACAGACAAGGCTCTGTCACCTGGGTGACCCGTGCAGAGTTATGATGTCACAATGCCCCCTTATGCAGATCACAGACAAGGGTCTCTCCCCTGTTTGACAAGTGGCGACTTATGAGGTCACAATGCCCCCTTAGGCAGATCACAGTCAAGGGTACGTCACCTGGGTTACCAGTGCACAGTTATGATGTCACAATGCCCTCTTAGGCATATCACAGACAAGGGTCTGTCACCTCGGTGACTAGTGAAGAGTTATGATGCAACAATGCCCCTTAGGCAGATCACAGAAAAGGGTCTGTCACCTGGGTGACGAGTGGCGACTTATGAGGTCACAATCCAACCTTAGGCAGATCACAGACAAGGGTCGGTCACCTGGGTAACCAGTGCAGAGTTATGATATCACAATGCCCCCTTAGGCAGATAGTGGAAAAGGGTCTGTAACCAGGCTGACCATTGCAGAGTTTTGATGTCACAATGCCCCCTTAGGCCGATCAAAGGCAAGGGTCTTTCACCTGGGTGACCAGTGCAGAGTTATGAAGTCACAAGGCCCCCTAAGGCAGATCACAGACAATGGTCTGTCACCTTGGTGACCAATGCAGAGTTATGATGTCACAATGCCCCTTAGGCAGATCACAGACAATCGTCTATCACCTGCGTGACCAGTGCAGAGTTATGATGTCACAATACCCCCTTAGGCAGATCACAGACAAGGGTCTGTCACCTCGGTGACCAGTGTAGAAATATGATGTCACAATGCCCCGTTAGGCAGATCACATCAAGGGTCTGTCACCTGGGTGTCCAGTGCAGGGTTATGATGTCACAATGACCCCTTTGGCAGATAACAGAGAAGAGTCTGCCACCAGCGTGACAAGTGCAGAGTTATGATGTCACAATGCCCACTTATTTAGATCAAAGACAAGGGTCTATCACCAGGGTGACCTGTGCAGAGTTATGATGCCACAATGCCCCTTAGGGAGATCACAGACAAGGGTCTGTCACCTGGGTGACCCGTGCAGAGTTATGATGTCACAATGCCTCCTTAGGCAAATCACAGACAAGGGTCTGTCACCTGGGCGACAAGTGCAGAGTTATGATGTCACAATGCTCCCTTAAGCAGATGAAAGAAAGGGGTCTGTCACCTGGGTGACCAGTGTGGTGTTATGATGTCACAATGACCTGTTAGGCAGATCAAAGACAAGGCTCTGTCACCTGGATGACCAGGGTAGAGTTATGATGTCACAATACTGCCTTAGGAAGATCACAGACAAGGGTCTGTGACCTGAGTGACCATGGCAGAGTTATGATGTCACAATGCACCCTTCAGCAGTTCACAGACAATTGTCTGTCACCTGGGTGAGCAGTGCAGAATTATGATGTCACAATGCCCCTTAGGCAGATAACAGACAAGGGTCTGTCACCTGTGTGACGAGTGCAGAGTTATGAAGTCACAATGCCCCCTTAGGCAGATCAAAGACAAGGGTCTGTCCCCTGGGTGACCAGTGCAGAGTTTTGATGTCACAGTGACCCCTTAGGCAGATCAAAGACAACGTTCTCTCACCTGGGTGACCCGTGAAGAGTTATGATGTCACAATGCACCCTTAGACAGATCACACACAAGGGCCTGTCACCTGTGTGCCCAGTGCAGAGTTATGATGTAACAATGCACTCTTAGGCAGATCACAGACAAGGGTCTGTCAGCTGGGTGAAAAGTGCAGAGTCAAGATTTCACAATTACCCCTTAGGCAGATCACTGGGAAAGGCCTGTCACCTGGGTGACCAGCGAAGAGTTATGATGTCACAATGCCCCCTTAGGCAGATCACAGACTAAGGTATGTCTCTCGGGTGACCAGTGCAGAGTTATCATGTGACAATGCCTACTTAGGTAGATCACAGACAAGGGTCTTCCTCCTGGGTGACCAGGGCAGAGTTACGGTGTCACAATGCCCCTTTAGGCAGATCACAGACAAGGGTCTGGCACCTGGGTGACCAGTGCAGAATTATGATGTCACAGTGCCCCCTTAGGCAGATCACACACAAGGGTATGTCACCTGGGTGACCAGTGCAGAGTAATGATGTCATAATGCCCCTTAGACAGATCACAGACAAGGGCCTGTCACCAGGGTGACAAGTGCAGACTTATGATGTCACAATGAGCCGTTAGGCAGTTCACAGACTAGGTTCTGTCACCTGGGTGACCAGTGGAGAGTTATGATGTCACAATGCCCCCTTAGGCAGATCGCAGACAAAGGCTTGTCAGGTTTGTGACCAGTGCAGAGTTATGATGTCACAATGCCCTCTTAGGCAAATCAAAGACAAGGTTCAGCAACCTGGGTGACCAGCCAAGTGTTATTATGTCACAATGACCCCTTAGGCAGATCACAGACAAGGGTCTGTCACCTGTGTTACCAGTGCATAGTTTTGATTTCACAATGCCACCTTAGGCAGATCACAGAAAAGGGCCTGTCACCTGATTGCCCAGTTCTGAGTTATGATGTCACAATGCCCTCTTCGGCAGATCACAGACAAGAGTATGTCACCTGGGTTCCCTGTGCCGGGTTATAATGTCACAATGCCCGCTTAGGCAGTTCACAGACAAGGGTCTGTCACCTGGGTGACCAGTGCAGATTTGTGATGTCACAATGCCACCTGAGGCAGATCACAGACAAGGTCCTGTCACCAGGGTGACCAGAGCGGAGTTATGATGTCACAATGACCCCTTAGGCAGATCACAGGCAAGGGTCAGTCACCTGGGTTACCGGTGCAGAGTTATGATGTCACAATGGCCCCTTAGGCAGATCACAGGCAAGGGTCTGTCACCTGGGTTACCGGTGCAGAGTTATGATGTCACAATGACCCGTTAGGCAGATCACAGGCAAGGGTCTGTCACCTGGGTGACCAGTGCAGAGTTGTGATGTCACAATGACCCCTTAGGCAGATCAAAGACAAGGGTCTGTCACCTGGGTTACCAGTGCAGAGTTATGATGTCACAATGCCGACTTAAGAATATCAAAGACATTGGTCTGTCACCAGGGTGACCCATGCAGAGTTATGATGTCACAATGCACCCTTAGCAGATCACAGTCAAGGGTCTGTCACCTGGGTGACCCATGCAGAGTTATGAAGTCACAATGCCCTCTTAGGCAGATAACAGAGAAGGGTGTGTCACCTGGGTGACCAGTGCAGGGTTATGATATCACAAAGCTCACTTCAGCAGTTGAAAGTCAAGGGTCTGTCACCAGGGTGACCCGTGCGTATTTATGATGTCACAATGCACCCTTAGGCAGATCACAAACAAGTGTCTGTCACCTGTGTGACCTGCGTACAGTTATGATGTCACAATGCCCCCTTAGCAGATCACAGACAAGGGCCTCTCACCTCTGAGACCAGTGCAGAGTTAAGATTTCACCACCCTCCCGTAGGCAAATCACAGACAAGGGCCTTTCACATGGGTGATCAGTGCATTGTTATGATGTCACAATGACACCTTAGGTAGATCACTTACAAGGGCCTGTCACCTGGGTGACCAGTGCAGACTTATGATGTCACAATGCCTCCTTAGGTAGCTCACAGACACGGGTGTGTCGCCTGGGTGACCAGCACAGAGTTTCGATGTCACAATGTCCCCTTAGGCAGATCAAAGTCAAGGGTCTGTCACCATGGCGTACAGGGCAGTGTTATGATGTCACAATGCCCCCGTAGGCAGATCACAGACAAGGGTCTGTCACCTGGGTTACCAGTGCAGATGTATGGTGTCACAATGCCCCCTTAGGGAGAACACAGACAAGGGTCTGTCACATGGGTGACGAGTGCATAGTTATGGTGTCACAATGCCCATAAGGCAGATGAAAGAAAATTGTCTGTCACCTATGTGAACAGTGCAGAGTTATGATATCACAATGCCCCCTTAGGCAGTTCACAGACAAGGGTCTGTCATCAGGGTGAGCAGCGCAGAATTACGATGTCACAACGGCCCCTCAGGCAGATCACAGACAGTGGTCTGTCACCTGGGTGACCAGTGCAGATTTATGATGTCACAATGCCCCCTTAGGAAGTTCACAGACAAAGGTCTATCACCTGGGTGACAGTGCAGAGTTATGATGTCACAATACCCCCATAGGCAGACCACAGGCAAGGGTCTGTCACCTGGCTTCCAGTGCAGATTTCTGATGTCACAATGCCCCCATAGGGAGATCACAGACAAGGGTCTGTAACAAGTGTGACCAGTGCAGAGTTATGATGTCACAATGCCCCCTTAGGCAGATCAAAGTCAAGGTCCTGTCACCTGGGTGACCAGTGCAGAGTTATGATGTCACAATGCCCGGTTAGTCAGTTCACAGAAAAGGGTCTGTCACCTGGGTGACCAGTGCAGATTTATGATGTCACAATTCACCCTTAGGAAAATCACAGACAAGTGTCTGTCACATGGGTGACCAGTGCAGAGTTATGATGTAAAAATGACCCCTTAGGCAGATCACAGACAAGGGTCTTTCACCTGGGCGACCAGTGCAGAATTATGATGTCACAATATCCCCTTAGGCAGATCACAGACAACGGTCGGTCACCTGGGTGACCTGCGCACACTCATGATGTCACAATGCCCCCTTAGGCAGATCACAGACAAGGGTCTGTCACCTGGGTGACAGGTGGAGGGTTATGATATCACTATGCCCCATTAGGCCGATCAGAGACAAGAGTCTCTCACCTGGGTGACCAGTGCAGAGTTATGATGTCACAATGCCCTCTTAAGTAGATCAAAGACAAGAGTCTGTCACCAGGGTGTCCCGCGCAGAGTTACGATGTCACAATGAACCCTTAGGCAGATCACAGACAAAGGTATGTCTCCTGGGTGACCAGTGCAGGGTTATGATGTCACAATGCCCCCTTAGGCCGATCAAAAACAAGGGCCTGTCACCTGGGTGACCAGTGCATACTTATGGTGTCACAATGCCCCTTAATCAGATGAAAGAAAATTGTCTGTCACCTATGTGAACAGTGCAGAGTTATGATGTCACAATACCCCCTTAGGCAGTTCACACACAGTGGTCTGTCCCCTGGGTGACCAGTGCAGATTTATGATGTCACAATGCCCCCTTAGGAAGTTCACAGACAAGGGTCTGTCACCTGGGTGACAGTGCAGAGTTATGATGTCACAATGTCCCCATAGTCAGACCACAGACAGGGGTCTGTCACCTGGCTTCCAGTGCAGATTTATGATGTCACTATGCCGCCATAGGGAGATCACAGACAAGGGTCTGTCCCCTGTGTGACCAGTGTAGAATTATGATGTCACAATGCCCTCTTAGGCAGATCAAAGACAAGGGCCTCTCACCTGGGTGACCAGTGCAGATTTATGATGATGCAATTCACCCTTAGGAAAGTCACAGACAAGTGTCTGTCACCTGAGTGACCAGTGCAGAGTTATGATGCAAATATGCCCCCTTAGGCAGATCACAGACATGGGTCTTTGACCTGGACGACCAGTGCATAATTATGATGTCACAATATCCCCTTAGGCCGATCACAGACAACGGTCCGTCACGTAGGTGACCTGTGCACACTCACGATGGCACTATGCCCCCTTAGGCAGATCACAGACAAGGGTCTGTCACCACGATAACCACTACAGTGTTATGATGTCACAATGCACACTAAGGGAAATCACAGGCAAGGGTCTGTCACCTGGGTGACCAGTGAAGAGTTATGATGTGAAAACCCCCCTTAGGCATATCACAGACAACGGTCTCTCACCTCGGTGACCAGGGCAGAGTTATGATGTCACAATGCCCCCTTAGGTAGTTCACAGGCAAGGGTTTGTCACCTGGGTGACCAGTGCAGAGTTATGAAGTCACAATGCCCCCTTAGGCAGATCACGGATAAGGGTCTGTCACCATTGTGACCAGTGCAGAGTTATGATGACACAATGCCCCTTAGGCAGATCAAAGACAAGGGTCAGTCACCTGGGTGACCAGCCGAGTGTTATGATGTCACAATGACCCCTTAGGCAGATCACAGCCAAGGGTGTGTCACCTGGGTTACCAGTGCAGAGTTATGATGTCACAATGCCACCTTAGGCAGATGAAAGAAAGTTGTCTGTCACCTATGTGAACAGTGCAGAGTTATGATGTCACAATGCCCCCTTAGGCAGATCACAGACAAGGGTCTGTCACCTGGGTGACCCGTGCATAGTTATGATGTCACAATGCCCCCTTAGGCAGATCACAGACATGGGTCTGTCACCTGGGTGAGCCGTGCAGGATTATGATGTCACAATGCCCCCATAGGCAGATCAAAGACATAGGCCTGTCATCTGGGTGACCCGTGCAGAGTTATGATGTCACAATGCCACTTAGATATATCACAGAAAAGGGCCTGGCACCTGGGTGCCCACTGCAGAGTTATGATGTCACAATACCCCTTAGACATATCACAGAAAAGGGCCTGTCACCTGGGGGCCCAGTGCAGAGTTATGATGTCACAATTCCCCCTTAGGCAGATCACAACAAGAGTATGTCACCTGGGTGCCCAGTGCAGAGTTACAATTTCACAATGCCCCCTTAGGGAAATCACTGTGAAGGGACTGTCACCTGGGTGCCCAGTGCAGAGTTATGATGTCATAATGCCTCCTTAGTAGATCACAGACAAGGGCATGTCACCTGTGTGCCCAGTGCAGAGTTAGGATGTCACAATGCACCCTTAGGCAGATCACAGACAGTGGCTTGTCACCTGGGTGCCCAGTGCAGAGTTATGATGTCACAATGACCCCTTAGGCAGATCACAGACAAGGGCCTGTCACCTGGGTGATCAGTGCAGAGTTATGAGGTCACAATGCCCCCTTTGGCAGATCACAGACATGGGCCTGTCACCTGGGTGACCAGTGCAGTGTTATGATGTCACCATGCCCCCTTAGGCAAATCACAGAGAAGGCCCTGTCACCTGGCTGCCCAGTGCATAGTTATGAAGTCACAATGCCATCTTAGGCAGATCACAGGCAAGGGCCTGTCTCCTTGGTGCCCAGTGTAGAATTATGATGTCACAAGGCCCCTTAGGCAGATCACAGACAAGGGTCTGTCACCTGGGTGACCAGTGCAGACTTATGATGTCACAATGCCCCCTTAGGCAGATCACAGACAAGGGTCTGCCACCTGGTTGACCAGTGCAGAGTTATGATGTCACAATGCCCCCTTAGGCAGATCACAGACAAGGGTCTGTCACCTGGGTGACCCGTACAGAATTATGATGTCACAATGCCCACTTAGGCAGAAAACAGAAAAGGGTCTGTCACCTGGGTGAGCAGTGCAGAGTTATGATGTCACAATGACCCCTTAGGCAGATCATACATAAGGGTCTGTACCCGCGGTGACTAGTGCAGAGTTATGGTGTCACAATGCCCCGTTAGGCAGATCACAGACAAGGGTCCGTCTCCTGGGTGACTAGTGCAGTGTTATGATGTCACATTGCCCCATTAGGCAGATCACAGACAACGGTCTGTCACCTGAGTGACCAGTGCAGAGTTATGATGTCACATTGCCCCCTTAGGCAGATGACGGACAAGGGTCTGTCACCATGGTGACCAGTGAAGAGTTATGATGTCACAATGCCCCGTTAGGTAGTTCACAGTCAAGGTTCTGTCATCTGGGTGGCCAGTGCAGAGTTATGATGTCACAATGCCCCCCTAAGGCAGATCACAGAGAAGGGTCTGTCACCTGGGTGACCAGTGCACAGTTATCATGACACAATGCACCCTTAGGCAGATCACAGAGAAGGTTCTGTCACCTGGGTAACAAGCGCAGAGTTATGATGTCACATTGCCCCATTAGGCAGATGACGGACAAGGGTCTGTCACCATGGTGACCAGTGAAGAGGTATGATGTCACAATGCCCCATTAGGCAGTTCACAGTCAAGGTTCTGTCACCTGGGTGACCAGTGGAGAGTTATGATGTCACAATGTCCCCTTAAGCATATCACAGATAAGGTTCTGTAATCAGGGGGACAATTGCAGAGTTATGATGTCACAATACCCCCTTAGACAGATCACAGACAGGGGTCTGTCACCTGGGAGACCAGTGCAGAGTTGTGATGTCACTATGCCCCCTTAGGCAGATCACAGACAAGGGTATGTCATCTGGGTGACCAGTGCAGGGTAATGATGTCACAATGCCCCCTTAGGCAGATAACAGACAAGCGTCTGACACCAGGGTGACCAGTGCAGAGTTACGATGTCAAAATGCCCTGTTAATCATTTCACAGAAAAGGGTCTGTCACCTGGGTGCCCCGTGCAGAGTTATGATGTCACAATGCCCCCTTAGGCAGATCAAAGACAAAGGTATGTCACGTGGGTGACTAGTGCAGAGTTATGATGTCACAAACCCCTTAGGCAGATCACAGACAAGGGTCTCTCACCTGCGTGACCAGTTCAGAGTTATCATGTCACAATGCCCCCTTAGGCAGGTCACTGACAAGGGTCTGTCAACTGGGTGACCAGTGTAGAGGTATGAACACACAATACCCCCTTAGGCAGATCTCAGACAAGGGTCTGTCACCTGGGTGACCAGTGCAGAGTTATGATGTCACAATGCCCCCTTAGGCAGATCACAGACAAGCGTCTGTGACCGGGGTGACCAGTGCATGTTTATGGTGTCACAATGCCCGCTTAAGCAGATCGCAGACAAGTGTATGTCACCTGGGTGACCAGTGCAGGGTAATGATGTCACAATGCCCCGTTAGGCATATCACGGACAAGGGTCTGTCCCCTGGGTGGCCAGTGCAGAGTTATGATGTCACAATGCCCCCCTAAGGCAGATCACAGAGAAGCGTCTGTCACCTCGGTGACCAGTGCACAGTTATCATGACACAATGCCCCCTTAGGCAGATCGCAGACAAGCGTATGTCATCTGGGTGACCAGTGCAGGGTAATGATGTCACAATACCCCCTTAGGCAGATAACAGACAAGGGTCTGACACCAGGGTGACCAGTGCAGAGTTACGATGTCAAAATGCCCTGCTAATCATTTCACAGAAAAGGGTCTGTCACCTGGGTGCCCCGTGCAGAGTTATGATGTCACAATGCCCCCTTAGTCAGATCAAAGACAAAGGTATGTCACGTGGGTGACTAGTGCAGAGTTATGATGTCACAAACCCCCTTAGGCTGATCACAGACAAGGGTCTCTCACCTGCGTGACCAGTTCAGAGTTATCATGTCACAATGCCCCCTTAGGCAGGTCACTGACAAGGGTCTGTCAACTGGGTGACCAGTGTAGAGGTATGATCACATAATACCCCCTTAGGCAGATCTCAGACAAGGGTCTGTCACCTGGGTGACCAGTGCAGAGTTATGATGTCACAATGCCCCCTTAGGAAGTTCACAGACAAGGGTCTGTCACCTGGGTGACAGTGCAGAGTTATGATGTCACAATGTCCCCATAGTCAGACCACAGACAGGGGTCTGTCACCTGGCTTCCAGTGCAGATTTATGATGTCACTATGCCGCCATAGGGAGATCACAGACAAGGGTCTGTCCCCTGTGTGACCAGTGTAGAATTATGATGTCACAATGCCCTCTTAGGCAGATCAAAGACAAGGGCCTCTCACCTGGGTGACCAGTGCAGATTAATGATGATGCAATTCACCCTTAGGAAAGTCACAGACAAGTGTCTGTCACCTGAGTGACCAGTGCAGAGTTATGATGCAAATATGCCCCCTTAGGCAGATCACAGACATGGGTCTTTGACCTGGACGACCAGTGCATAATTATGATGTCACAATATCCCCTTAGGCCGATCACAGACAACGGTCCGTCACGTAGGTGACCTGTGCACACTCACGATGGCACTATGCCCCCTTAGGCAGATCACAGACAAGGGTCTGTCACCACGATAACCACTACAGTGTTATGATGTCACAATGCACACTAAGGGAAATCACAGGCAAGGGTCTGTCACCTGGGTGACCAGTGAAGAGTTATGATGTGAAAACCCCCCTTAGGCATATCACAGACAACGGTCTCTCACCTCGGTGACCAGGGCAGAGTTATGATGTAACAATGCCCCCTTAGGTGGTTCACAGGCAAGGGTTTGTCACCTGGGTGACCAGTGCAGAGTTATGAAGTCACAATGCCCCCTTAGGCAGATCACGGATAAGGGTCTGTCACCATTGTGACCAGTGCAGAGTTATGATGACACAATGCCCCTTAGGCAGATCAAAGACAAGGGTCAGTCACCTGGGTGACCAGCCGAGTGTTATGATGTCACAATGACCCCTTAGGCAGATCACAGCCAAGGGTGTGTCACCTGGGTTACCAGTGCAGAGTTATGATGTCACAATGCCACCTTAGGCAGATGAAAGAAAGTTGTCTGTCACCTATGTGAACAGTGCAGAGTTATGATGTCACAATGCCCCCTTAGGCAGATCACAGACAAGGGTCTGTCACCTGGGTGACCCGTGCATAGTTATGATGTCACAATGCCCCCTTAGGCAGATCACAGACATGGGTCTGTCACCTGGGTGAGCCGTGCAGGATTATGATGTCACAATGCCCCCATAGGCAGATCAAAGACATAGGCCTGTCATCTGGGTGACCCGTGCAGAGTTATGATGTCACAATGCCACTTAGATATATCACAGAAAAGGGCCTGGCACCTGGGTGCCCACTGCAGAGTTATGATGTCACAATACCCCTTAGACATATCACAGAAAAGGGCCTGTCACCTGGGGGCCCAGTGCAGAGTTATGATGTCACAATTCCCCCTTAGGCAGATCACAACAAGAGTATGTCACCTGGGTGCCCAGTGCAGAGTTACAATTTCACAATGCCCCCTTAGGGAAATCACTGTGAAGGGACTGTCACCTGGGTGCCCAGTGCAGAGTTATGATGTCATAATGCCTCCTTAGTAGATCACAGACAAGGGCATGTCACCTGTGTGCCCAGTGCAGAGTTAGGATGTCACAATGCACCCTTAGGCAGATCACAGACAGTGGCTTGTCACCTGGGTGCCCAGTGCAGAGTTATGATGTCACAATGACCCCTTAGGCAGATCACAGACAAGGGCCTGTCACCTGGGTGATCAGTGCAGAGTTATGAGGTCACAATGCCCCCTTTGGCAGATCACAGACATGGGCCTGTCACCTGGGTGACCAGTGCAGTGTTATGATGTCACCATGCCCCCTTAGGCAAATCACAGAGAAGGCCCTGTCACCTGGCTGCCCAGTGCATAGTTATGAAGTCACAATGCCATCTTAGGCAGATCACAGGCAAGGGCCTGTCTCCTTGGTGCCCAGTGTAGAATTATGATGTCACAAGGCCCCTTAGGCAGATCACAGACAAGGGTCTGTCACCTGGGTGACCAGTGCAGACTTATGATGTCACAATGCCCCCTTAGGCAGATCACAGACAAGGGTCTGCCACCTGGTTGACCAGTGCAGAGTTATGATGTCACAATGCCCCCTTAGGCAGATCACAGACAAGGGTCTGTCACCTGGGTGACCCGTACAGAATTATGATGTCACAATGCCCACTTAGGCAGAAAACAGAAAAGGGTCTGTCACCTGGGTGAGCAGTGCAGAGTTATGATGTCACAATGACCCCTTAGGCAGATCATACATAAGGGTCTGTACCCGCGGTGACTAGTGCAGAGTTATGGTGTCACAATGCCCCGTTAGGCAGATCACAGACAAGGGTCCGTCTCCTGGGTGACTAGTGCAGTGTTATGATGTCACATTGCCCCATTAGGCAGATCACAGACAACGGTCTGTCACCTGAGTGACCAGTGCAGAGTTATGATGTCACATTGCCCCCTTAGGCAGATGACGGACAAGGGTCTGTCACCATGGTGACCAGTGAAGAGTTATGATGTCACAATGCCCCGTTAGGTAGTTCACAGTCAAGGTTCTGTCATCTGGGTGGCCAGTGCAGAGTTATGATGTCACAATGCCCCCCTAAGGCAGATCACAGAGAAGGGTCTGTCACCTGGGTGACCAGTGCACAGTTATCATGACACAATGCACCCTTAGGCAGATCACAGAGAAGGTTCTGTCACCTGGGTAACAAGCGCAGAGTTATGATGTCACATTGCCCCATTAGGCAGATGACGGACAAGGGTCTGTCACCATGGTGACCAGTGAAGAGGTATGATGTCACAATGCCCCATTAGGCAGTTCACAGTCAAGGTTCTGTCACCTGGGTGACCAGTGGAGAGTTATGATGTCACAATGTCCCCTTAAGCATATCACAGATAAGGTTCTGTAACCAGGGGGACAATTGCAGAGTTATGATGTCACAATACCCCCTTAGACAGATCACAGACAGGGGTCTGTCACCTGGGAGACCAGTGCAGAGTTGTGATGTCACTATGCCCCCTTAGGCAGATCACAGACAAGGGTATGTCATCTGGGTGACCAGTGCAGGGTAATGATGTCACAATGCCCCCTTAGGCAGATAACAGACAAGCGTCTGACACCAGGGTGACCAGTGCAGAGTTACGATGTCAAAATGCCCTGTTAATCATTTCACAGAAAAGGGTCTGTCACCTGGGTGCCCCGTGCAGAGTTATGATGTCACAATGCCCCCTTAGGCAGATCAAAGACAAAGGTATGTCACGTGGGTGACTAGTGCAGAGTTATGATGTCACAAACCCCTTAGGCAGATCACAGACAAGGGTCTCTCACCTGCGTGACCAGTTCAGAGTTATCATGTCACAATGCCCCCTTAGGCAGGTCACTGACAAGGGTCTGTCAACTGGGTGACCAGTGTAGAGGTATGAACACACAATACCCCCTTAGGCAGATCTCAGACAAGGGTCTGTCACCTGGGTGACCAGTGCAGAGTTATGATGTCACAATGCCCCCTTAGGCAGATCACAGACAAGCGTCTGTGACCGGGGTGACCAGTGCATGTTTATGGTGTCACAATGCCCGCTTAAGCAGATCGCAGACAAGTGTATGTCACCTGGGTGACCAGTGCAGGGTAATGATGTCACAATGCCCCGTTAGGCATATCACGGACAAGGGTCTGTCCCCTGGGTGGCCAGTGCAGAGTTATGATGTCACAATGCCCCCCTAAGGCAGATCACAGAGAAGCGTCTGTCACCTCGGTGACCAGTGCACAGTTATCATGACACAATGCCCCCTTAGGCAGATCGCAGACAAGCGTATGTCATCTGGGTGACCAGTGCAGGGTAATGATGTCACAATACCCCCTTAGGCAGATAACAGACAAGGGTCTGACACCAGGGTGACCAGTGCAGAGTTACGATGTCAAAATGCCCTGCTAATCATTTCACAGAAAAGGGTCTGTCACCTGGGTGCCCCGTGCAGAGTTATGATGTCACAATGCCCCCTTAGTCAGATCAAAGACAAAGGTATGTCACGTGGGTGACTAGTGCAGAGTTATGATGTCACAAACCCCCTTAGGCTGATCACAGACAAGGGTCTCTCACCTGCGTGACCAGTTCAGAGTTATCATGTCACAATGCCCCCTTAGGCAGGTCACTGACAAGGGTCTGTCAACTGGGTGACCAGTGTAGAGGTATGATCACATAATACCCCCTTAGGCAGATCTCAGACAAGGGTCTGTCACCTGGGTGACCAGTGCAGAGTTATGATGTCACAATGCCCCCTTAGGAAGTTCACAGACAAGGGTCTGTCACCTGGGTGACAGTGCAGAGTTATGATGTCACAATGTCCCCATAGTCAGACCACAGACAGGGGTCTGTCACCTGGCTTCCAGTGCAGATTTATGATGTCACTATGCCGCCATAGGGAGATCACAGACAAGGGTCTGTCCCCTGTGTGACCAGTGTAGAATTATGATGTCACAATGCCCTCTTAGGCAGATCAAAGACAAGGGCCTCTCACCTGGGTGACCAGTGCAGATTTATGATGATGCAATTCACCCTTAGGAAAGTCACAGACAAGTGTCTGTCACCTGAGTGACCAGTGCAGAGTTATGATGCAAATATGCCCCCTTAGGCAGATCACAGACATGGGTCTTTGACCTGGACGACCAGTGCATAATTATGATGTCACAATATCCCCTTAGGCCGATCACAGACAACGGTCCGTCACGTAGGTGACCTGTGCACACTCACGATGGCACTATGCCCCCTTAGGCAGATCACAGACAAGGGTCTGTCACCACGATAACCACTACAGTGTTATGATGTCACAATGCACACTAAGGGAAATCACAGGCAAGGGTCTGTCACCTGGGTGACCAGTGAAGAGTTATGATGTGAAAACCCCCCTTAGGCATATCACAGACAACGGTCTCTCACCTCGGTGACCAGGGCAGAGTTATGATGTCACAATGCCCCCTTAGGTAGTTCACAGGCAAGGGTTTGTCACCTGGGTGACCAGTGCAGAGTTATGAAGTCACAATGCCCCCTTAGGCAGATCACGGATAAGGGTCTGTCACCATTGTGACCAGTGCAGAGTTATGATGACACAATGCCCCTTAGGCAGATCAAAGACAAGGGTCAGTCACCTGGGTGACCAGCCGAGTGTTATGATGTCACAATGACCCCTTAGGCAGATCACAGCCAAGGGTGTGTCACCTGGGTTACCAGTGCAGAGTTATGATGTCACAATGCCACCTTAGGCAGATGAAAGAAAGTTGTCTGTCACCTATGTGAACAGTGCAGAGTTATGATGTCACAATGCCCCCTTAGGCAGATCACAGACAAGGGTCTGTCACCTGGGTGACCCGTGCATAGTTATGATGTCACAATGCCCCCTTAGGCAGATCACAGACATGGGTCTGTCACCTGGGTGAGCCGTGCAGGATTATGATGTCACAATGCCCCCATAGGCAGATCAAAGACATAGGCCTGTCATCTGGGTGACCCGTGCAGAGTTATGATGTCACAATGCCACTTAGATATATCACAGAAAAGGGCCTGGCACCTGGGTGCCCACTGCAGAGTTATGATGTCACAATACCCCTTAGACATATCACAGAAAAGGGCCTGTCACCTGGGGGCCCAGTGCAGAGTTATGATGTCACAATTCCCCCTTAGGCAGATCACAACAAGAGTATGTCACCTGGGTGCCCAGTGCAGAGTTACAATTTCACAATGCCCCCTTAGGGAAATCACTGTGAAGGGACTGTCACCTGGGTGCCCAGTGCAGAGTTATGATGTCATAATGCCTCCTTAGTAGATCACAGACAAGGGCATGTCACCTGTGTGCCCAGTGCAGAGTTAGGATGTCACAATGCACCCTTAGGCAGATCACAGACAGTGGCTTGTCACCTGGGTGCCCAGTGCAGAGTTATGATGTCACAATGACCCCTTAGGCAGATCACAGACAAGGGCCTGTCACCTGGGTGATCAGTGCAGAGTTATGAGGTCACAATGCCCCCTTTGGCAGATCACAGACATGGGCCTGTCACCTGGGTGACCAGTGCAGTGTTATGATGTCACCATGCCCCCTTAGGCAAATCACAGAGAAGGCCCTGTCACCTGGCTGCCCAGTGCATAGTTATGAAGTCACAATGCCATCTTAGGCAGATCACAGGCAAGGGCCTGTCTCCTTGGTGCCCAGTGTAGAATTATGATGTCACAAGGCCCCTTAGGCAGATCACAGACAAGGGTCTGTCACCTGGGTGACCAGTGCAGACTTATGATGTCACAATGCCCCCTTAGGCAGATCACAGACAAGGGTCTGTCACCTGGGTGACCCGTACAGAATTATGATGTCACAATGCCCACTTAGGCAGAAAACAGAAAAGGGTCTGTCACCTGGGTGAGCAGTGCAGAGTTATGATGTCACAATGACCCCTTAGGCAGATCATACATAAGGGTCTGTACCCGCGGTGACTAGTGCAGAGTTATGGTGTCACAATGCCCCGTTAGGCAGATCACAGACAAGGGTCCGTCTCCTGGGTGACTAGTGCAGTGTTATGATGTCACATTGCCCCATTAGGCAGATCACAGACAACGGTCTGTCACCTGAGTGACCAGTGCAGAGTTATGATGTCACATTGCCCCCTTAGGCAGATGACGGACAAGGGTCTGTCACCATGGTGACCAGTGAAGAGTTATGATGTCACAATGCCCCGTTAGGTAGTTCACAGTCAAGGTTCTGTCATCTGGGTGGCCAGTGCAGAGTTATGATGTCACAATGCCCCCCTAAGGCAGATCACAGAGAAGGGTCTGTCACCTGGGTGACCAGTGCACAGTTATCATGACACAATGCACCCTTAGGCAGATCACAGAGAAGGTTCTGTCACCTGGGTAACAAGCGCAGAGTTATGATGTCACATTGCCCCATTAGGCAGATGACGGACAAGGGTCTGTCACCATGGTGACCAGTGAAGAGGTATGATGTCACAATGCCCCATTAGGCAGTTCACAGTCAAGGTTCTGTCACCTGGGTGACCAGTGGAGAGTTATGATGTCACAATGTCCCCTTAAGCATATCACAGATAAGGTTCTGTAACCAGGGGGACAATTGCAGAGTTATGATGTCACAATACCCCCTTAGACAGATCACAGACAGGGGTCTGTCACCTGGGAGACCAGTGCAGAGTTGTGATGTCACTATGCCCCCTTAGGCAGATCACAGACAAGGGTATGTCATCTGGGTGACCAGTGCAGGGTAATGATGTCACAATGCCCCCTTAGGCAGATAACAGACAAGCGTCTGACACCAGGGTGACCAGTGCAGAGTTACGATGTCAAAATGCCCTGTTAATCATTTCACAGAAAAGGGTCTGTCACCTGGGTGCCCCGTGCAGAGTTATGATGTCACAATGCCCCCTTAGGCAGATCAAAGACAAAGGTATGTCACGTGGGTGACTAGTGCAGAGTTATGATGTCACAAACCCCTTAGGCAGATCACAGACAAGGGTCTCTCACCTGCGTGACCAGTTCAGAGTTATCATGTCACAATGCCCCCTTAGGCAGGTCACTGACAAGGGTCTGTCAACTGGGTGACCAGTGTAGAGGTATGAACACACAATACCCCCTTAGGCAGATCTCAGACAAGGGTCTGTCACCTGGGTGACCAGTGCAGAGTTATGATGTCACAATGCCCCCTTAGGCAGATCACAGACAAGCGTCTGTGACCGGGGTGACCAGTGCATGTTTATGGTGTCACAATGCCCGCTTAAGCAGATCGCAGACAAGTGTATGTCACCTGGGTGACCAGTGCAGGGTAATGATGTCACAATGCCCCGTTAGGCATATCACGGACAAGGGTCTGTCCCCTGGGTGGCCAGTGCAGAGTTATGATGTCACAATGCCCCCCTAAGGCAGATCACAGAGAAGCGTCTGTCACCTCGGTGACCAGTGCACAGTTATCATGACACAATGCCCCCTTAGGCAGATCGCAGACAAGCGTATGTCATCTGGGTGACCAGTGCAGGGTAATGATGTCACAATACCCCCTTAGGCAGATAACAGACAAGGGTCTGACACCAGGGTGACCAGTGCAGAGTTACGATGTCAAAATGCCCTGCTAATCATTTCACAGAAAAGGGTCTGTCACCTGGGTGCCCCGTGCAGAGTTATGATGTCACAATGCCCCCTTAGTCAGATCAAAGACAAAGGTATGTCACGTGGGTGACTAGTGCAGAGTTATGATGTCACAAACCCCCTTAGGCTGATCACAGACAAGGGTCTCTCACCTGCGTGACCAGTTCAGAGTTATCATGTCACAATGCCCCCTTAGGCAGGTCACTGACAAGGGTCTGTCAACTGGGTGACCAGTGTAGAGGTATGATCACATAATACCCCCTTAGGCAGATCTCAGACAAGGGTCTGTCACCTGGGTGACCAGTGCAGAGTTATGATGTCACAATGCCCCCTTAGGCAGATCACAGACAAGCGTCTGTGACCGGGGTGACCAGTGCAGGTTTATGGTGTCACAATGCCTGCTTAAGCAGATCGCAGACGAGGGTCTGCAACCTGGGAGACCAGTGCAGATTTATGATGTCACATTGCCCACTTAGGCAGATCAAAGACAAGGGTCTGTCACCTGGGTGAACAGTGCAGAGTTATGATGTCACAATGCCGCCTTAGGTAGTTTACGGACAAGGGTCTCTCAACTGGGTGTCCAGTGCAGGGTTATGATATCACAATGTCCCCTTAAGCAGAACACAGACAAGGTTCTGTCACCTGGGTGACCCGTGCAGATTTATGATATCACAATGGCCCCTTATGGAGATCACAGACAAGGGTCTCTTACCTGGGTGACCAGTGCAGTGTTGTGATGACACAATGCCACCTTAGGCAGATCACACGCAAGGCTACGTCACCTGGGTTACCAGCGCACAGTTATGATGTCACAATGACCACTTAGGCAGATCATAGACAAGGGTACGTCACCTGGGTTACCAGTGGACACTTATTATGTCACATTGCCCCCTTAGGCAGATCACAGGGAAGGGTCTGTTGCCTGGGTGACCAGTGCAGAGTAATGAGGTCACAATGCACCCTTAGGCAGATCACAGACAAAGTCGGTCAGCTGGGCAACCAGTGCAGAGTTATGATGTCACAATGCCCCCTTAGGCAGATAGCAGACAAGGGTCTGTCAACATGATGACCAGCACCGAGTTATGAAGTCATAATACCCCATTAGGCCGATCACAGAAAAGGGTCTGTCCCCTGGGTGACCATTGCAGCGTTATGATATCATAATGCCCCCTTAGGCAGGTCACAGACAAGGGTCTGTCACCTGGGTGACGAGCGCAGACTTATGATGTCACAATGCCCCCTTAGGCAGATCACAGACAAGGGCCTGTCTCCCGAGTGACCAGTGCAGACTTACGATGTCACAATGTCCCCTTAGGCAGATCACAGACAAGTGTCTGTCATCTGGGTGACCAGTGCAGAGTTATGATGTCACAATGACCCCTTCGGCAGATCACATTCAAGGACTTGTCACATGGCTGACCCAAGCAGAGTTATGATGTCACAATGCCCCCTTAGGCAGATCTCAGAGAAGCGTCAATCACCTGGGTGCCCCGTGCAGACTTATGATGTCACAATGCCCCCTTAGGCAGATCAAAATCAAGGGTCTGTCACGTGGGTGTCCAGTGCAGAGTTATGAAGTCACAATGACCCCTTAGGCAGATCACAGAAAAGGGTCTATCACCTCGCTGACCAGTGCAGAGTTATGATATCGCAATGCCCCCTTAGGCAGATCAAAGACAAGGGACTGTCACCAGGGAGCCCAGTGTAGAGTGATGATGTCAGAATCCCTCCTTAGGCATATCACAGAAAATGGTCTGTCACCTTGGTGACCAGGGCACAGTTATGATGTCACAATGACCCCTTATTCAGATCACAGGCAAGGGTCTGTCACCTGGGTGCCCAGTGTAGAATTATGATGTCACAATGCCCCACTAAGCAGATCACACACAAGGGTCTGCCAACTGGGTGACCATTGCAGAGTTATGATGTCACAATGACTCCTTAGGCAGATAACAGACAACGGTCGGTCACCTGGGTGACCAGTGCAGAGTTATGATGTCACAATGACCCCTTAGGCAGGTCACAGACAAATGGTCTGTCTGCTGGCAGACCAGTGCAGAGTTATGATGTACAAATGCCCCTTTAGGCAGATCAAAGACAAGGGTCTGTCACCTGGGTTGCTAGTGCAGAGTTATGAAGTTACAATGCCCACTTAAGCAGATCAAAGACAATGGTCTGTCACGAGGGTGACCCGCACAGAGTTATGATGTCACAACGCACCCTTAGGCAGATCACAGACAAGGGTGTGTCACCTGGGTGACCAGTGCACAGTTATGAAGTCACAATGCCCCCTTAGGCAGATCACAGACAAGGTTCTGTCACCTGGGTGACCAGTGCAGAGTTATTATGTCACAATGGCCCCTTAGGCACATCACAGAAAGGTGTCTGTCACGATGGTGACAAGTGCAGGGTTATGAAGTCACCATGCCCCCTTAGGCAGATCACAGACAAGGGCCTGTCACCTGGGTGCCCAGTGCATGGTTATCATGTCACAATGCCCCCTTAGGCAGATCACAGACAAGGGTGTGTCACCTGGGTGACCAGTTCACAGTTATAAAGTCACCATGCCCCCTTAGGCAGATCACACACAAGGACCTGTCACCTGGGTGACCCGTGCCGTGTTATGATGTCACAATGCCCCCTTAGGCAGATCACAGACAAGGGCCTGTCACCTGGGTGCCCAGTGCATGGTTATCATGTCACAATGCCCCCTTAGGCAGATCACAGACAAGGGTGTGTCACCTGGGTGACCAGTTCACAGTTATAAAGTCACAATACCCCCTTAGGCAGATCACAGACAAGGCTCTGTCACCGGGGTGACCAGAGCACAGTTATGATGTCACAATGCCCCCTAGGCAGATCACAGAAAAGGGCCTGTCACCTGGGTGACCAGTGCAGAGTAATGATGTCAAAATACTCCGTTAGGCAGATCACAGTCAAGGGTCTGTCCCCATTGTGACCAGTGAAGAGTTATGATGACACAATGCCCACTTAAGCAGATCAAAGACAATGGTCTTTCACCAGGGTGACCTGGGCAGAGTTACGATCTCACAATGCCCCCTTAGGCAGATCACAGACAAGGGTCTGTAACCACGATGACCAGTACAGAGTTATGATGTCACAATGCCCCCTAAGGCAGATCATAGACAAGGGTCTGTCACCTGGGTGACAAGGGCAGAGTTATGATGTCACAATGCCCCCCATAGGCAGATCACAGACAAGCGTCTGTCACCTGGGTGAACAGTGCATAGTTATCATGTCACAATGCCCCCTTAGGCAGATCACAGACAAGGGCCTGTCACCTAGGTGCCCCGTGCAGAGTTATGATGTCACAATGTACCCTTAGGCATATAACAGACAAGGGTCTGTCACCTGGGTGAGCAGTGCAGAGTTATGATGTCACAATGAACCCTTAGGCAGATCACAGACAAGTGTCTGTCACCTGGGTGACCGTGCAGAGTTATGATGTCACAAAGCACCCTTAGGCAGATAACAGAGAAGGGTCTGTCACCAGGGAGAGCAGTGCAGAGTTATGATGTCACAATGCCCCCCTAGGCAGATCACAGACAAGGTTCTCTCACCTGGGTGACGAGTGCAGAGTTATGATGTCACAATGTCACCTTAGGCAGAGCACAGACAAGGGCCTGTCACCTGGGTGTCCAGTGCAGACATATGATGTCACAATGCCTCCTTAGTCTGATCACAGACAAGGGTCTGTCACCTGGGTGACCAGTGCAGAATTATGATGTCGCAATGACCCCTTAGGCAGAACACATTCAAGGGCTTGTCACATGGGTGACCCGAGAAGAGTTATAATGTCACAATGCCCCCTTAGGCAGATCACAGACAAGGTTATGTCACCTGGGAGACCAGAGTAGTCGTATGATGTCACAATACCCCCTTAGGCAGGTCACAGACAAGGGTCTGTCACCTGGGTGACCAGTGCAGAGTTATGATGTCACAATGCCCCCTTAGGCAGATCACAGTCAGTGGTCCATCTCCTGTGTGACCAGTGCAGAGTTATGATGTCACAATGCCACCTTAGGCA
The DNA here is from genome assembly GCF_029281585.2 of Gorilla gorilla gorilla. Classification (NCBI taxonomy): domain Eukaryota; kingdom Metazoa; phylum Chordata; class Mammalia; order Primates; family Hominidae; genus Gorilla; species Gorilla gorilla. Next base: position 1,557,578 of record NC_073238.2, read on the forward strand.
GATCACACACAAAGGTCTGTCACCAGGGTGAACAGTGCAGAGTTATGATGTCACAATGAACCCTTAGACAGATCTGAGACAAAGGTCTGTCACCTGGGGGACCCGTGCAGAATTATGATGTCACAATGCCCCCTTAGCAAATAACAGAGAAGGGAATGTCACAAGGTTGAGCAGTGCAGAGTTATGATGTCACAAATCCCCCCTAGGCAGATCACAGACAAGGGTCTCTCACCTGGGTGACGAGTGCAGAGTTATGATGTCACAATGCCACCTTAGGCAGATCACAGACAAGGGTCTGTCACCTGGGCGACGAGTGGCGAGTTATGAGGTCACAATTCCCCCTTAGGCAGATCACATACAATGAGCTGCCACCTGGGTGCCTCGTGCATAGTTACGATGTCACAATGCCCCCTTGGGAAGATCACAGACAAGGGTCTGTCACCTGGGTGTCCAGTGCAGAGATATGATGTCACAATGCCCCCTTAGGCAGATAACAGAAAAGGGTCTGTCACCTGGGTGAGCAGTGCAGAGTTATGAAGTCACAATGCCCACTTAGGCAGATCACAGACTAGGGCCTGTCACCTTGATGACCAGTGCAGAATTATGATGTCACTATGCCCCATTAGGTAGATCACAGACAAGGGTCTGTCACCTGGGAGACCAGTGCAGAGTTATGATGTCACAATGCCCCCTTAGGCAGTTCACAGAGAAGGGTCTGTCACCTGGGTGAACAGTGCAAATTTATGATGTCACAACGCCCCCTTAGGCAGATCACAGGCAATGGTCTGTCACCTTGGTGACCAATGCAGAGTTATGATGTCACAATGCCCCCCTAGGCAGATCACAGGCAATGGTCTGTCACCTTGGTGACCAATGCAGAGTTATGATGTCACAATGCCCCCCTAGGCAGATCACAGACAAGGGTCTCTCACCTTGGTGACGAGTGCAGAGTTATGAAGTCACAATTCCCCCTTAGGCAGATCACAGACAAAGGCCTGTCACCTCGGTGCCCAGTGCAGACTTATGATGTCACAATGCCCCCTTAGGCAGATCACAGAGAAGGGTCTGTCACCTGGGTGGCCAATGCAGATTTATGATGTCACAATGCACCCTTAGGCAGATCACATTCAAGGGCCTGTCACATGGGTGACTCGAGCAGAGTTATGATGTCACAATGCCCCGTTAGGCAGATCACAAACAGGGGTCTGTCACCTGGGTGCCCAGTGCAGAGATATGATGTAATAATGCCCCCTTAAGCAGATCAAAGACAAGGGTCTGTCACCTGGGTGACCAGTGCAGAGTAAGGATGTCTCATTACACCCTTAGGCAGATCACATTCAAAGGCCTGTCACATGGGTGACTCAAGCACAGTTATGATGTTACAATGCCCCCTTAGGCAGATCACAGACAAGGGTATGTCACCTGGGTGCCCCGAGCAGAGTTATGATATGACAATGCCCCCTTAGACAGATCAAAGACAAGGGTCTGTCAATTAGCTGACCAGTGCAGAGTTATGATGCCACAATGTCCCCTTAGGCAGATCAAAGACAAGGTTCTGTCACCTGGGTGTCCATAGCAGTGTTATGATGTCACAATGCCCCTTTAGGCAGATCACAAACAAGGGTCTGTCTCCTGGGTGACCAGTGCAGAGTTATGATGTCACAATGCCCAATTAGGCAGATCATACATAACGGTCTGTAACCGCGGTGACCAGTGCAGAGTTATGGTGTCACAATGCCACCTTAGTCAGATCACAGACTAGGGTCTGTCTCCTGGATGACAAGTGCAGTGTTATGATGTCACAATGACAACTTAAGAAGATCAAAGACCAGGGTATGTCACCAGGGTGTCCCGTGGAGCATTATGATGTCACAATGCACCCTTTGGCAAATCACAGACAAGGTTCTGTGACCTGGGTGACCCGTGCTGAGTTATGATGTCACAAAGCCCGCTTATGCAGATCACATACAAGGGTCTGTCACATGGGTGACCAGTGCAGAGTTGTGATGTCATATTGCCACCTTAGGCAGATCAAGTCAATGGTAAGTCACCTGGGATACCACTGCACAGTTATGATGTCACAATGCCCCCTTAGGCACATCACAGACAAGGGTACGTCACCTGCGTTACCAGTGCACAGTTATGATGTCACAATGCCCCCTTAGGCAGATAACAGACAAGGGTCTGTCACCTGGGTGACCAGTGCAGAGTTATGATGTCACAATGCCCTCTTAGGCAGATAACAGACAAGGGTCTGTCACCTGGGTGAGCAGTGCAGAGTTATGAAGTCAGAATGCCCACTTAGGCAGATCACAGACTAGGGCCTGACACCTGGATGACCAGTGCAGAGTTATGATGTCACTATGCCCCATTAGGTAGATCACAGACAAGGGTCTGTCACCTGGGAGACCAGTGCAGAGCTATAATGTCACAATGCCCCCTTAGGCAGTTCACAGAGAAGGGTCTGTCACCTGGGTGAACAGTGCAAATTTATGATGTCACAACGCCCCCTAAGCAGATCACAGGCAATGGTCTGTCACCTTGGTGACCAATGCAGAGTTATGATGTCACAATGCCCCCCTAGGCAGATTACAGACAAGGGTCTCTCACCTTGGTGACGAGTGCGGAGTTATGAAGTCACAATTCCCCCTTAGGCAGATCACAGACAAAGGCCTGTCACCTCGGTGCCCACTGCAGACTTATGATGTCACAATGCCCCCTTAGGCAGATCAGAGACAAGCGTCTGTCACCTGTGGACCAGTGCAGAGTTATGATCTCTCAATGCACCCTTAGGCAGATCACATTCAAGGGCCTGTCACTTGGGTGACCCGTGCTGACTTTTGATGTCACAATGCCCCCTTAGGCAGATCACAGAGAAGGGTCTATGACCTGGGTGACGAGTGGCAAGTTATGAGGTCATAATGCCCCCTTAGGCAGATCACAGACAAGGGTCGGTCAGCTGGGTAACCAGTGCAGAGTTATGATGTCACAATGCAACCTTAGGCAGATAGTGGACAAGTGTCTGTAACCAGGCTGACCAGTGCAGAGTTATGATGTCACAATGCCCACTTAGGCAGATAGTGGACAAGTGTCTGTAACCAGGCTGACCAGTGCAGAGTTATGATATCACAATGCCCACTTAGGCAGATAGTGGACAAGTGTCTGTAACCAGGCTGACCAGTGCAGAGTTATGATGTCACAATACCACATTAGGCCGATCACAGAAAGGGGACTATCACCTGGCTGACCATTGCAGAGTTAGGATGTCACAATTCCCCCTTAGGCAGATCACAGACAAGGCTCTTTCACCTGGGTGACCAGTGCACAGTTATGAAGTCACAATGCCCACTTAGGCATATCACAGACAAGGGCCTGTCACCTGGGTGCCCAGTGCAGACTTATGATGTCACAATGACCCCTTAGGCAGATCACAGACAAGTGTCTGTCACCTGGGTGACCAGTGCAGAGTTTCGATGTCACAATGACCCTTTAGGCAGGTCACAGACAAGGGTCTGTCACCTGGGTGACCAGTTCAGGGTTATGATGTCACAATTCCGCCTTAGGCGGATGACGGACAAATGTCTGTCACCAGGGTGACCAGTGAAGAGTTACGCAGTCACAATGCCCCATTAGGCAGATCACAGAAAAGGGTCTATCACCTCGCTGACCAGTGCAGAGTTATGATATCGCAATGCCCCCTTAGGCAGATCAAAGACAAGGGACTGTCACCAGGGAGCCCAGTGTAGAGTGATGATGTCACAATCCCTCCTTAGGCATATCACAGAAAATGGTCTGTCACCTTGGTGACCAGGGCACAGTTATGATGTCACAATGACCCCTTATTCAGATCACAGGCAAGGGTCTGTCACCTGGGTGCCCAGTGTAGAATTATGATGTCACAATGCCCCACTAAGCAGATCACACACAAGGGTCTGCCAACTGGGTGACCATTGCAGAGTTATGATGTCACAATGACTCCTTAGGCAGATAACAGACAACGGTCGGTCACCTGGGTGACCAGTGCAGAGTTATGATGTCACAATGACCCCTTAGGCAGGTCACAGACAAATGGTCTGTCTGCTGGCAGACCAGTGCAGAGTTATGATGTACAAATGCCCCTTTAGGCAGATCAAAGACAAGGGTCTGTCACCTGGGTTGCTAGTGCAGAGTTATGAAGTTACAATGCCCACTTAAGCAGATCAAAGACAATGGTCTGTCACGAGGGTGACCCGCACAGAGTTATGATGTCACAACGCACCCTTAGGCAGATCACAGACAAGGGTGTGTCACCTGGGTGACCAGTGCACAGTTATGAAGTCACAATGCCCCCTTAGGCAGATCACAGACAAGGTTCTGTCACCTGGGTGACCAGTGCAGAGTTATTATGTCACAATGGCCCCTTAGGCACATCACAGAAAGGTGTCTGTCACGATGGTGACAAGTGCAGGGTTATGAAGTCACCATGCCCCCTTAGGCAGATCACACACAAGGACCTGTCACCTGGGTGACCCGTGCCGTGTTATGATGTCACAATGCCCCCTTAGGCAGATCACAGACAAGGGCCTGTCACCTGCGTGCCCAGTGCATGGTTATCATGTCACAATGCCCCCTTAGGCAGATCACAGACAAGGGTGTGTCACCTGGGTGACCAGTGCACAGTTATAAAGTCACAATAACCCCTTAGGCAGATCACAGACAAGGGTGTGTCACCAGGGTGACCAGAGCACAGTTATGATGTCACAATGCCCCCTAGGCAGATCACAGAAAAGGGCCTGTCACCTGGGTGACCAGTGCAGAGTAATGATGTCACAATACTCCGTTAGGCAGATCACAGTCAAGGGTCTGTCCCCATTGTGACCAGTGAAGAGTTATGATGACACAATGCCCACTTAAGCAGATCAAAGACAATGGTCTTTCACCAGGGTGACCTGGGCAGAGTTACGATCTCACAATGCCCCCTTAGGCAGATCACAGACAAGGGTCTGTAACCACGATGACCAGTACAGAGTTATGATGTCACAATGCCCCCTAAGGCAGATCATAGACAAGGGTCTGTCACCTGGGTGACAAGGGCAGAGTTATGGTGTCACAATGCCCCCCTTAGGCAGATCACAGACAAGGGTACGTCACCTGGGTTACCAGTGCACAGTTATGATGTCACAATGCCCTCTTTGGCAGATCACAGACAAGGGCCTGTCACCTAGGTGCCCCGTGCAGAGTTATGATGTCACAATGTACCCTTAGGCATATAACAGACAAGGGTCTGTCACCTGGGTGAGCAGTGCAGAGTTATGATGTCACAATGAACCCTTAGGCAGATCACAGACAAGTGTCTGTCACCTGGGTGACCGTGCAGAGTTATGATGTCACAAAGCCCCCTTAGGCAGATAACAGAGAAGGGTCTGTCACCAGGGTGAGCAGTGCAGAGTTATGATGTCACAATGCCCCCCTAGGCAGATCACAGACAAGGTTCTCTCACCTGGGTGACGAGTGCAGAGTTATGATGTCACAATGTCACCTTAGGCAGAGCACAGACAAGGGCCTGTCACCTGGGTGTCCAGTGCAGACATATGATGTCACAATGCCTCTTTAGTCTGATCACAGACAAGGGTCTGTCACCTGGGTGACCAGTGCAGAATTATGATGTCGCAATGACCCCTTAGGCAGAACACATTCAAGAGCTTTTCACATGGGTGACCTGAGAAGAGTTATAATGTCACAATGCCCCCTTAGGCAGATCACAGACAAGGTTATGTCACCTGGGAGACCAGTGTAGTCGTATGATGTCACAATACCCCCTTAGGCAGGTCACAGACAAGAGTCTGTCACCTGGGTGACCAGTGAAGAGTTATGATGTCACAATGCCCCCTTAGGCAGATCACAGTCAGGGGTCCATCTCCTGTGTGACCAGTGCAGAGTTATGATGTCACAATGCCACCTTAGGCAGATCACACACAAAGGTCTGTCACCAGGGTGAACAGTGCAGAGTTATGATGTCACAATGAACCCTTAGACAGATCTGAGACAAAGGTCTGTCACCTGGGTGACCCGTGCAGAATTATGATGTCACAATGCCCCCTTAGCAAATAACAGAGAAGGGAATGTCACAAGGGTGAGCAGTGCAGAGTTATGATGTCACAAATCCCCCCTAGGCAGATCACAGACAAGGGTCTCTCACCTGGGTGACGAGTGCAGAGTTATGATGTCACAATGCCACCTTAGGCAGATCACAGACAAGGGCCTGTCACCTTGGTGCCCAGTGCAGACTTATGATGTCACAATGCCTCCTTAGGCAGATCACAGACAAGGGTCTGTCACCTGGGTGACCAGTGCAGAATTATGACGTCACAATGACCCCTTAGGCAGATCACTTTCAACGGCTTGTCACGTGAGTGACAAGAGCGGAGTTATGATGTCACAATGCTCCCTTAGGCAGATAACAGACAAGGGTCTGTCACCTGGGTGACCACTGCAGAGTTATGATGTCACAATGCACCCTTAGGCGGATCACAGTCAAGGGTCAATCTCCTGTGTGACCAGTGCAGAGTTATGATGTCGCAATGCCCCCTTAGGCAGATCAGATATAAGGGTCTTTCACCTCGGTGACCAGTGCAGAGTTATGGTGTCACTATGCCCCCTTAGGCAGATCACAGACAACGGCCTGTAACCTGAGTGACCAGTGCAGATTTATGATGTCACAGTGACCCCTTAGGCAGATTACAGACAAGGGTCTGTCCCCTGGGTGACGAGTGCAGTGTCATGATGTCACAATGCCCCCTTAGGTAGATCACTGACAAGGGCCTGTCACCTGGGTTCCCAGTGTAGACTTATGATGTCACAATGCCCCCTTAGGCAGATCACAGACCAGGGTCGGTCACCTGGGTGACCAGTGCAGAGTTATGATTTCAAAATGCCCCCTAAGGCACATCATAGATAAGGGTCTGTAACCACGGTGACCAGTGCAGAGTTATGGTGTCACAATGCCCCTTAGGCAGATCACAGACAAGGGCCTGTCACCTGGGTGACCGGTGGAGAGTTATGATATCACAATGCCACCTTAAGCAGATCGCAGACAAGGGCCTGTCACCTGGGTGATCAGTGAAGAGTTATGATGTCACAATGCCCCATAAGGCAGATCACAGGAAAGGGCCTGTCAGGTGAGTGACCAGTGCAGAGTTATGATGTCACAATGCACCCTTAGGCAGATTACCGACAAAGGTCTGTCACCTGGGTGACGAGTGCAGGGTTATGATGTCACAATGCCCCCTTAGGCTGGTCGCTGACAAGGGCCTGTCACCTGGGTGCCCAGTGTAGACTTATGATGTCACAATGCCCCCTTAGGCAGATCACAGAGCAGGGTCGGTTACCTGGGTGACCAGTGCAGAGTTATGATGTCAAAATGCCTCCTAAGGCAGATCAGAAATAAGGGTCTGTAACCACGGTGAGCAGTGCAGAATTATGGTGTCACAATGCCGCCTTAGGCAGATCACAGACAATGTCCTGTCACCTGGGTGCCAAGCGCAGAGTTATGATTTCACAATACCTCCTTAGGTAGATCACAAACAATGGTGTGTCTCCTGGGTGACCAGTGCAGAGCTATGAAGTCACAATGCCCACTTAGGCAGATCAAAGACAAGGGTCTGCCACCTGGGTGCCTTGTGCAGAATAATGATCTTACAATGCCCCCTTCGGCAGATCACAGACAATGGTCTGTCACCTGGATTACCAGTGCAGAGTTATGATGTGACAATGAACACTTAGTCAGTTCACAGACAGGGGTCTGTCACCTGGGTGACCAGTGCAGTGTTATGATGTCACAATGCCCCCTTAGGCACATCACAGACAAGGGTCTGTCACCTGCGTGTCTAGTGCAGAGTTATGATGTCACAATGCCCCTTAGACAGCTCACAGACAAGGGACTGTCACCTGGGTGACCAGTGGATGATTGTGATGTCACAATGCCCCCTTAGGCAGATCACAGAATAGGGCCTGACACCTGGGTGCCAGCTGCAGAGTTATGATGTCACAATGCCTCCTTAGGCAGATCACAGACAAGGTCCTGTCACCTGGGTGCCCAGTGCAGAGTTATGACGTCCAATGCCCCCTTAGGCAGATTACAAACAAGAGCCTGCCACGTGGGTGACAAGTGCAGAGTTACGAAATCACAATGCCCCCTTAGGCAGATAACAGACAAGGACCTGTCGCCTGGGTGACCAGTGCAGAGATGTGATGTCACAATGCCCCCTTAGGCAGATCACAGACAAGGGCCTGTCACCTGGGTGACCGGTGGAGAGTTATGATATCACAATGCCACCTTAAGCAGATCGCAGACAAGGGCCTGTCACCTGGGTGATCAGTGAAGAGTTATGATGTCACAATGCCCCATAAGGCAGATCACAGGAAAGGGCCTGTCAGGTGAGTGACCAGTGCAGAGTTATGATGTCACAATGCACCCTTAGGCAGATTACCGACAAGGGTCTGTCACCTGGGTGACGAGTGCAGGGTTATGATGTCACAATGCCCCCTTAGGCTGGTCGCTGACAAGGGCCTGTCACCTGGGTGCCCAGTGTAGACTTATGATGTCACAATGCCCCCTTAGGCAGATCACAGAGCAGGGTCGGTTACCTGGGTGACCAGTGCAGAGTTATGATGTCAAAATGCCTCCTAAGGCAGATCAGAAATAAGGGTCTGTAACCACGGTGAGCAGTGCAGAATTATGGTGTCACAATGCCGCCTTAGGCAGATCACAGACAATGTCCTGTCACCTGGGTGCCAAGCGCAGAGTTATGATTTCACAATACCTCCTTAGGTAGATCACAAACAATGGTGTGTCTCCTGGGTGACCAGTGCAGAGCTATGAAGTCACAATGCCCACTTAGGCAGATCAAAGACAAGGGTCTGCCACCTGGGTGCCTTGTGCAGAATAATGATCTTACAATGCCCCCTTCGGCAGATCACAGACAATGGTCTGTCACCTGGATTACCAGTGCAGAGTTATGATGTGACAATGAACACTTAGTCAGTTCACAGACAGGGGTCTGTCACCTGGGTGACCAGTGCAGTGTTATGATGTCACAATGCCCCCTTAGGCACATCACAGACAAGGGTCTGTCACCTGCGTGTCTAGTGCAGAGTTATGATGTCACAATGCCCCTTAGACAGCTCACAGACAAGGGACTGTCACCTGGGTGACCAGTGGATGATTGTGATGTCACAATGCCCCCTTAGGCAGATCACAGAATAGGGCCTGACACCTGGGTGCCAGCTGCAGAGTTATGATGTCACAATGCCTCCTTAGGCAGATCACAGACAAGGTCCTGTCACCTGGGTGCCCAGTGCAGAGTTATGACGTCCAATGCCCCCTTAGGCAGATTACAAACAAGAGCCTGCCACGTGGGTGACAAGTGCAGAGTTACGAAATCACAATGCCCCCTTAGGCAGATAACAGACAAGGACCTGTCGCCTGGGTGACCAGTGCAGAGATGTGATGTCACAATGCCCCCTTAGGCAGATCACAGACAAGGGCCTGTCACCTGGGTGACCGGTGGAGAGTTATGATATCACAATGCCACCTTAAGCAGATCGCAGACAAGGGCCTGTCACCTGGGTGATCAGTGAAGAGTTATGATGTCACAATGCCCCATAAGGCAGATCACAGGAAAGGGCCTGTCAGGTGAGTGACCAGTGCAGAGTTATGATGTCACAATGCACCCTTAGGCAGATTACAGACAAGGGTCTGTCACCTGGGTGACGAGTGCAGGGTTATGATGTCACAATGCCCCCTTAGGCTGGTCGCTGACAAGGGCCTGTCACCTGGGTGCCCAGTGTAGACTTATGATGTCACAATGCCCCCTTAGGCAGATCACAGAGCAGGGTCGGTTACCTGGGTGACCAGTGCAGAGTTATGATGTCAAAATGCCTCCTAAGGCAGATCAGAAATAAGGGTCTGTAACCACGGTGAGCAGTGCAGAGTTATGGTGTCACAATGCTCCCTTAGGCAGATCACAGACAAGGTCCTGTCACCTGGGTGCCAAGCGCAGAGTTATGATGTCACAATACCTCCTTAGGTAGATCACAAACAATGGTCTGTCTCCTGGGTGACCAGTGCAGAGCTATGAAGTCACAATGCCCACTTAGGCAGATCAAAGACAAGGGTCTGTCACCTCGGGGACCAATGCAGAGTTATGATGTCACAATGCCCCCTTAGGCAGATCAGACACAAGGGTGTGTAACCTGCTGACCAGTGCAGAGTTATGATGTCTCAATGCCCCCTTAGGCATAATCACATTCAAGGGCCTGTCACTTGGGTGACCCGTGCTGAGTTTTGATGTCACAATGCCCCCTTAGGCAGATCACAGACAAGGGTCTGCCACCTGGGTGCCTTGTGCAGAATAATGATCTTACAATGCCCCCTTGGGCAGATCACAGACAATGGTCTGTCACCTGGATTACCAGTGCAGAGTTATGATGTGACAATGAACACTTAGTCAGTTCACAGACAGGGGTCTGTCACCTGGGTGACCAGTGCAGTGTTATGATGTCACAATGCCCCCTTAGGCACATCACAGACAAGGGTCTGTCACCTGCGTGTCTAGTGCAGAGTTATAATGTCACAATGCCCCCCTAGGCAGTTTACAGACAAGGGTCTCTCACCTGGGTGTCCAGTGCATGGTTATGATATCACAATGCCCCCTTAGGCAGATCACAGGCAATGGTCTGTCACCTGTGTGACCAGTGCAGAGTTATAATGTCACAATGTCCCCTTAGGCAGATCAAAGACAAGGGTCTGTCACCTGGGAGACCAGTGCAGAGTTATGATGTCACAATGACCACTCAAGAAGATCAAAGACAAGGGAATGTCACCAGGGTGACCCGTGCAGAATCATGATTTCACAATGCACCCTTTGGCAGGTCACAGACAAGGGTCTGTCGCCTGGGTGACCCATGCAGGGTTATGATGTCACAATGCCCCTTATGCAGATCACAGACAAGGGTCTCTCACCTGGGTGACCAGTGCAGAGTTTTGATGTCACAATGCCCCCTTAGGCAGTTCACAGACTAGGGTCTGTCACCTGGGTGACCAGTGCAGAGTTGTGATATCACAATACCACCTTAGCAGATCACTGTCAAGGGTATGTCACCTGGGTTACCATTGCTCAGTTATGATGTCTCAATGCCCCCTTAGGCACATCACAGACAAGGGTACGTCACCTGGGTGACCCGTGCAGAGTTATGATGTCACAATGCCCCCTTATGCAGATCACAGACAAGGGTCTCTCCCCTGTTTGACAAGTGGCAACTTATGAGGTCACAATGCCCCCTTAGGCAGATCACAGTCAAGGGTACGTCACCTGGGTTACCAGTGCACAGTTATGATGTCACAATGCCCTCTTAGGCATATCACAGACAAGGGTCTGTCACCTCGGTGACTAGTGAAGAGTTATGATGCAACAATGACCCCTTAGGCAGATTACAGAAAAGGGTCTGTCACCCGGGTGACTAGTGGCGAGTTTTGAGGTCATAATGCCCCCTCAGGCAGATCACAGCCAAGGGTCGGTCACCTGGGTAACCAGTGCAGAGTTATGATGTCACAATGCCCACTTAGGCAGATAGTGGACAAGTATCTGTAACCAGGCTGACCAGTGCAGAGTTATGATGTCACAATACCCAATTAGGCCGATCACAGAAAGGGGTCTGTCACCTGGGTGACCACTGCAGAGTTGTGATGTCACAGTGCCCTCTTAGGCAGATGATAGACAAGGGTCTGTCACCTGGGAGACCAGTGCGGAGTTATGATGTCACAATGAACCCTTAAGCAGATCACTTACAAGGGCCTGTCACGTGGGTGACACGTGCAGAATTATGATGTCACAATGACCACTCAAGAAGATCAAAGACAAGGGAATGTCACCAGGGTGACAAGTGCAGAATTATGATTTCACAATGCACCCTTTGGCAGATCACAGACAAGGGGCTGTCACCTGGGCGACGAGTGGTGAGTTATGAGGTCACAATGCCCCCTTAGCTAGATCACATACAAGGGGCTGCCACCTGGGTGCCTCGTGCATAGTCACGATGTCACTATGCCCCCTTGGGAAGATCACAGACAAGGGTCTGTCACCTGGGTGACCTGTGCAGTGTTTTGATGTCACAATGCCCCCTTTGGCAGATAACAGACAAGGGTCTGTCACCTGGGTGAGCAGTGCAGATTTATGAAGTCACAATGCCCACTTAGGGAGATCACAGACTAGGGCCTGTCACCTGGATGACCAGTGCAGAGTTATGATGTCACTATGCCCCATTAGGTAGATCACAGACAAGGGTCTGTCACCTGGAGACCAGTGCAGAGTTATGATGTCACAATGCCCCCTTAGGCAGTTCACAGAGAAGGGTCTGTCACCTGGGTGAACAGTGCAAATTTATGATGTCACAACGCCCCCTTAGGCAGATCACAGGCAATTGTCTGTCACCTTGGTGACCAATGCAGAGTTATGATGTCACAGTGCCCCCCTAGGCAGATCACAGACAAGGGTCTCTCACCTTGGTGACGAGTGCAGAGTTATGAAGTCAGAATTCCCCCTTAGGCAGATCAGAGACAAAGGCCTGTCACCTCGGTGCCCAGTGCAGACTTATGATGTCACAATGCCTCCTTAGGCAGATCACAGAGAAGGGTCTGTCACCTCGGTGACCAATGCAGAGTTATTATGTCACAATGCACCCTTAAGCAGATCACATTCAAGGGCCTGTCACATGGGTGACTGGAGCAGAGTAATGATGTCACAATGCCACCTTAGGCAGATCACAGACAAGGCTCTTTCACCTGGGTGACCAGTGCAGAGTTATGAAGTCACAATGCCCCCTTAGGCATATCACAGACAAGGGCCTGTCACCTGGGTGCCCAGTGCAGACTTATGATGTCACAATGCCCCCTTAGGCAGATCACAGACAAGGGTCTGTCACCTGGGTGACCAGTGCAGAGTTATTTTGTCACAATGACCCCTTAAGCAGATCACTTTCAAGGGCCTGTCACGTGGGTGACACGTGCAGAGTTATGATGTCACAATGCCCACTTAGGCAGATAACAGAGAAGGGTCTGTCAGCTGGGTGACCCATGAAGCGTTATGATGTCACAATGCCCCCTTAGGCAGATAACAGACAAGGGTCTGTCACCTGAGTGAGAAGTGCAGAGTTATGAAGTCACAATGCCCCCTTAGGGAGATCACAGACAATGGTCTGTCACCTTGGTGACCAAAGGAGAGTTATGATGTCACAATGCCCACATAGGCAGATCAAAGACAATGGTCTGTCACCTCGGTGACCAATGCAGAGTTGTGATGTCACTATGCCCTCGTAGGCAGGTCAAAGACAAGGGTGTGTCACCTGGGGACCAGTGCGGATTCATGATGTCTCAATGTCCCCTTAGGCAGATCACATTCAAGGGCATGTCACATGGGTGACCCGTGCAGTGTTTTGATGTCACAATGCCCCCTTAGCAGATCACAGACAAGGGTCTGCCACATGGGTGCCTCGTGCAGAGTTATGATGTCACAATGACCCCTTAGTCAGTTCACAGACAAGGGTCTGTCACCTGAGTGAGAAGTGCAGAGTTATGAAGTCACAATGCCCCCTTAGGGAGATCACGGACAAGGGCATGTCACCTGGGTGACCAGTGCAGAATTATGAAGTCACAATGCCCCCTTAGGCAGATCACAGACAAGGGCCTGTCACCTGGGTGACCAGTGCAGAGTTATGAGGTCACAACGCCCCCGTAGGCAGATCACAGACAATGGTCTGTCACCTTGGTGACCAATGGAGAGTTATGATGTCACAATGCCCCCTTAGGGAGATCACAGACAATGGTCTGTCACCTGCATGACCAGTGCAGACTTATGATGTCACAATGCCCACATAGGCAGATCAAAGACAATGGTCTGTCACCTCGGTGACCAATGCAGAGTTGTGATGTCACTATGCCCTCGTAGGCAGGTCAAAGACAAGGGTGTGTCACCTGGGGACCAGTGCGGATTCATGATGTCTCAATGTCCCCTTAGGCAGATCACATTCAAGGGCATGTCACATGGGTGACCCGTGCAGTGTTTTGATGTCACAATGCCCCCTTAGCAGATCACAGACAAGGGTCTGCCACATGGGTGCCTCGTGCAGAGTTATGATGTCACAATGACCCCTTAGTCAGTTCACAGACAAGGGTCTGTCACCTGAGTGAGAAGTGCAGAGTTATGAAGTCACAATGCCCCCTTAGGGAGATCACGGACAAGGGCATGTCACCTGGGTGACCAGTGCAGAATTATGAAGTCACAATGCCCCCTTAGGCAGATCACAGACAAGGGCCTGTCACCTGGGTGACCAGTGCAGAGTTATGAGGTCACAACGCCCCCGTAGGCAGATCACAGACAATGGTCTGTCACCTTGGTGACCAATGGAGAGTTATGATGTCACAATGCCCCCTTAGGGAGATCACAGACAATGGTCTGTCACCTGCATGACCAGTGCAGACTTATGATGTCACAATGCCCACATAGGCAGATCAAAGACAATGGTCTGTCACCTCGGTGACCAATGAAGAGTTATGATGTCACTATGCCCTCGTAGGCAGGTCAAAGACAAGGGTGTGTCACCTGGGGACCAGTGAGGATTCATGATATCTCAATGCCCCCTTAGGCAGATCACATTCAAGGGCCTGTCACATGGGTGAGCCGTGCAGTGTTTTGATGTCACAATGCCCCCTTAGCAGATCACAGACAAGGATCTGCCACCTGGGTGCCTCGTGCAGAGTTATGATGTCACAATGACCCCTTAGGCAGTTCACAGACAGGGGTCTGACACCTGGGTGACCAGTGCAGTGTTATGATGTCACAATGCCCCCTTAGGCAGATCACAGACAAGGGTCTGTCACCTGCATGACTAGTGCAGAGTTATAATGTCACAATGTCCCCTTAGGCAGTTTACAGACAAGGGTCTCTCACCTGGGTGTCCAGTGCAGGGTTATGATATCACAATTCCCCCTTAGGCAGATCACAGACTATGGTCTGTCACCTGGGAGACCAGTTCAGTGTTACGATGTCACATTGTCCCCTTAGGCAAAACACAGACCAGGGTCTGTCACCTGGGTGACAAGTGCAGAGTTATGATGTCACAATGCCCCCTTAGGCAGATCACAGACAAGGGTCTGTCACCTGGGTGACCAGTGCAGAGTTATGATGTTACAATGACAACTTAAGAAAATCAAAGGCAAGCGTTTGTCACCAGGGTGTCCCGTGCAGAATTATGATGTCACAATGCACCCTTTGGCAAATCACAGACAAGGGTCTGTCACCTGAGTGACCCGTGCTGAATTATGATGTCACAATACCCGCTTATGCAGATCACAGACAAGGGTCTGTCACCTGGGTGACCAGTGCAGAGTTGTGATGTCACTATGCCACCTTAGGCAGATCTCAGTCAATGGTAAGTCACCTGGGTTACCAGTGTACAGTTATGATGTCACAATGCCCCCTTAGGCACATCACAGACAAGGGTATGTCACCTGCGTTACCACTGTGCAGTTATGATGTCACAATGCCCTCTTAGGCAGATCACAGACAGAAGTCTGTCACCTCGGTGTCTAGTGAAGAGTTATTATGCAACAAGTCCCCCTTAGGCAGATCACAGAAAAGGGTCTGTCACTTGGGAGACGAGTGGCGAGTTATGAGGTCACAATGCCCCCTTAGGCAGATCACATACAAGGGGCTGCCACCTGGGTGCCACGTGCATAATTATGATGTCACAATGCCCCCTTGGGAAGATCACAGACAACTGTCTGTCACCTGGTTGACCAGTGCAGAGTTATGATGTCACAATGCCCCCCTAGGCAGATCACAGACAAGGGTCTCTCACCTTGGTGACGAGTGCAGAGTTATGAAGCCACAATTCCCCCTTAGGCAGATCACAGACAAAGGCCTGTCACCTCGGTGCCCAGTGCAGACTTATGATGCCACAATGCCCCCTTAGGGGGATCACAGAGAAGGGTCTGTCACCTGGGTGACCAATGCAGAGTTATGATGTCACAATGCACCCTTAGGCAGATCACATTGAAGGGCCTGTCACATGGGTGACTCGAGCAGAGGTATGATGTCACAATGCCCCCTTAGCCAAATCACAGACAAGGGTCTGTCACCTGGGTGCCCAGTGCAGAGATCTGATGTCACAATGCCCCCTTACACAGATCAAAGAGAAGGGTCTGTCACCTGGGTGACCAGTGCAGAGTTATGATGTCTCAATAGCCCCTTAGGCAGATCACATTCAAGGGCCTGTCACATGGGTGACCCGTGCAGAGTTATGATGTCACAATGCCCCCTTAAGCAGGTCAAAGAAAAGGGTCTGTCTCCTGGGTGACCCGTGCAGAGTTAGGATGTCTCAATACCCCCTTAGGCAGATCACATTCAAGGGCCTGTCACATGGGTGACTCAAGCAGAGTTATGATGTCACAATGCCCCCTTAGGCAGATCACAGACAGGGGTCTGTAAACTGGGTGCCCCGTTCAGAGTTATGATGTGACAATGCCTCCTTAGACAGATCAAGGACAGGGGTCTGTCACCTGGCTGACCAGTGCAGAGGTATGATGCCACAATGTCCGCTTAGGCAGATCAAAGACAAGGTTCTGTCACCTGTGTTTCCATTGCATTGTTATGATGTCACAATGCCCCCTTAGGTAGATCACAAACAATGGTCTGTCTCCTGGGTGACCAGTGCAGAGCTATGAAGTCACAATGCCCACTTAGGCAGATCAAAGACAAGGGTCTGTCACCTCGGTGACCAATGCAGAGTTATGATGTCACAATGCCCCCTTAGGCAGATCAGAGACAAGGGTGTGTCACCTGCTGACCAGTGCAGAGTTATGATGTCTCAATGCCCCCTTAGGCATAATCACATTCAAGGGCCTGTCACTTGGGTGACCCGTGCTGAGTTTTGATGTCACAATGCCCCCTTAGGCAGATTAAAGACAAGGGTCTGCCACCTGGGTGCCTCGTGCAGAATAATGATCTTTCAATGCCCCCTTGGCAGATCACAGACAATGGTCTGTCACCTGGATTACCAGCGCAGAGTTATGATGTCACAATGAACACTTAGGCAGTTTACAGACAGGGTTCTGTCACCTGGGTGACCAGTGCAGTGTTATGATGTCACAATGCCCCCTTAGGCACATCACAGTCAAGGGTCTGTCACCTGCGTGTCTAGTGCAGAGTTATGATGTCACAATGAACACGTAGGCAGTTCACAGACAGGGGTCTGTCACCTGGGTGACCAGTGCAGTGTTATGATGTCACAATGCCCCCTTAGGCACATCACAGACAAGGGTCTGTCACCTGCGTGTCTAGTGAGGAGTTATGATGTCACAATGCCCCCCTAGGCAGTTTACAGACAAGGGTCTCTCACCTGGGTGTCCAGTGCAGGGTTATGATATCACAATGCCCCCTTAGGGAGATCACAGGCAATGGTGTGTCACCTTTGTGACCAGTGCAGAGTTATGATGTCACAATGCCCCCTTAGGAAGATCAAAGACAAGGGTCTGTCACCTGGGAGACCAGTGCAGAGTTATGATGTCACAATGACCACTCAAGAAGATCAAAGACAAGGGGATGTCACCAGGGTGACCCGTGCAGAATTATGATTTCACAATGCACCCACTGGCAGATCACAGACAAGGGTCTGTCGCCTGGGGGACCCGTGCAGGGTTATGATGTCGCAATGCCCCTTATGCAGATCACAGGCAAGGGTCTCTCACCTGGGTGACCAGTGCAGGGTTTTGATGTCACAATGCCCCCTTAGGCAGTTCACAGACTAGGGTCTGTCACCTGGGTGACCAGTGCAGAGTTGTGATGTCACAATACCACCTTAGCAGATCACAGTCAAGGGTACATCACCTGGGTTACCATTGCTCAGTTATGATGTCTCAATGCCCCCTTAGGGACATCACAGACAAGGGTACGTCACCTGGGTTACCAGTGCACAGTTATGATGTCACAATGCCCTCTTTGGCAGATCACAGACAAGGGTCTGTCACCTCGGTGACTAGTGAAGAGTTATGATGCAACAATGCCCCCTTAGGCAGATTACAGAAAAGGGTCTGTCACCTGGGTGACTAGTGGCGAGTTATGAGGTCATAATGCCGCCTCAGGCAGATCACAGACAAGGGTCGGTCACCTGGGTAACCAGTGCAGAGTTATGATATCACAATGCCCACTTAGGCAGATAGTGGACAAGTGTCTGTAACCAGGCTGACCAGTGCAGAGTTATGATGTCACAATACCCCATTAGGCCAATCACAGAAAGGGGTCTGTCACCTGGGTGACCACTGCAGAGTTGTGATGTCACAATGCCCTCTTAGGCAGATGATAGACAAGGGTCTGTCACCTGGGAGACCAGTGAAGAGTTATGATGTCACAATGAACCCTTAAGCAGATCACTTTCAACGGCCTGTCACGTGGGTGACACGTGCAGAGTTATGATGTCACAATGACCACTCAAGAAGATCAAAGACAAGGGAATGTCACCAGGGTGACAAGTGCAGAATTATGATTTCACAATGCACCCTTTGGCAGATCACAGACAAGGGGCTGTCACCAGGGCGACGAGTGGCGAGTTATGAGGTCACAATGCCCCCTTAGGCAGATCACATACAAGGAGCTGCCACCTGGGTGCCTCGTGCATAGTTATGATGTCACAATGCCCCCTTGGGAAGATCACAGACAAAGGTCTGTCACCTGGGTGACCAGAGCAGAGTTATGATGTCACAATGCCCCCTTAGGCAGATAACAGACAAGGGTCTGTCACCTGGGTGAGTAGTGCAGAGTTATGAAGTCACAATGCCCCCTTAGGCAGATCACAGACTAGGGCCTGCCACCTGGATGACCAGTGCAGAGTTATGATGTCACTATGCCCCATTGGGTAGATCACAGACAAGGGTCTGTCACCTGGGAGACCAGTGCAGAGTTATGATGTCACAATGCCCCCTTAGGCAGTTCACAGAGAAGGGTCTGTCACCTGGGTGAACAGTGCAAATTTATGATGTCACAAAGACCCCTAAGGGAGATCACAGGCAATGGTCTGTCACCTTGGTGATCAATGCAGAGTTATGATGTCACAATGCCCCCCTAGGCAGATCACAGACAAGGGACTCTCACTTTGGTGACGAGTGAAGACTTATGAAGTCACAATTCCCCCTTAGGCAGATCACAGACAAAGGCCTGTAACCTCGGTGCCCAGTGAAGACTTATGATGTCACAATGCCCCCTTAGGCAGATCACAGAGAAGGGTCTGTCACCTGGGTGGCCAATGCAGATTTACGATGTCACAATGCACCCTTAGGCAGATCACATTCAAGGGCCTGTCACATGGGTGACTCGAGCAGAGTTATGATGTCACAATGCCCCCTTAGGCAGATCACAGACAAGGGTCTGTCACCTGGGTGCCCAGTGCAGAGATATGATGTAACAATGCCCTCTTAAGCAGATCAAAGACAAGGATCTGTCACCTGGGTGACCAGTGCAGAGTTCTGATATCTCAATACGCCCTTAGGGAGATCACATACAAGGGCCTGTCACATGGGTGACCCGTGCAGAGTTATGATGTCACAATGCCCCCTTAAGCAGATCAAAGACAAGTTTCTGTCACCTGGGTGACCAGTGCAGAGTTATGATGTCTCAATACCCCCTTAGGCAGATCACATTCAAGGGCCTGTCACATGGGTGACTCGAGCAGAGTTATGATGTCACAATGCCCCCTTAGGCAGATCACAGACAAGGGTATTTCACCTGGGTGCCCCGTGCAGAGTTATGATGTGACAATGCCCCTTAGACAGATCAAAGACAAGGGTCTGTCACCTGGCTGACCAGTGCAGAGTTATGATGCCACAATGTCCCCTTAGGCAGATCAAAGACAAGGTTCTGTCACCTGGGCGTCCATTGCAGTGTTATGATGTCACAATGCCCCCTTAGGTAGATCACAAACAAGGGTCTGTCTCCTGGGTGACCAGTGCAGTGTTACGATGTCACAATGCCCACTTAGGCAGATCAAAGACAACTTTCTGTCACCTCGGTGACCAATGCAGAGTTATGATGTCACAATGCCCCCTTAGGCAGATCACTTTCAAGGGTCTGTCACCTGCGGACCAGTGCAGAGTTATGATGTTACAATGCCCCCTTAGGCAGATCGTAGACAAGGGTCTACGACCTGGGTGACGAGTGGCGAGTTATGAGGTCATAATGCCCCCTTAGGCAGATCACAGACAACGGTCGGTCACCTGGGTAATCAGTGCAGAGTTATGATGTCACAATGCCCCCTTAGGCAGATAGTGGACAAGTGTCTGTAACCAGGCTGACCAGTGCAGAGTTATGATATCACAATGCCCACTTAGGCAGATAGTGGACAAGTGTCTGTAACCAGGCTGACCAGTGCAGAGTTATGATGTCACAATACCACACTAGGCCGATCACAGAAAGGGGACTATCACCTGGCTGACCATTGCAGAGTTATGATGTCACAATTCCCCCTTAGGCAGATCACAGACAAGGCTCTTTCACCTGGGTGACCAGTGCAGAGTTATGAAGTCACAATGCCCACTTAGGCATATCACAGACAAGGGCCTGTCACCTGGGTGCCCAGTGCAGACTTATGATGTCACAATGACCCCTTAGGCAGATCACAGACAAGGGTGTGTCACCTGGGTGACCAGTGCAGAGTTATTTTGTCACAATGACCCCTTAAGCAGATCACTTTCAAGGGCCTGTCACGTGGGTGACACGTGCAGAGTTATGATGTCACAATGCCCCCTTTGGCAGATAACAGACAAGGGTCTGTCACCTGGGTGAGCAGTGCAGATTTATGAAGTCACAATGCCCACTTAGGGAGATCACAGACTAGGGCCTGTCACCTGGATGACCAGTGCAGAGTTATGATGTCACTATGCCCCATTAGGTAGATCACAGACAAGGGTCTGTCACCTGGAGACCAGTGCAGAGTTATGATGTCACAATGCCCCCTTAGGCAGTTCACAGAGAAGGGTCTGTCACCTGGGTGAACAGTGCAAATTTATGATGTCACAACGCCCCCTTAGGCAGATCACAGGCAATTGTCTGTCACCTTGGTGAACAATGCAGAGTTATGATGTCACAGTGCCCCCCTAGGCAGATCACAGACAAGGGTCTCTCACCTTGGTGACGAGTGCAGAGTTATGAAGTCAGAATTCCCCCTTAGGCAGATCAGAGACAAAGGCCTGTCACCTCGGTGCCCAGTGCAGACTTATGATGTCACAATGCCTCCTTAGGCAGATCACAGAGAAGGGTCTGTCACCTCAGTGACCAATGCAGAGTTATTATGTCACAATGCACCCTTAAGCAGATCACATTCAAGGGCCTGTCACATGGGTGACTGGAGCAGAGTTATGATGTCACAATGCCACCTTAGGCAGATCACAGACAAGGCTCTTTCACCTGGGTGACCAGTGCAGAGTTATGAAGTCACAATGCCCCCTTAGGCATATCACAGACAAGGGCCTGTCACCTGGGTGCCCAGTGCAGACTTATGATGTCACAATGCCCCCTTAGGCAGATCACAGACAAGGGTCTGTCACCTGGGTGACCAGGGTAGATTTATGATGTCACAATGACCCCTTAAGCAGATCACTTTCTTTTTTTTTTTTTTTTTTTTTTTTTTTTTTTTTTTTTTTTGAGACGGAGTCTCGCTCTGTTGCCCAGGCTGGAGTGCAGTGGCGCGATCTCAGCTCACTGCAAGCTCCGCCTCCCGGGTTCACACTATTCTCCTGCCTCAGCCTCCCGAGTAGCTGGGACTACAGGCGCCCGCCACTGCGCCCGCCTAATTTTTTTGTATTTTTAGTAGAGATGGGGTTTCACCGTGGTCTCGATCTCCTGACCTCGTGATCCGCCCACCTCGGCCTCCCAGAGTGCTGGGATTACAGGCGTGAGCCACCGCGCCCGGCCAAGCAGATCACTTTCAAGGGCCTGTCACGTGGGTGACACGTGCAGAGTTATGATGTCACAATGCCCACTTAGGCAGATAACAGACAAGGGTCTGTCAGCTGGGTGACCCATGAAGTGTTATGATGTCACAATGACCCCTTAGGCAGATAACAGACAAGGGTCTGTCACCTGAGTGAGAAATGCAGAGTTATGAAGTCACAATGCCCCCTTAGGGAGATCACAGACAAGGGCATGTCACCTCGGTGACCAGTGCAGAGTTATGAGGTCACAATGCCCCCTTAGGTAGATCACAGACAATGGTCTGTCACCTGCGTGCCCAGTGCAGACTTATGATGTCACAATGCCCACATAGGCAGATCAAAGACAATGGTCTGTCACCTCGGTGACCAATGCAGAGTTATGATGTCTCTATGCCCTCGTAGGCAGGTCAAAGACAAGGGTGTGTCACATGGGGACCAGTGCGGATTCATGATATCTCAATGCCCCCTTAGGCAGATCACATTCAAGGGCCTGTCACATGGGTGACCCGTGCAGTGTTTTGATGTCACAATGTCCCCTTAGCAGATCACAGACAAGGGTCTGCCACCTGGGTGCCTCGTGCAGAGTTATGATGTCACAATGACCCCTTAGGCTGTTCACAGACAGGGGTCTGACACCTGGGTAACCAGTGCAGTGTTATGATGTTACAATGCCCCCTTAGGCAGATCACAGACAAGGGTCCTTGTCCTGGGTGACCAGTGCAGGGTTATGATGTCACAATGCCCAATTAGGCAGATCATACATAACGGTCTGTAACCGCGGTGACCAGTGCAGAGTTATGGTGTCACAATGTCACCTTAGGCAGATCACAGACTAGGGTCTGTCTCCTGGATGACAAGTGCAGTGTTATGATGTCACAATGACAACTTAAGAAGATCAAAGACCAGGGTATGTCACCAGGGTGTCCCGTGGGGAATTATGATGTCACAATGCACCCTTTGGCAAATCACAGACAAGGTTCTGTGACCTGGGTGACCCGTGCTGAGTTATGATGTCACAAAGCCCGCTTATGCAGATCACATACAAGGGTCTGTCACATGGGTGACCAGTGCAGAGTTGTGATGCAACATTGCCACCTTAGGCAGATCAAGTCAATGGTAAGTCACCTGGGATACCACTGCACAGTTATGATGTCACAATGCCCCCTTAGGCACATCACAGAGAAGGGTACGTCACCTGCGTTACCAGTGCACAGTTATGATGTCACAATGCCCCCTTAGGCAGATAACAGACAAGGGTCTGTCACCTGGGTGACCAGTGCAGAGTTATGATGTCACAATGCCACCTGAGGCAGATAACAGACAAGGGTCTGTCACCTGGGTGAGCAGTGCAGAGTTATGAAGTCAGAATGCCCATTTAGGCAGATCACAGACTAGGGCCTGACACCTGGATGACCAGTGCAGAGTTATGATGTCACTATGCCCCATTAGGTAGATCACAGACAAGGGTCTGTCACCTGGGAGACCAGTGCAGAGTTATGATATCACAATGCCCCCTTAGGCAGTTCACAGAGAAGGGTCTGTCACCTGGGTGAACAGTGCAAATTTATGATGTCACAACGCCCCCTTAGGCAGATCACAGGCAATGGTCTGTCGCCTTGGTGACCAATGGAGAGTTATGATGTCACAATGCCCCCCTAGGCAGATCACAGACAAGGGTCTCTCACCTTGGTGATGAGTGTAGAGTTATGAAGTCACAATTCCCCCTTAGGCAGATCAGAGACAAAGGCCTGTCACCTCGGTGCCCAGTGCAGACTTATGATGTCACGATGCCCCCTTAGGCAGATCAGAGACAAGGGTCTGTCACCTGCGGACCAGTGCAGAGTTATGATGACTCAATGCACCCTTAGGCAGATCACATTCAAGGGCCTGTCACTTGAGTGACCGTGCTGACTTTTGATGTCACAACGCCCCCTTAGACAGATCACAGACAAGGGTCTACGACCTGGGTGACGAGTGGCAAGTTATGAGGTCATAATGCCCCCTTAGGCAGATCACAGACAAGTGTCGGTCAGCTGGGTAACCAGTGCAGAGTTATGATGTCACAATGCAACCTTAGGGAGATAGTGGACAAGTGTCTGTAACCAGGCTGACCAGTGCAGAGTTATGATATCACAATGC
Source organism: Gorilla gorilla gorilla (assembly GCF_029281585.2). NCBI lineage: Eukaryota > Metazoa > Chordata > Mammalia > Primates > Hominidae > Gorilla > Gorilla gorilla. The sequence goes on from NC_073238.2 coordinate 1,581,732, forward strand.
CCACTTAGGCAGATAGTGGACAAGTGTCTGTAACCAGGCTGACCAGTGCAGAGTTATGATGTCACAATACCACATTAGGCCGATCACAGAAAGGGGACTATCACCTGGCTGACCATTGCAGAGTTATGATGTCACAATTCCCCCTTAGGCAGATCACAGACAAGGCTCTTTCACCTGGTTGACCAGTGCAGAGTTATGAAGTCACAATGCCCACTTAGGCATATCACAGACAAGGGCTTGTCACCTGGGTGCCCAGTGCAGACTTATGATGTCACAATGACCCCTTAGGCAGATCACAGACAAGGGTGTGTCACCTGGGTGACCAGTGCAGAGTTATTTTGTCACAATGACCCCTTAAGCAGATCACTTTCAAGGGCCTGTCACGTGGGTGACACGTGCAGAGTTATGATGTCACAATGCCCCCTTTGGCAGATAACAGACAAGGGTCTGTCACCTGGGTGAGCAGTGCAGATTTATGAAGTCAGAATGCCCACTTAGGGAGATCACAGACTAGGGCCTGTCACCTGGATGACCAGTGCAGAGTTATGATGTCACTATGCCCCATTAGGTAGATCACATACAAGGGTCTGTCACCTGGAGACCAGTGCAGAGTTATGATGTCACAATGCCCCCTTAGGCAGTTCACAGAGAAGGGTCTGTCACCTGGGTGAACAGTGCAAATTTATGATGTCACAACGCCCCCTTAGGCAGATCACAGGCAATTGTCTGTCACCTTGGTGACCAATGCAGAGTTATGATGTCACAGTGCCCCCCTAGGCAGATCACAGACAAGGGTCTCTCACCTTGGTGACGAGTGCAGAGTTATGAAGTCAGAATTCCCCCTTAGGCAGATCAGAGACAAAGGCCTGTCACCTCGCTGCCCAGTGCAGACTTATGATGTCACAATGCCCCCTTCGGCAGATCACAGAGAAGGGTCTGTCACCTCGGTGACCAATGCAGAGTTATTATGTCACAATGCACCCTTAAGCCGATCACATTCAAGGGCCTGTCACATGGGTGACTGGAGCAGAGTTATGATGTCACAATGCCACCTTAGGCAGATCACAGACAAGGCTCTTTCACCTGGGTGACCAGTGCAGAGTTATGAAGTCACAATGCCCCCTTAGGCATATCACAGACAAGGGCCTGTCACCTGGGTGCCCAGTGCAGACTTATGATGCCACAATGCCCCCTTAGGCAGATCACAAACAAGGGTCTGTCACCTGGGTGACCAGTGCAGATTTATGATGTCACAATGACCCCTTAAGCAGATCACTTTCAAGGGCCTGTCACGTGGGTGACACGTGCAGAGTTATGATGTCACAATGCCCACTTAGGCAGATAACAGACAAGGGTCTGTCAGCTGGGTGACCCATGAAGCGTTATGATGTCACAATGCCCCCTTAGGCAGATAACAGACAAGGGTCTGTCACCTGAGTGAGAAGTGCAGAGTTATGAAGTCACAATGCCCCCTTAGGGAGATCAGAGACAAGGGCATGTCACCTGGGTGACCAGTGCAGAGTTAGGAGGTCACAATGCCCCCTTAGGCAGATCACAGACAATGGTCTGTCACCTTGGTGACCAATGGAGAGTTATGATGTCACAATGCCCACATAGGCAGATCAAAGACAATGGTCTGTCACCTCGGTGACCAATGCAGAGTTATGATGTCACTATGCCCTCGTAGGCATGTCAAAGACAAGGGTGTGTCACCTGGGGACCAGTGCGGATTCATGATGTCTCAATGTCCCCTTAGGCAGATCACATTCAAGGGCATGTCACATGGGTGACCCGTGCAGTGTTTAGATGTCACAATGCCCCCTTAGCAGATCACAGACAAGGGTCTGCCACCTGGGTGCCTCGTGCAGAGTTATGATGTCACAATGACCCCTTAGGCAGTTCACAGACAAGGGTCTGTCACCTGAGTGAGAAGTGCAGAGTTATGAAGTCACAATGCCCCCTTAGGGAGATCACGGACAAGGGCATGTCACCTGGGTGACCAGTGCAGAATTATGAAGTCACAATGACCCCTTAGGCAGATCACAGACAAGGGCCTGTCACCTGGGTGACCAGTGCAGAGTTATGAGGTCACAACGCCCCCGTAGGCAGATCACAGACAATGATCTGTCACCTTGGTGACCAATGGAGAGTTATGATGTCACAATGCCCCCTTAGGGAGATCACAGACAATGGTCTGTCACCTGCGTGACCAGTGCAGACTTATGATGTCACAATGCCCACATAGGCAGATCAAAGACAATGGTCTGTCACCTCGGTGACCAATGCAGAGTTATGATGTCACTATGCCCTCGTAGGCAGGTCAAAGACAAGGGTGTGTCACCTGGGGACCAGTAAGGATTCATGATATCTCAATGCCCCCTTAGGCAGATCACATTCAAGGGCCTGTCACATGGGTGACCCGTGCAGTGTTTTGATGTCACAATGCCCCCTTAGCAGATCACAGACAAGGATCTGCCACCTGGGTGCCTCGTGCAGAGTTATGATGTCACAATGACCCCTTAGGCAGTTCACAGACAGGGGTCTGACACCTGGGTGACCAGTGCAGTGTTATGATGTCACAATGCCCCCTTAGGCAGATCACAGACAAGGGTCTGTCACCTGCATGACTAGTGCAGAGTTATAATGTCACAATGTCCCCTTAGGCAGTTTACAGACAAGGGTCTCTCACCTGGGTGTCCAGTGCAGGGTTATGATATCACAATTCCCCCTTAGGCGGATCACAGACAATGGTCTGTCACCTGGGAGACCAGTTCAGTGTTACGATGTCACATTGTCCCCTTAGGCAGAACACAGACCAGGGTCTGTCACCTGGGTGACAAGTGCAGAGTTATGATGTCACAATGCCCCCTTAGGCAGATCACAGACAAGGGTCTGTCACCTGGGTGACCAGTGCAGAGTTATGATGTTACAATGACAACTTAAGAAAATCAAAGGCAAGCGTTTGTCACCAGGGTGTCCCGTGCAGAATTATGATGTCACAATGCACCCTTTGGCAAATCACAGACAAGGGTCTGTCACCTGAGTGACCCGTGCTGAATTATGATGTCACAATACCCGCTTATGCAGATCACAGACAAGGGTCTGTCACCTGGGTGACCAGTGCAGAGTTGTGATGTCACTATGCCACCTTAGGCAGATCTCAGTCAATGGTAAGTCACCTGGGTTACCAGTGTACAGTTATGATGTCACAATGCCCCCTTAGGCACATCACAGACAAGGGTACGTCACCTGCGTTACCACTGTGCAGTTATGATGTCACAATGCCCTCTTAGGCAGATCACAGACAAGAGTCTGTCACCTCGGTGTCTAGTGAAGAGTTATTATGCAACAAGTCCCCCTTAGGCAGATCACAGAAAAGGGTCTGTCACTTGGGAGACGAGTGGCGAGTTATGAGGTCACAATGCCCCCTTAGGCAGATCACATACAAGGGGCTGCCACCTGGGTGCCACGTGCATAATTATGATGTCACAATGCCCCCTTGGGAAGATCACAGACAACTGTCTGTCACCTGGTTGACCAGTGCAGAGTTATGATGTCACAATGCCCCCCTAGGCAGATCACAGACAAGGGTCTCTCACCTTGGTGACGAGTGCAGAGTTATGAAGCCACAATTCCCCCTTAGGCAGATCACAGACAAAGGCCTGTCACCTCGGTGCCCAGTGCAGACTTATGATGCCACAATGCCCCCTTAGGGGGATCACAGAGAAGGGTCTGTCACCTGGGTGACCAATGCAGAGTTATGATGTCTCAATAGCCCCTTAGGCAGTTCACAGTGAAGGGTCTGTCACCTGGGTGAACAGTGCAAATTTATGATGTCACAAAGCCCCCTTAGGCAGATCACAGGCAATGGTCTGTCACCTTGGTGACCAATGCAGAGTTATGATGTCACAAAGCCCCCTTAGGCAGATCACTGACAAAGGCCTGTCACCTCGGTGCCCAGTGCAGACTTATGATGTCACAATGCCCCCTTAGGCAGATCACAGAGAAGGGTCTGTCACCTGGGTGACCAATGCAGAGTTATGATGTCACAGTGCACCCTTAGGCAGATCACATTCAAGGGCCTGTCACATGGGTGACTCGAGCAGAGTTATGATGTCAGAATGCCCCCTTAGGCAGATCACAGACAAGGGTGTGTCACCTCGGTGCCCAGTGCAGAGATATGATGTCACAATGCCCCCTTAAGCAGATCAAAGACAAGGTTCTGTCGCCTGGGTGACCAGTGCAGAGTTATGATGTCTCAATACCCCCTTAGGCAGATCACATTCAAGGGCTTGTCACATGGGTGACTCGAGCAGAGTTATGATGTCACAAGGCCCCTTAGGCAGATCACAGACAAGGGTATGTCACCTGGGTGCCCCGTGCAGAGTTATGATATGATAATGCCCCCTTAGACAGATCAAAGACAAGGGTCTGTCACCTGGCTGACCAGTGCAGAATTATGATGCCACAATGTCCCCTTAGGCAGATCAAAGACAAGGTTCTGTCACCTGGGTGTCCATTGCAGTGTTATGATGTCACAATGCCCCCTTAGGTAGATCACAAACAAGGGTCTGTCTCCTGGGTGACCACTGCAGAGTTACGATGTCACAATGCCCACTTAGGCAGATCAAAGACAACGGTCTGTCACCTCGGTGACCAATGCAGAGTTATGATGTCACAATGCCGCCTTAGGCAGATCAGAGACAAGGGTCTGTCACCTGCGGACCAGTGCAGAGTTATGATGTCTCAATGCCCCCTTAGGCAGATCACATTCAAGGGCCTGTCACTTGGGTGACCCGTGCTGAGTTTTGATGTCACAATGCCCCCTTAGGCAGATCACAGACAAGGGTCTACGACCTGGGTGACGAGTGGCGAGTTATGAGGTCATAATGCCCCCTTAGGCAGATTAAAGACAAGGGTCTGCCACCTGGGTGCCTCGTGCAGAATAATGATCTTTCAATGCCCCCTTGGCAGATCACAGACAATGGTCTGTCACCTGGATTACCAGCGCAGAGTTATGATGTCACAATGAACACTTAGGCAGTTTACAGACAGGGTTCTGTCACCTGGGTGACCAGTGCAGTGTTATGATGTCACAATGCCCCCTTAGGCACATCACAGTCAAGGGTCTGTCACCTGCGTGTCTAGTGCAGAGTTATGATGTCACAATGAACACGTAGGCAGTTCACAGACAGGGGTCTGTCACCTGGGTGACCAGTGCAGTGTTATGATGTCACAATGCCCCCTTAGGCACATCACAGACAAGGGTCTGTCACCTGCGTGTCTAGTGAGGAGTTATGATGTCACAATGCCCCCCTAGGCAGTTTACAGACAAGGGTCTCTCACCTGGGTGTCCAGTGCAGGGTTATGATATCACAATGCCCCCTTAGGGAGATCACAGGCAATGGTGTGTCACCTTTGTGACCAGTGCAGAGTTATGATGTCACAATGCCCCCTTAGGAAGATCAAAGACAAGGGTCTGTCACCTGGGAGACCAGTGCAGAGTTATGATGTCACAATGACCACTCAAGAAGATCAAAGACAAGGGGATATCACCAGGGTGACCCGTGCAGAATTATGATTTCACAATGCACCCACTGGCAGATCACAGACAAGGGTCTGTCGCCTGGGGGACCCGTGCAGGGTTATGATGTCGCAATGCCCCTTATGCAGATCACAGACAAGGGTCTCTCACCTGGGTGACCAGTGCAGGGTTTTGATGTCACAATGCCCCCTTAGGCAGTTCACAGACTAGGGTCTGTCACCTGGGTGACCAGTGCAGAGTTGTGATGTCACAATACCACCTTAGCAGATCACAGTCAAGGGTACATCACCTGGGTTACCATTGCTCAGTTATGATGTCTCAATGCCCCCTTAGGGACATCACAGACAAGGGTACGTCACCTGGGTTACCAGTGCACAGTTATGATGTCACAATGCCCTCTTTGGCAGATCACAGACAAGGGTCTGTCACCTCGGTGACTAGTGAAGAGTTATGATGCAACAATGCCCCCTTAGGCAGATTACAGAAAAGGGTCTGTCACCTGGGTGACTAGTGGCGAGTTATGAGGTCATAATGCCGCCTCAGGCAGATCACAGACAAGGGTCGGTCACCTGGGTAACCAGTGCAGAGTTATGATATCACAATGCCCACTTAGGCAGATAGTGGACAAGTGTCTGTAACCAGGCTGACCAGTGCAGAGTTATGATGTCACAATACCCCATTAGGCCAATCACAGAAAGGGGTCTGTCACCTGGGTGACCACTGCAGAGTTGTGATGTCACAATGCCCTCTTAGGCAGATGATAGACAAGGGTCTGTCACCTGGGAGACCAGTGAAGAGTTATGATGTCACAATGAACCCTTAAGCAGATCACTTTCAACGGCCTGTCACGTGGGTGACACGTGCAGAGTTATGATGTCACAATGACCACTCAAGAAGATCAAAGACAAGGGAATGTCACCAGGGTGACAAGTGCAGAATTATGATTTCACAATGCACCCTTTGGCAGATCACAGACAAGGGGCTGTCACCAGGGCGACGAGTGGCGAGTTATGAGGTCACAATGCCCCCTTAGGCAGATCACATACAAGGAGCTGCCACCTGGGTGCCTCGTGCATAGTTATGATGTCACAATGCCCCCTTGGGAAGATCACAGACAAAGGTCTGTCACCTGGGTGACCAGAGCAGAGTTATGATGTCACAATGCCCCCTTAGGCAGATAACAGACAAGGGTCTGTCACCTGGGTGAGTAGTGCAGAGTTATGAAGTCACAATGCCCCCTTAGGCAGATCACAGACTAGGGCCTGCCACCTGGATGACCAGTGCAGAGTTATGATGTCACTATGCCCCATTGGGTAGATCACAGACAAGGGTCTGTCACCTGGGAGACCAGTGCAGAGTTATGATGTCACAATGCCCCCTTAGGCAGTTCACAGAGAAGGGTCTGTCACCTGGGTGAACAGTGCAAATTTATGATGTCACAAAGACCCCTAAGGGAGATCACAGGCAATGGTCTGTCACCTTGGTGACCAATGCAGAGTTATGATGTCACAATGCCCCCCTAGGCAGATCACAGACAAGGGACTCTCACTTTGGTGACGAGTGAAGACTTATGAAGTCACAATTCCCCCTTAGGCAGATCACAGACAAAGGCCTGTAACCTCGGTGCCCAGTGAAGACTTATGATGTCACAATGCCCCCTTAGGCAGATCACAGAGAAGGGTCTGTCACCTGGGTGGCCAATGCAGATTTACGATGTCACAATGCACCCTTAGGCAGATCACATTCAAGGGCCTGTCACATGGGTGACTCGAGCAGAGTTATGATGTCACAATGCCCCCTTAGGCAGATCACAGACAAGGGTCTGTCACCTGGGTGCCCAGTGCAGAGATATGATGTAACAATGCCCTCTTAAGCAGATCAAAGACAAGGATCTGTCACCTGGGTGACCAGTGCAGAGTTCTGATATCTCAATACGCCCTTAGGGAGATCACATACAAAGGCCTGTCACATGGGTGACCCGTGCAGAGTTATGATGTCACAATGCCCCCTTAAGCAGATCAAAGACAAGTTTCTGTCACCTGGGTGACCAGTGCAGAGTTATGATGTCTCAATACCCCCTTAGGCAGATCACATTCAAGGGCCTGTCACATGGGTGACTCGAGCAGAGTTATGATGTCACAATGCCCCCTTAGGCAGATCACAGACAAGGGTATTTCACCTGGGTGCCCCGTGCAGAGTTATGATGTGACAATGCCCCTTAGACAGATCAAAGACAAGGGTCTGTCACCTGGCTGACCAGTGCAGAGTTATGATGCCACAATGTCCCCTTAGGCAGATCAAAGACAAGGTTCTGTCACCTGGGTGTCCATTGCAGTGTTATGATGTCACAATGCCCCCTTAGGTAGATCACAAACAAGGGTCTGTCTCCTGGGTGACCAGTGCAGTGTTACGATGTCACAATGCCCACTTAGGCAGATCAAAGACAACTTTCTGTCACCTCGGTGACCAATGCAGAGTTATGATGTCACAATGCCCCCTTAGGCAGATCACTTTCAACGGTCTGTCACCTGCGGACCAGTGCAGAGTTATGATGTTACAATGCCCCCTTAGGCAGATCGTAGACAAGGGTCTACGACCTGGGTGACGAGTGGCGAGTTATGAGGTCATAATGCCCCCTTAGGCAGATCACAGACAACGGTCGGTCACCTGGGTAATCAGTGCAGAGTTATGATGTCACAATGCCCACTTAGGCAGATAGTGGACAAGTGTCTGTAACCAGGCTGACCAGTGCAGAGTTATGATGTCACAATGCCCACTTAGGCAGATAGTGGACAAATGTCTGTAACCAGGCTGACCAGTGCAGAGTTATGATGTCACAATACCCCATTAGGCCGATCACAGTAAGGGGTCTGTCACCTGGCTGACCATTGCAGAGTTATGATGTCACAATGCCCCCTTAGGCAGATCACAGACAAGGCTCTTTCACCTGGGTCACCAGTGCAGAATTATGAAGTCACAATGCCCCCTTAGGCATATCACAGACAAGGGCCTGTCACCTGGGTGCCCAGTGCAGACTTATGATGTCACAATGCCCCCTTAGGCAGATCACAGACAAGGGTCTGTCACCTGGGTGACCAGTGCAGAGTTATGATGTCACAATGACCCCTTAAGCAGATCACTTTCAAGGGCCTGTCAGGTGAGTGACAAGTGCAGAGTTATGATGTCACAACGCCCCATTTGGCAGATAACAGACAAGGGTCTGTTACCTGGGTGAGCAGTGCAGAGTTATGAAGTCACAATGCCCACTTAGGCAGATCACAGACTAGGGCCTGTCACCTGGATGACCAGTGCAGAATTATGATGTCACTATGCCCCATTAGGTAGATCACAGACAAGGGTCTGTCACCTGGGAGACCAGTGCAGAGTTATGATGTCACAATGCCCCCATAGGCAGTTCACAGTAAAGGGTCTGTCACCTGGGTGAACAGTGCAAATTTATGATGTCACAAAGCCCCCTTAGGCAGATCACAGGCAATGGTCTGTCACCTTGGTGACCAATGCAGAGTTATGATGTCACAAAGCCCCCTTAGGCAGATCACTGACAAAGGCCTGTCACCTCGGTGCCCAGTGCAGACTTATGATGTCACAATGCCCCCTTAGGCAGATCACAGAGAAGGGTCTGTCACCTGGGTGACCAATGCAGAGTTATGATGTCACAGTGCACCCTTAGGCAGATCACATTCAAGGGCCTGTCACATGGGTGACTCGAGCAGAGTTATGATGTCAGAATGCCCCCTTAGGCAGATCACAGACAAGGGTGTGTCACCTCGGTGCCCAGTGCAGAGATATGATGTCACAATGCCCCCTTAAGAAGATCAAAGACAAGGTTCTGTCGCCTGGGTGACCAGTGCAGAGTTATGATGTCTCAATATCCCCTTAGGCAGATCACATTCAAGGGCTTGTCACATGGGTGACTCGAGCAGAGTTATGATGTCACAAGGCCTCTTAGGCAGATCACAGACAAGGGTATGTCACCTGGGTGCCCCGTGCAGAGTTATGATATGATAATGCCCCCTTAGACAGATCAAAGACAAGGGTCTGTCACCTGGCTGACCAGTGCAGAATTATGATGCCACAATGTCCCCTTAGGCAGATCAAAGACAAGGTTCTGTCACCTGGGTGTCCATTGCAGTGTTGTGATGTCACAATGCCCCCTTAGGTAGATCACAAACAAGGGTCTGTCTCCTGGGTGACCACTGCAGAGTTACGATGTCACAATGCCCACTTAGGCAGATCAAAGACAATGGTCTGTCACCTCGGTGACCAATGCAGAGTTATGATGTCACAATGCCGCCTTAGGCAGATCAGAGACAAGGGTCTGTCACCTGCGGACCAGTGCAGAGTTATGATGTCTCAATGCCCCCTTAGGCAGATCACATTCAAGGGCCTGTCACTTGGGTGACCCGTGCTGAGTTTTGATGTCACAAAGCCCCCTTAGGCAGATCACAGACAAGGGTCTACGACCTGGGTGACGAGTGGCGAGTTATGAGGTCATAATGCCCCCTTAGGCAGATCACAGACAAGGGTCGGTCACCTGGGTAACCAGTGCAGAGTTATGATGTCACAATGCCCCCTTAGGCAGATAGTGGACAAGTGTCTGTAACCAGGCTGACCAGTGCAGAGTTATGATGTCACAATGCCCCCTTAGGCAGATGACAGACAAGGGTCTTTCACCTGTGTGACCAGTGCAGAGTTGTGAAGTCACAATGATCACTTAGGCAGATCAGAGACAAGCGCCTGTCACCTGGGTGACCAGTGCAGTGTTATGATGCCACAATGCCCCCTGAGGCAGATCACAGACAAGGGTCTGACACCTGGGTGACCAGTACAGAGTTATGATGTCATATTGCCTCCTTAAGCAGATCACAGACAAGGTTCTGTCACCTGGGTGACCAGTGCAGAGTTATGATGTCACAGTGCCCCTTAGGCAGATCACAGACAAGGGTCTGTCACCTGTGTGACCAGTGCAAAGTTATGATGTCACAATGCACACTTAGGCAGATGAGAGTTAAGGGTCTGTCACCTGGGTGACCAGTGCAGTGTTATGATGTCACAATGCCCCTTAGGCACATCACTGACAAGGGTCTGTCACCTGTGTGACTATTGCAGGGTTATGATGTCACAATGCCCCCTTAGGCAGTTTACAGAGAAGGGTGTCTCAGCTGGGTGTCCAGCGCAGAGTTATGATATCACAATGCCCCCTTAGGCAGATCACAGGCAATGGTCTGTCACCTTGGTGACCAATGGAGAGTTATGATGTCACAATGCCTCCTTAGGCAGATCACAGACAATGGTCTGTCACCTGCGTGACCAGTGCAGAGTTATGATGTCACAATGCCCCCTTAGGCAGTTCACAGAGAAGGGTCTGCCACTTGGGTGAACAGCGCAAATTTATGATGTCACAACGCCCCCTTAGGGAGATCACAGGCAATGGTCTGTCACCTTGGTGACCAATGCAGAGTTATGATGACACAATGCCCCCCTAGGCAGATCACAGACAAGTGTCTCTCAACTTGGTGACGAGTGCAGAGTTATGAAGTCACAATTCCCCCTTAGGCAGATCACAGACAAATGCCTGTCACCTCGGTGCCCAGTGCAGACTTATGATGTCACAATGCCCCCTTAGGCAGATCACAGAGAAGGGTCTGTCACCTGGGTGACCAATGCAGAGTTATGATGTCACAATGCCCCCTTAGACAGATCACAGACAAGGGTCTGTCACCTCGGTGCCCAGTGCAGAGATCTAATGTCACAATGTCCCCTTAAGCAGATCAAAGAGAAGGGTCTGTCACCTGGGTGACCAGTGCAGAGTTATGATATCTCAATGCCCCCTTAGGCAGATCACATACAAGGGCCTGTCACATGGGTGACCTGTGCAGAGTTATGATGTCACAATGGCCCCTTAAGCAGATCAAAGACAAGGTTCTGTCACCTGGGTGACCAGTGCAGAGTTATGATGTCACAATGCCCCCTTAGGCGGATCACACACAAGGGTCTGTCACCTGGGTGACCAATGTAGAGTTATGATGTCACAATGCACCCTTAGGCAGATCACATTCAAGGGCCTGTCACATGGGTGACTCGAGCAGAGTTATGATGTCACAATGCCCCCTTAGGCAGATCACAGACAAGGGTCTGTCACCTCGGTGCCCAGTGCAGAGATATGATGTAACAATGCCCCCTTAAGCGGATCTAAGACAAGGGTCTCTCACCTGGCTGACCGGTGCAGAGTTATGATGCCACAATGTCCCCTTAGGCAGATCAAAGACAAGGTTCTGTCACCTGGGTGTCCATTGCAGTGTCATTTTGTTACAATGCCCTCTTAGGTAGATCAGAAACAAGGGTCTGTCTCCTGGGTGAGCAGTGCAGAGTTACAATGTCACAATGCCCACTTAGGCAGATCAAAGACAACGGTCTGTCACCTCGGTGACCAATGCAGAGTTATGATGTCACAATGCCCCCTTAGGCAGATCACTGACAAAGGCCTGTCACCTCGGTGCCCAGTGCAGACTTATGATGTCACAATGCCCCCTTAGGCAGATCACAGAGAAGGGTCTGTCACCTGGGTGACCAATGCAGAGTTATGATGTCACAGTGCACCCTTAGGCAGATCACATTCAAGGGCCTGTCACATGGGTGACTCGAGCAGAGTTATGATGTCAGAATGCCCCCTTAGGCAGATCACAGACAAGGGTGTGTCACCTCGGTGCCCAGTGCAGAGATATGATGTCACAATGCCCCCTTAAGAAGATCAAAGACAAGGTTCTGTCGCCTGGGTGACCAGTGCAGAGTTATGATGTCTCAATATCCCCTTAGGCAGATCACATTCAAGGGCTTGTCACATGGGTGACTCGAGCAGAGTTATGATGTCACAAGGCCTCTTAGGCAGATCACAGACAAGGGTATGTCACCTGGGTGCCCCGTGCAGAGTTATGATATGATAATGCCCCCTTAGACAGATCAAAGACAAGGGTCTGTCACCTGGCTGACCAGTGCAGAATTATGATGCCACAATGTCCCCTTAGGCAGATCAAAGACAAGGTTCTGTCACCTGGGTGTCCATTGCAGTGTTGTGATGTCACAATGCCCCCTTAGGTAGATCACAAACAAGGGTCTGTCTCCTGGGTGACCACTGCAGAGTTACGATGTCACAATGCCCACTTAGGCAGATCAAAGACAATGGTCTGTCACCTCGGTGACCAATGCAGAGTTATGATGTCACAATGCCGCCTTAGGCAGATCAGAGACAAGGGTCTGTCACCTGCGGACCAGTGCAGAGTTATGATGTCTCAATGCCCCCTTAGGCAGATCACATTCAAGGGCCTGTCACTTGGGTGACCCGTGCTGAGTTTTGATGTCACAAAGCCCCCTTAGGCAGATCACAGACAAGGGTCTACGACCTGGGTGACGAGTGGCGAGTTATGAGGTCATAATGCCCCCTTAGGCAGATCACAGACAAGGGTCGGTCACCTGGGTAACCAGTGCAGAGTTATGATGTCACAATGCCCCCTTAGGCAGATAGTGGACAAGTGTCTGTAACCAGGCTGACCAGTGCAGAGTTATGATGTCACAATGCCCCCTTAGGCAGATGACAGACAAGGGTCTTTCACCTGTGTGACCAGTGCAGAGTTGTGAAGTCACAATGATCACTTAGGCAGATCAGAGACAAGCGCCTGTCACCTGGGTGACCAGTGCAGTGTTATGATGCCACAATGCCCCCTGAGGCAGATCACAGACAAGGGTCTGACACCTGGGTGACCAGTACAGAGTTATGATGTCATATTGCCTCCTTAAGCAGATCACAGACAAGGTTCTGTCACCTGGGTGACCAGTGCAGAGTTATGATGTCACAGTGCCCCTTAGGCAGATCACAGACAAGGGTCTGTCACCTGTGTGACCAGTGCAAAGTTATGATGTCACAATGCACACTTAGGCAGATGAGAGTTAAGGGTCTGTCACCTGGGTGACCAGTGCAGTGTTATGATGTCACAATGCCCCTTAGGCACATCACTGACAAGGGTCTGTCACCTGTGTGACTATTGCAGGGTTATGATGTCACAATGCCCCCTTAGGCAGTTTACAGAGAAGGGTGTCTCAGCTGGGTGTCCAGCGCAGAGTTATGATATCACAATGCCCCCTTAGGCAGATCACAGGCAATGGTCTGTCACCTTGGTGACCAATGGAGAGTTATGATGTCACAATGCCTCCTTAGGCAGATCACAGACAATGGTCTGTCACCTGCGTGACCAGTGCAGAGTTATGATGTCACAATGCCCCCTTAGGCAGTTCACAGAGAAGGGTCTGCCACTTGGGTGAACAGCGCAAATTTATGATGTCACAACGCCCCCTTAGGGAGATCACAGGCAATGGTCTGTCACCTTGGTGACCAATGCAGAGTTATGATGACACAATGCCCCCCTAGGCAGATCACAGACAAGTGTCTCTCAACTTGGTGACGAGTGCAGAGTTATGAAGTCACAATTCCCCCTTAGGCAGATCACAGACAAATGCCTGTCACCTCGGTGCCCAGTGCAGACTTATGATGTCACAATGCCCCCTTAGGCAGATCACAGAGAAGGGTCTGTCACCTGGGTGACCAATGCAGAGTTATGATGTCACAATGCCCCCTTAGACAGATCACAGACAAGGGTCTGTCACCTCGGTGCCCAGTGCAGAGATCTAATGTCACAATGTCCCCTTAAGCAGATCAAAGAGAAGGGTCTGTCACCTGGGTGACCAGTGCAGAGTTATGATATCTCAATGCCCCCTTAGGCAGATCACATACAAGGGCCTGTCACATGGGTGACCTGTGCAGAGTTATGATGTCACAATGGCCCCTTAAGCAGATCAAAGACAAGGTTCTGTCACCTGGGTGACCAGTGCAGAGTTATGATGTCACAATGCCCCCTTAGGCGGATCACACACAAGGGTCTGTCACCTGGGTGACCAATGTAGAGTTATGATGTCACAATGCACCCTTAGGCAGATCACATTCAAGGGCCTGTCACATGGGTGACTCGAGCAGAGTTATGATGTCACAATGCCCCCTTAGGCAGATCACAGACAAGGGTCTGTCACCTCGGTGCCCAGTGCAGAGATATGATGTAACAATGCCCCCTTAAGCGGATCTAAGACAAGGGTCTCTCACCTGGCTGACCGGTGCAGAGTTATGATGCCACAATGTCCCCTTAGGCAGATCAAAGACAAGGTTCTGTCACCTGGGTGTCCATTGCAGTGTCATTTTGTTACAATGCCCTCTTAGGTAGATCAGAAACAAGGGTCTGTCTCCTGGGTGAGCAGTGCAGAGTTACAATGTCACAATGCCCACTTAGGCAGATCAAAGACAACGGTCTGTCACCTCGGTGACCAATGCAGAGTTATGATGTCACAATGCCCCCTTAGGCAGATCACTTTCAAGGGCCTGTCACTTGGGTGACCCGTGCTCAGTTTTGATGTCACAATGCCCCCTTAGGCAGATCACAGACAAGGGTCTACGACCTGGGTGACGAGTGGCGAGTTATGAGGTCATAATGCCCCCTTAGGCAGATCACAGACAAGGGTCGGTCACCTGGGCAACTAGTGCAGAGTTATGATGTCACAATGCCCCCTTAGGCAGATAGTGGACAAGTGTCTTTAAGCAGGCTGACCAGTGCAGAGTTATGATGTCACAATAACCCATTAGGCCGATCACAGAAAGGGGTCTGTCACCTGGCTGACCATTGCAGAGTTATAATGACACAATGCCCCCTTAGGCAGATCACAGACAAGGCTCTTTCTCCTGGGTGACCAGTGCAGAGTTATGAAGTCACAATGCCCCCTTAGGCATATCACAGACAAGGGCTTGTCACCTGGGTTCCCAGTGCAGACTTATGATGTCACAATACCCCCTTAGGCAGATCACAGACAAGGGTCTGTCACCTGGGTGACCAGTGCAGAGTTATGAGGTCACAAAGACCGCTTAAGCAGATCACTTTCAAGGGCCTGTCACGTGGGTGACACATGCAGAGTTATGATGTCACAATGCCCCTTAGGCAGATCAAAGTCAAGGGTCTGTCACCTGGGTGACCAGTGCAGAATTATCATTTCAGAATGCCCCCTTAGGCAGTTCACAGACAAGGGTCTGTCACCTGTGTGACCAGTGCAGAGTTATGATGTCACAATGCCCCCTTAGGCAGATCACAGACCAGGGTCTTTCACCTGGGTGAGCAGTGCAGAGTTGTGATGTCACAATGCCCCCTTAGGCAGATCACAGAGAAGGTTCTGCCACCTGGGTGCCTCGTGCAGTGTTATGATGTCATAATGCCCCCTTAGGCAGATCACAGACAAGGGTCTGTCACCTGGGTGACCAGTTCAGAGTTATGATGTCACAATGACCCCTTAGGCAGTTCACAGACAGGGGTCTGTCACCTGGGTGACTAGTGCATTGAAATGATGTCTCAATGCCCCCTTAGGCAGATCACAGACAAGGCTCTGTCACCTGCGTGACTGGTGACGACTTATAATGTCACAATGCCCCCTTAGGCTGATCACAGACAAGGGTCTGTCAGATGGGTGAATACTGCAGAGTTATGTTGTCACAAAGACCACTTAAGAAGATCAAAGACAAGGGTATGTCACCAGGGTGACCCGTGCAGAATTATGATGTCACAATTCACCCTTTGGCAGATCACAGACAAGGCTCTGTCACCTGGGTGACCCGTGCAGAGTTATAATGTCACAATGCCCCCTTATGCAGATCACAGACAAGGGTCTCTCCCCTGTTTGACAAGTGGCGACTTATGAGGTCACAATGCCCCCTTAGGCAGATCACAGTCAAGGGTACGTCACCTGGGTTACCAGTGCACAGTTATGATGTCACAATGCCCTCTTAGGCATATCACAGACAAGGGTCTGTCACCTCGGTGACTAGTGAAGAGTTATGATGCAACAATGCCCCTTAGGCAGATCACAGAAAAGGGTCTGTCACCTGGGTGACGAGTGGCGACTTATGAGGTCACAATCCAACCTTAGGCAGATCACAGACAAGGGTCGGTCACCTGGGTAACCAGTGCAGAGTTATGATATCACAATGCCCCCTTAGGCAGATAGTGGAAAAGGGTCTGTAACCAGGCTGACCATTGCAGAGTTTTGATGTCACAATGCCCCCTTAGGCCGATCAAAGGCAAGGGTCTTTCACCTGGGTGACCAGTGCAGAGTTATGAAGTCACAAGGCCCCCTAAGGCAGATCACAGACAATGGTCTGTCACCTTGGTGACCAATGCAGAGTTATGATGTCACAATGCCCCTTAGGCAGATCACAGACAGTCGTCTATCACCTGCGTGATCAGTGCAGAGTTATGATGTCACAATACCCCCTTAGGCAGATCACAGACAAGGGTCTGTCACCTCGGAGACCAGTGTAGAAATATGATGTCACAATGCCCCGTTAGGCAGATCACATCAAGGGTCTGTCACCTGGGTGTCCAGTGCAGGGTTATGATGTCACAATGGCCCCTTAGGCAGATAACAGAGAAGAGTCTGCCACCAGCGTGACAAGTGCAGAGTTATGATGTCACAATACCCCCTTAGGCAGATCACAGACAAGGGTCTGTCACCTGAGTGACCCGTGCAGAGTTATGATATCACAATGCCCCCTTAGCAGATCACAGACAAGGGTCTGTCACCTTGGGGACCCATGCCGTGTTATAATGTCACAATGCCCCCTTAGGCAGTTCTCAGACACGGGTCTGTCACCTGGGTGACCCGTGCTGAGATATGATCTCACAATGCCCCCTTACGCATATCACAGACAAGGGTCTGACACCTGGGAGACTCGTGCAGAGTTATGATGTCACAATGCCCCCTTAGCCAGATCACAAACAAGGGTCTGTCTCCTGGGTGACCAGTGCAGAGTTATTATGTCACAATGCCCACTTAGGCAGATCAAAGACAAGGGTCCATCCCCTCGGTGATCAATGCAGAGTTCTGATGTCACAATGCCCCCTAAGGCAGATCAAAGACAAGGGCCTGTCAGCTGGGTACCAGTGCAGAGTTATGATGTCTCAGTGCTCCCTTAGGCAGATCACATTCAAGGGCTTGTAACATGGGTGACGCGTGCAGAGTTTTGATGTCACAATTCCCCCATAGGCAGATCAGAGAAAAGGGTCTGCCACCTGGGTGCCTCTTGCACAATTATGATGTCACAATGCCCCCTTGGGCAGATCAGAGACAAGGGTCGGTTACCTCGGTGACCAGTGTAGAAATATGATGTCACAATGCCCCGTTAGGCAGATCACAGACAAGGGTCTGTCACCTGGGTGACCCGGGCAGAGTTATGATGTCACAATGGCCCCTTAGGCAGATAACAGAGAAGGGTCTGTCACAAGGGATACCAGTTCAGGGTTATGATGTCACAATGCCCCCTTAGGAAGATCACAGACTAGGTTCTGTCACCAGGGCGACGAGTGCAGAGTTATGATGTCACAATGCCCCGTTAGGCAGATCACCGACAAGGGCCTGTCACCTGGGTGCCCTGTGCAGAGTTATGATGTTACAATGCCCCCTTAGGCAGATCACAGACAAGGGCCTGTCAACCGGGTGACCGATGCAGAGTTATGATGTCACAATGCCCCCTTGGGAAGATCAGAGACAAGGGTCTGTCACCCGGCTGACCCGTGCAGAGTTATGATGTCACAATGACCCCTTAGGTAGATGACAGACAAGGGTCTGTCACCAGGGTGAGCAGTGCACGGTTATAATGTCACAATGCCCCCCTAGGCGGATCACAGACAAGAGTCTCTCACCTGGGTGACGAGTGCAGAGTTATGATGTCACAATTCCCCATTAGGCAGATCACAGAAAAAGGCCTGTCACCTGGGTGCCCAGTGCAGACTTATGATGTCACAATGCCCCCTTAGGCAGATCACAGAGAAGGGTCTGTCACCTGGGTGACCAATGCAGAGTAATGATGTCACAATTCCCCCTCACGCAGATCACATACAAGGGCCTGTCACATGGGTGACTCGAGCCGAGTTATGATGTCACAATGCCCCCTTAGGCAGATCACAGACAAGGGTCTGTCACCTGGGTGGCCAGTACAGAGTTGTGGTGTCACAATGCACACTTAGGCAGATCACAGACAAGGGCCTGTCACCTGGATGCCCAGTGCAGAGTTATGATGTCACAATGCCCCCTTAGGTAGATCATATGTAAGGGTCTGTAACCATGGTGACCAGTGCAGAGTTATGGTGTCACAATGCCCCCTTAGGCAGACCACAGACAAGGGTCTGTCACCTGGGTGACCAGTGCATTGTTATGATGTCACAGTGCCCCCTTAGGCAGATCACAGACAAGGGTCTCTCACCTGGGTGATGAGTGCAGAGTTATGATGTCACAATGCCCCATTTAGGCAGATAACAGACAAGGGCCTGTCACCTGGGTGCCCCGTGCAGAGTTATGATGTCACAATACCCCCTTGGGAAGATCACTGAAAAGGGCCTGTCACCTGGGTGCCAAGTGCAGAGTTATGATGTCACAATACCTCTTCAGTCAGATCACAGACAAGGGCCTGTCATCTGGGTGCCCAGTGCAGAGTAATGATGTCACAATGTCCCCTTAGGCAGATGACAAACAAGGGCCTGTCACGTGGGTGACCTGTGCAGAGTTATGAATTCACGATGCCACCTTAGACAGATCACAGACAAGGGCCTGTCACCTGGGTGACCAGTGCAGAGTTAGGTTGTCACAATGCCCCTTAGGCAGATCACAGACAAGGGTCTGTGACCTGGGGGACAAGTACAGAGTAATGATGTCACAATGCCCCCTTAGGCAGTTCACAGAGAAGGGTCTGTCACCTGGGTGACCAGTGCAGATTTATGATTTCATAATGCCCTCTTAGGCAGATCACAGACAAGGGCCTGTCACCTGTGTGTCCGGTGCAGAGCTATGATGTTGCAATGCCCCCTTAGGCAGCTTACAAACAAGGGACTGTCACGTGGATGACCAGTGCAGAGTTGTGATATCACAATACCAATTTAGTCAGATCACTGTCAAGAGTACGTCACCTGGGTTACCAGTGCTCAGTTATGATGTCACCATGCCCCCTTAGGCGGATCACAGGAGGTTTCTGTCACCTGGGTGACCAATGCAGAGTTATGATGTCACAATGCCCCATAGGCAGATCACATTCAAGGGCCTGTCACATGGGTGACTGGAGCAGACTTATGATGTCACAATGCCCCTTACGCAGATCACAGACAAGAGTCTGTCACCTGGGTGACCCGTGCAGTTATGATGTAACAATGCCCCCTTAGACCAATCAAAGACAAGGCTCTCTCACCTGGCTGACCAGTGCAGAGTTATGATGTCACAATGCCCCCTTAGGCAGATCAAAGACAAGGATCTGTCACCTGGGTGTCCATTGCAGAGTTATGATGTCACAATGCCCCCTTAGGGAGATCACAGACAAGGATCTGTCACCTAGGTGACCAGTGCACAGTTGTGATGTCACAATGCCCCCTTAGGCAGTTCACAGTGAAGGGTCTGTCACCTGGATGACCAGGGCAGATTTATGATGTCACAACGCCCCCTTTGGCAGATCACAGACAGTGGTCTGTCACCTTGGTGAACAATGTTGAGTTATGATGTCACAATGCCCCCTTAGGCAGATAACAGACAAGGGTCTGTCACCAGGGTGAGCAGTGCAGGGTTATAATGTCACAATGCCTCCCTAGTCAGATCACAGACAAGATTCTCTCACCTGGGTGACGAGTGCAGAGTTATGAAGTCACAATTCCCCCTTAGGCAGATCACAGACAAAGTCCTGTCACCTGGGTGCCCAGTGCAGATTTATGATGTCACAATGCTCCCTTAGGCAGATCACAGAGAGGTGTCTGTCACCCGCGTAGCAAATGCAGAGTTATGATGTCACAATGCCCCTTTAGGCAGATCACATTCAGGGGCCTGTCACATGGGTGACTCAAGCCGAGTTATGATGTCACAATGCCCCCTTAGGCAGATCACAGACAAGGGTTTATCACCTGGGTGCCCTGTGCCGAGTTATGATGTGACAATGCCCCCTTAGACAGATCAAAGACAAGGGTCTGTCACCTGGCTGACCAGTGCAGAGTTATGATGTCACAATGCCCCCTTAAGCAGATCAAAGACAAGGATCTGTCACCTGGGTGTTCATTGCAGTGTTATGATGTCACAATGCCCCCTTAGGCAGATCAGAAACAAGGGTCTGTCTCCTGGGTGACCAGTGCAGAGTTATGATGTCACAATGCCCACTTAGGCAGATCAAAGTCAATGGTCAGTCACCTCGGTGACCAATGCAGAGTTATGATGTCACAATGCCCCCTTAGGCAAATCAACGACAAGGGTCTTTCACCTGGGGACCAGTGCAGAGTTATGATGTCTCAATGCCGCCTTAGGCAGATAGTGGACAAGGGTCTGTAACCAGGCTGACCAGTGCAGAGTTATGATGTCACAATACCCCATTAGGCCGATCACAGAAAAGGTCCTGTCACCTGGGTGACCATTGCAGAGTTACGATGTCACAATGTCCCCTTAGGCAGATCACAGACAAGGGTCTTTCACCAGGGTGACCAGTGCAGAGTTATGATGTCACAATGAACCCTTAAGCAGATCACTTTCAAGGGCCTGTCACGTGGGTGACACGTGCAGAGTTATGATGTCACAATGTCCCCTTACACATATAACAGACAAGGGTGTGTCACCTCGGTACCCCGTGCAGAGTTATGATGTCACAATGCCCCCTTAGGCAGATCAAAGGCAAGGGTCTGTCACCTGGGAGACCTGTGCAGAATTACAATGGCACAAGGACCCCTTAGGCAGTTCACAGAGAAAGGTGTGTCACCTTGGTGACCAGTGGAGAGTTACGATGTCACAATGCCTCCTTAGGCAGATCACAGACAAGTGTCTGTCACCTGGCTGACCCGTGAAGGGTTATGATGTCACAATGCCCCCTTAGGCAGATCACAGAGAAGGGTCTGTCACCTGGGTGACCATTGCAGATTTATGATGTCACAACGCCCCCTTAGGCAGATCACAGACAATGGTCTGTCACCTTTTTGACCAATGCAGGGTTATGGTGTCACAATGCCCAATTAGGCAGATCACAGACAATGGTCTGTCACCTGCGTGACCAGGGCAGATTTATGATGTCACAATAATCCCTTAGGCGGATCACAGACAAGGGTCGGTCACCTTGGTGATGAGTGTAGAGGTATGATGTCACAATGTCCCGTTAGGCAGATCGCAGACAAGGGTCTGTCACCTGGGTGACCCGGGCAGAGTTATGATGTCAAAATGGCCCCTTAGGCAGATAACAGAAAAGGATCTGTCACCATGGTGACCAGTGCAGAGTTATGATTTCACAATACCCCCTTAGGCAGATCACAGACAGGGGTCTGTCACCTGGGTGACCCGTGCAGAGTTATGATGTCACAATGCCCCCTTAGGCAGATCACAGACAAGGGTCTGTCACCTGGGGGACCCGTGCAGTGTTATAATGTCACAATGCCCCCTTAGGCAGTTCTCAGACAACGGTCTGTGACCTGGGTGAACAGTGCAGATTTATGATGTCACAAAGCCCTCTTAGGCAGATCAAAGACAATGGTCTGTCAACTTGGTGACCAATGCAGAGTTATGGTGTCACAATGCCCCCTTAGGCAGATCACATACAACGGTCTCTCACCTGCGTGACCAGTGCAGAATTATGATGTCACAATGCCCCCTTAGGAAGATCACAGACAAGGGTCTGTCACCAGGGTGAGCAGTGCAGGGTTATAATGTCACAATGCCCTCCTAGGCAGATCACAGACAAGGGTCTCTCACCTGGGTGACGAGTGCAGAGTCATGAAGTCACAATTCCCACTTAGGCAGATCACAGACAAAGGCCTGTCACCTGGGGCCCCAGTGCAGACTTATGATGTCACAATGCCCCATTAGGCAGATCACAGGGAGGGGTCTGTCACCTAGGGGACCAATGCAGATTTATGATGTCACAATGACCCCTTAGGCAGATCACATTCAAGGGCCTGTCACATGGGTGACTCGAGCAGAGTTATGATGACACAATGCCCCCTTAGGCAGATCAAAGACAAGGATCTGTCACCTGGGTGTCCATTGCAGAGTTATGATGTCAGAAAGCCCCATTAGGCAGATCACAGAGAAGGGCCTGTCACCTGGGTGACCAGTGCAGAGTTATGATGTCACAATTACCCCTTAGGCAGATCACAGACAAGGGTCTGTCACCTGGGTGAGCAGTGCAGAGTTTTGATATCACAATGTCCCCTTAGGGGGTTCACAGACAAGGGTCTGTGACCTGGGAGACCAGTGCAGAGTTGTGATGTTACAATGCCCCCTTAGGCAGATCACAGACAAGGGTATGTCACCTGGGGTACCTATGAAGTGTTATAATGTCACAATGCCCCCTTAGGCAGTTCTCAGACAAGGGTCTGTCACGTGGTTGAACAGTGCAGATTTATGATGTTACAACGCCCCCTTAGGCAGATCAAACACAACGGTCTGTCAACTTGGTGACCAATGCAGAGTTATGGTGTCACAATGCCCCCTTAGGCAGATCACAGTCAAGCATACGTCACCTGGGTTACCAGTGCTCAGTTATGATGTCACAATGTCCCCTAAGGCACATCACAGACAAGGGTATGTAACCTGCGTTACCAGTGCACAGTTATGATGTCACAATGCCCCCTTAGGCAGATCACATTCAAGGGCCTGTCACATGGGTGACCTGTGTTGTGTTTTGATGTCACAATGCCCCCTTAGGCAGATCACACACAAGGGTCTGCCACCTTGTTGCCTCGTGCATAGTTATGATGTCACAATGCCCCCTTAGGCAGATCACAGACAAGGGTATGTCACCTGGGTTACCAGTGCAGAGTTATGATGTCACAATGCCCCCTTAGGCAGTACACAGACAATCGTCTGTCACTTGGGTGACCAGTGCAGAGTTATGATGTTACAATGCCCCCTTAGGCAGATCACAGACAAGGGTGTGTCACCTGCGTGACTACTGCAGAGTTATGATGTCAGTATGCCACCTTAGGCAAATCACAGTCAGGGGTATGTCACCTGTGTTTCCAGTACACAGTTATGATGTCACAATGACCCCTTAGGCAGATCACAGTCAAGGGTAAGTCACCTGGGTTACCACTGCACAGTTATGATGTCACAATGCCCTCTGAGGCAGATCACAGACAAGGTTCTGTCTCCACGGTGAGTAGTGAAGAGTTATGATGCAACAATGCCCCATTAGGCAGATCACAGAAAATGGTCTGTCACCTGGGTGACCAGTGCAGAGTTATGATGTCACAATGCCCCCTTAGGCAGATCACAGACAAGGGTCTGTCGCCTGGGTGACGAGTGGCGAGTTATGAGGTCACAATGCCCCCTTAGGCGGATCACAGACAAGGGTCAGTCACCTGGGTGACCAGGTCAGAGTTATGATGTCACATTTCCCGCTTAGACAGATCAGAGACAAGGGTGTGTCACCTGGGAGACATGTGCACAGTTATGAAGTCACAATGCCCCCTTAGGCAGATCACAGACAAGGGTCTGCCACCACGGTGACCAGTGCAGTGTTATGATGTCAAAATGCTCCCTTAGAGAGATCAAAGACAAGGGTCTGTCACCTGGGTGACCAGTGCAGAGTTATGATGTCACAATGCCCCCTTAGGCAGATCACAGAAAAGGATCAGTCACCTGGGTGACCAGTGCAGGATTATGATGTCACAATGCCCCCTTAGGGGATCACAGACAAGGGTCTGTCACCTGGGTGACCAGTACACAGTTATGATGTCACAATGCCCCCTTAGGCAGATCAAAGACCAGGGTCTGTCAGCTGCGTGTCCAGTGCAGAGTTATGATGTCACAATGCCCCCTTAGGCAAATCACAGACAAGAGTCTGTCACCTGGGTGACTAGTGCAGAGTTATGATGTCACAATGACACCTTAGGCAATTCACAGACAAGGGTCTTTCACCACGGTGACCAATGCAGAGTTATCATGTCACAATGCCCCCTTTGGCAGATCAAAGACAAGGTTCTGTCAGCTGGGTGACCCGTGCAGAGTTAAGATGTCACAATGCCCCCTTAGGCAGATCACAGACAGGGGCCTGTCACCGGGTACCCAGTTCAGAATTATGATGTCACAATGCCCCTTTAGGCAGATCACAGACAAGGGCATGTCACCTGGGTGCACAGTGCAAGGATATAATGTCACAATGCCCCTTATGCACATCACAGACAAGGGCCTGTCACCTGGGGGCCCAGTGAACAATTACGATGTCACAATACCTCCTTAGTCAGGTAACAGACGAGGGCATGACACCTGGGTGCCCAGTGCAGAGTTATAATGTCACAATGCCCCCTTAGGAACATCACAGACAAGGGCCTGTCACCTGTTATATACTGTACATAAAATATAAAATTATACCTAATATTTATTTTATACAGTATATAAAATATCCAAGTATACCTAATATATATTATATACTGTACGTAAAATATCAAAGTATACCAAATATTTATTATATACTGTACATAAAATATCAAAGTACACCAAATATATATTATACACGGCACATAAAATATCAAAGCACACCAAATATATATTATACAGTGTACATAAAATATCAAAGTATACCTAATATATATTATATACAATACATAAAATAAGAATATATACCGAATATTTATTATAAACTGTACATAAAATATCAAAGTACTGCAGATATATATCATATACTGTACATAAAATATCATAATATACAAAATATATATTATATACAGTACATAAATTATCAAAGTACACCAAAAGTATATTATATACTGTACATAAATATCAAAGTATACCTTATACATATTATACAATGTACATAAAATATCAATGTATACCAAATATTTATTGTATACAGTACATAAAATATCAAATTATACCAAATATTTATTATATACTATACATGAAATATCAAAGTACACCAAGTATATATTAAACACAGCACATAAAATATCAAAGCACACCAAATATATATTATATATTTTACATAAAATATCAAAATACACCAAAAATATATTATATACTGTACACAAAATATCCAAGTACACCAAATATATATTATATACAGTACAGAAAATGTCAAAATATACCAACTATTTATTTTATACTGTACATAAAATAT